>NC_080758.1:35981877-36288571 GCF_020826845.1 Diceros bicornis minor | reverse complement strand
AAGGAAAGCTATTTTATTTATATGTCAGATAGCCACAAAATAAACTATCTTCTCAAGACCTTTACATTTCATTTTTGGTGCAGAAAATGTACTTTACTCATTTTTTCATCTCCATAAAATACATCTTTACTGTATTTTATGCTTATTGAACAATTTGTATATTAATTTTATTCCTAGCACTTAATGCAATATTCTCAATCTGAATTAAGGTTATATAAATGTAACTTTAATCCATTATTCTTATAAAGGATTAGGTAGATGAAAGTGTTTCCACTAATAGTCAGTACAACAGTCGGAAACAAAAGAGATGGATTCCTTGTTATACTTAAGTGACATTCCTAAGCTCCAGGTTTGTGGGGTTAAAGCCACCTCTTCTTTGAAGGCAGAGCAAATTCTTTTTGTGCTTTATTCAAATTTTGTTGTAAAGGAAAGATATAAACTTATATCCAGGATGGTTCTTCAACAATCCCTTGAATTTAACATTTGTCTCTCAAAAACTAAAAAACAGATTAACAAATCCCCTTGAAATCAATACTTATCTTCACACTTCTCACTTTAAAGGCGTATCTCTCTTTTTTATGAATGTGATGAGAAATGCCATTCTCTTCCTCAGGATGCACCAGTAGCTTAGGCAGCTAACACAGCAAGCAAGATTTTTTAGATAAAACACTATCCACTTGCATGGACAACAACTCTGAAATATGGTGTCATGAACATCTCCTACTCAGAGAGGAAGACTTGGAGGATGTTGTTTATGCATTTTTTCCTGTAAGTGGCCGATGGGGGGGCTTGAATATTTTTCAGCCGTTTCTTCACATGGAGAGAACAAAGGTAGAACAGTCTGACTATGGCAAAGAAAAGTGACTATGGGCCAACACTAGAAAGAAAAAGAACTGGGGGAGTATTGTCCTTCCTCTCTCGCAGTGCTATTATCATAACAAGGTCATTTATATTGTTTTGGATAGAGTGGTGATGACTTTATAGGGTCAGTGTCCACTCCATTCACAGGGAGCCTGAGTGTACAAGTAAAGGATTTGATGGAGAGGAGAAAATTTAGTTGGCCTGGCTACACATTTCCATTCAAAATAAAGTGCCCTGAAGATGCCAGGCATGAGTTGATTGAGCTAAAGCTGACACGCTATTCAAATCTAAAAGAAAATAATAGTTTGAAAGAACTGTAAAGGCAACTATCTTGAAAAATATTCCCCTTGGTCATGGGCATATCCATGCAGAGCTAAAAATCTGATTATCTTTGGGAAGGGCCACACAGAAGAGAAATAAAATTCAAGGAGAATCTTCAAACAGCATTCTAGTGGTTAATTAATAATTTAATGCTCCAGGTTTTCCTCCTCTCCATGAACAAGCTCAGGGTGTGGTTTAATGTAGTTCAAAAGCTAGAAAGAAAAGAAAGAGGAAAGGGGTGCTAGAGGCATTCAGGCAGGCTGACACTCAGAGGAAGCAGAAAAAGGTTGAAATTAAGTGCCCTAATTCCTGGGACAAGTAAATTAGTTCCAGAAAGTGAGATGTCCAAGGGAAAGGCACTTTCAGATCTGGACAAATGCTGTCCATTTCAAGAACTCACATTACCTGAGTAAGTTTCCTAGGTTGCAATACACATGCTTGGCTTATAGGATGCTGGTCTTGATGCTCCAGAAGCTGACCTGAGTCAAAGATCTGGCGGCAAGTCGGTTATTTTGGAGGTGATCACAGAAGCACAATGAGGGAGGAGGAAAGTGAGACAAGGAGCCTGGAAACTGAGTATTCATCTGTCAACTCCCACCCACTACTCGTGGAGAGTCTCTCCTGGGATGCCACTCCCTTGCATTTCCATGACCAGAATACATTCTCAGGACTATATGGAAACTCTCTGCAGGTAACCTCTAGGTGTGGGCCAGTGGAATATGAGTGCATTGAAAAGGACTGTTACAGGGTTGAGGAGTGACTATAAGTAATAAGAACATTTTGTCCTGATATTGTTTAATCTTCTTGTATTCTACAAGATCCACATTTGAAGAAATTTCATCAGGGTGGCAAATAGATTTAGATTCCCAACTGTTCAATTCTCTATAAAAATAATAAATATAACTACAATAAGCTCTTCTAATTAGTAAGTATGTGTCAAGCACCAACCAAGCTGTTCTATATTTTCCCTTCCATTTAATCTGCAAACAAACACAGAGAGGTAGCTATGTTTTTCCCCAGTTTGCAAATGAGAACTCAGGTTTAGGGAGGTAAAGTAATTTGCTCAGTTTTATAAAATGGGAAGAAGGGAGCTTTGACTCCAAGTACATCTGATTATAAAATCTAAGCCATCTCCATATCACATTGTGTTACAAAGCATATCCAATTTGATGGAGTTTATATAAAAATAGTGCAAATATTTCAATTGGCAGCATGAACTTAAATAAATCAGCAGCCATCCAAGTCATCTCCCACAGCAATATTTTAGGCAGTTCATTAAAATATAAAATAATCCAAATGTGAAATTAAAATAGGAAAGAAATATGGTCTAGTTCCACTTGCCTTCCAAGGAAAGAATAGAAGCTAAACGGTCAAATTTAATCATCATTTGTGCAATCATCCTTACTGAAAGTAAAACTGCATGAAATACACAGCAGTTAAAAAAAAAGTCAATGGAAAAAGTCATTAGCTTCCTTCTCATCATCTAGTGAGTATTTGTCAAACTTAAAAATTCTGAAGTATAGATAGCTTGTCACTCATGTTTCAAACCATACCCCCAGCCTTCTTTGACACATGCAACCACCTAACTGTCAGTAAAATTCATATGCACAGCCATTACTACTCCAGTGCATAAAAATCCACATGCCCGCAGGCGCAGGCATAGTGGTGTGTGCAAAACAGGCAATTAGACATCATATGTTCCTTCCTGTTTAAACCCCCCCACAGAGAGGGTGAAATGCACTACATTCCCCTTCAACTTTCTGGGGGGTTGGTGCTTCTGGGCATGTCTCAATATCTCTGTGCCCAAGTTTTAGAAGAATAATGAGGCCTTGTTTGTTAAAAGAATGCAGATACATTTATTAATTTCTTCCCGGTCGGTGAGTTCTTTATCGGTGAGATTTTTTTTTTCCAATTTTGTAGTGGTGTCTGCCTCCTTACAAGACACTTTAATAACAGTTAAATGGTAACAAAGAGGTTTCTGGAACCTCAGAACATAATTTAAAATCAAACATATCAAAAAATGAAGCCCAACATTCCTCAAAAATGACAAACACAAACAATGCTCCTTTTGCAGTTTCTGGAAAATCCACGCGTCTGCTAAGGGCTTTTGACACTTGGAAGGAGACAGTAGAAATTGTATCCTGTCTGTCTGACTGTGTTTTGGCTCTGCCAATTAAAAGTGACCTCGTTAAGTTTTCTTTCTTTTTTTTTTGGTGAGGAGATCAGCCCTGTGCTAACATCTGCCAATCCTCCTCTTTTTGCTGAGGAAGACTGGCCTGGGCTAACATCAGTGCCCATCTTCCTCCACTTTATATGGGATGCCATCACAGCATGGCTTGCCAAGCAGTGCGTCAATGCGCGGCCGGGATCCGAACCTGCGAACCCCGGGCTGCTGCAGCAGCGGAGTGCGAGCACTTAACCGCTTGCGCCCCTGGGCCGGCCCCTCGTTTTGTCTTAACCCTTCTATGCCTCAGTTTCTTCATCTGTGGGATGAGGATAATAGTAATGTCCTCTCAAAAGGGTCGTTATGAGAATAAACGGACAATGATACATTAAGCAGCACATATGTTGTGAGTACTTGAAAAATAAATCAGTATCTTGAAAATGAAAGGCAATATGGGGGCATCGACTGAGTAATTTAATCTCTTATAGGCACCAGAACATTTTACTATATATATTTATATATATTTACTTACTTTGTGACTTGTCAAGCGAGATATACATTTATATTTACATTTATGTATATACAGTTTGTGTATATTTGGCTGACTATATTCTCAACACATACATTTTAATTCTATATTTTCCTTAATTCCCTCTTCCATTGGAAGCATAATTTAAGGAGTGCTAAAGGACAAGTCATTTCTAGAACTTTTAGGTTTCCAGCTCCTGCATTTAACTAGCTTTGAGATTTAGGCAACTTGTTTTCTCTGAGTTTCAGCTTAGTTTCCACACAATGTAGAAGAAAACAATGCCTGCTTACCTTAAAGTATTAGAATGATGATCAAAATTAAATCTGCAAACTGTGCTGTGTCACATGTACAGAAGTACAGAAAGAATTAATATATTTTTGTGGTGACTAACAGAGTTAACTTATTTTAAGTATGACATGAAAAATAGTGAAATAATTGTTAGCTGTTATTTATCTTTTTCTTATTAAAATTATAGAGTTGTAGGAATTCAAAGGAGAGAAATTTTCTTGTCAATTCACTATAGCTAACTGAAGGAATTTGAAGTAAATAGATAACTTATCTGTAAATGTCTAAACAGAGAGTGAATATGTGTTTATGAAAGGCTCTAAAAATATTTCAAGATTAAATATTTTTTGATTTTCAGAGTTATCTCCTTGTTTTATTTATATGTTTTTTCTTTTCCATTGCTCTAGATAAACATGTGTCGACTATATTCCATAATACATAAAGATCAATAATGTATTAGACCTTCAGAAACCCAGGGATATAAAGCTCTTTACAATTCAAAGTCTGGAGGAGGTCTGATGTTTACTTTTATAAAGAATAACTAATAGCATCTAAATAAGCCCTGTCTTAAATATGCCTTTTTATGTGTGTGCTTCTCTTTGAAAGTAAAAAAATGTCTTCTAAAATTCCTTACTATCCATCCATCAAAATAATCTGACATTATACATGAAGACCAAAGTTGTCATCTCTAAGACCTCAACTTTCAATAATAAAAAATTATCTTGAAAGTTATATGAATATGGCTAATTAGTAAGATTAGGCAGGTTAATAATAGCTCCATGCCATAACACTGTCACCAAAATTGTTAGTACAGTTCTAAACAAGAATGAAAAGGGAATTCATTGAGTTTGAAGCTCTCTTAATTTTACAAAAATTGTACAAATAATAAGTATTTGCAGGGATTATTATTTATTTCTTTGTATTTCACTTGTTGGCTTGCACAAATTTATTTTTAGAAAATTGTTTTTACCTTTGTTCTCAAATATCATTCACCCTCTTTTCACCTTTTTCCCTCCTTCCCCCTCTTCTCAGTCATCTCTCCTCCCCTCTACCAAAGTTTTCCCTAGGAGATCTTGTAAATACTTTGAAACCTGGCAAATCAAATGTTTTTACAGCATCCTAAGAAGGTAACATCTAATGCATGAAACGTTTTAAGATGAATTGTAATGCCATCCAGTTTTGTATCAAGAGAACTCAAATCATCCTATTGTCAAGGACTAACACAATTTACCTCACTTCTTGAATTCTCTATTTAATTCATTCAAATATTTGCTTTATGATTAATTTATAGCACACACTGTCTTAGCTTTTCAAGAAACAGAGCAGTATATCAAATGAGAGTAAGAGGATGTACATACTTTCCTTTTTTTCTTTAATGATTCCCACTTAATACCTTTTCATGAAATATAGTTTAGAGGATATTGGAAGATTGGTTCACAGTTTCACTTCAACCTAGTGATTAAGTATAAAAAAAAGGATTGCATTGAACCATGAATAGGTTGCCTCTTGTGGTATGCTGGTACATTAGTTTAAGGCTGTCAAAGAAAAAAACTCACATAAACCAAAAACACAAACAAACACAACAAACAAACAAATAAGAACAAAAACCTCCACAGCCCTGAATTGTAGCATTCATTAATTTGCATGGTATAAATACTCCCACCATAGCCAATTTCAAGCTACTCAAATGACATCACTGAATTTAGAAGTGGAAAGAGATGTGCAGGAGCATGCTATTATATAGTATTTCACTATACAGATACAAGAGCTATGAATAGCCTCAAGATCACAGATAATTGTCAAATATAACACAATAATTAGAAGGTGATAAGTTTTGAGTATATATTACCTTTGTTTTTTAATATAATTTATTTAGTTGTAAATTCATATTATATTATAATATTATGATAATAGGTGAAGGAGGGGTAGTAAGAAGAACTTCAGGCTGCAGGAACAGCATATGCAAATACTCTCTGGTAGGAGGGAGAGAAGCAAGTAAGAGATAGTTCAAAGCTAGTGGAGGAGCTTGGGTGAAATGAACCCGAGAGATAGGTAGGGGGCTAGACCATACTAGGAGGTATGGTCTGTCCGGGGTTAGGGAGTTCTAAGCCCTTGAACAAGGGGGAGCCATTGAATGGTTTCAATGGAACGACAGGATGTGATTTGCTAGAATGTGGAGGACAGATTGGAGGGGAGGCATCTGAAGCATTGCAGGTGGGAGAGGCTAGTAGCTTGAACCAGCGGCATAGTGGTGCAGCCAGACAGATTTGAGAGAAACGGAAGAGGTAATATCAACTTGACCTGACGTTGGATTGGGTATTGGGGTTGAAGAGATGGAGGTGTCAGCAATAACTCCTAGGTTCTTAACAACTGAGACAATGTTGTAGCCATGAGAGACAGGGACATCTGGAGAAGGACCAGTTTTGAGCGGACTAGACAGCATATCACGAGTTTTGTTTTTAATATGCTAAGTGCCCTTGAGACTATTCCTACTTGCAGATCTTAAATCCTATTGCAAAGGTCTTACCTACTCAGGAATGGCTACGGAAAATGAAGCCCCTGATTTTAGTTTCATTCTGGATAGGATTCTAAATACAGCAAAAGCAGCCCGCAGAGCACGATGTCAAATAGATTTGTTACGCTTTTTCCTCTTCCATGGATTTCAGGTCAATGCTCTTTAATCCCTCAAATATTTTTTCCTTTGATTCCCATGTTAAAGTCATTTTATATTTATCAAAATGTAGCCCAAAAGAGCCAAGTGAAGTACGTACATTTAAAGAACATTTCTAAAGGGACTTAAAGAGAAGTGACACATTTTGGATAAGTCTCCACTGAAGGCAGACGTTAACAACGATTTCTGTGCATTGTTATATTTGGTAGTGGAAGGCAGCACATGAATTATAAAGGCACTTTACCAAAAATATTGATTTCTAAGGCTATTATGTTTTATGAGGGTGGTTTTGCATAGTGATTTAGAATGAAGAAAGCATCTTCTGTGTGATATATTAGATGTTTCTCTACATATAACAAAAGAACTGTGAATCACTGTCTTCCTTATGAATTTGATTTTCCCACATCCAAGTGATTTGCAATATCTTATTATTTTTGTTTATGTTTTAAAAAAAATTACTAGTGATGGTAAGTATCTCTTCTTGTTTATTGGCATACACACATCTTTTATAGTTTGAACTGTTTGTTCAGGCTCTTATCTCCTATTCTACCAGGATATTTCTCTTTTTCTTCTTGAAAGACTATAAAAAGACTTTTTTAATTGACTCTTTGCCTGGCAAATATGTTGTAATATTTTTTCCAAATGTATCCTTTGTCTTAATGCTTGTCATGATGTATTCTTCCCCTATAGAAATCGAAAATTTTTTGATATTCAAATCAATCTTTTAAATTATTTATTTCTGATTTATTGTCATGTGTGGAAAGACCTTCCTTATCTTGACATTGCAAAAATATTCAGTTTATAAGAATTTATTTTCTCTTCATCTTTTATGTGCTTTGCAAATGTTTACAAAGACCATGCACTCTTAATACATTTTTGTAATATTGAGAAAAATACAAAAAGGTAATCATTTTTAAAAAATAACTAAGAATCAAGTTTTCTTTTAAATGGGAACATGTGCTAATAGTTTCTTTTCAGTCTATAGATGAGGATTTACAAATGCTAGACTTGTTAAGAGAATCTTATGATATCAACTGAAGGTTTTATACCAGCATAGAAGGGAGCCAGCTACTAGCCCCTATTCTGAATTTCCCCTCGTGAGGTTATTACAGTACTCACAAGTATGCTTAATGGGCACAGCTAATGTCCCTGAAGTCAGTACCCAAATGTTCGTTGTTTAATTTATTACTCCTAGAAGACCTTGAAATGCAATAGTCATGCTCTAACACCTGAATAAAAATGCCATAATTAAGGTGGTCATTGGTGTCATTTTACATAATTGCTATTTGGGCTATGTGTGTGGCACGCAGTTCTATAACACATAGGAGAAATCATACATTCATCATATTGGACAGTATTGAGTATTCCTTGAAGAGTCTTGAAATGTCTTCTTTTTTCTTTTAGAGAAATAAAGAGATGCGTATTTACACATTTAATATTGCAGTAGACCCAACATTCACAATTCCAAGCTCTACTGCTTTATAGCTAAAAAGGAAGCAAACAGAATGGCCTTGCACTCATGCATCTCACATCCAGATCTGCTTCTGCTTGACTTGTGTGTTAAGCCCTAGCATGTCCGAGAGACACACCTGAATGTGGTCATCCATTTAGGACTCAAAATTCTTTCTGAAAAGTCATTAACAGGTGGTAACTTTCTCCAGATTGTTTCAGAAAATGCCCTGTGCACAGAAAGAAGTGTGGCTTTTTCATTAATTAGGTTGGTAGTTTCATTTTTGTGTGATGAAATTCTGCTAGGGGGCACAGGGAAGGCTATGGGGACCCAAATAACCAGGGACATGTGGCCCAGTCGGTAATTGGGGCAGAAGGGTCTGTGATAACCTACAGATCTTTGGGGTTTAGTGCGTCCATGATAACGCAATGCAACTAGAGAACACAGGACATATAATTCCTCTGGGATATGTAAACCAGAGGGTAATGAGGCCTCCTGGTGAAACCTCTGGAATTCCACTAGGGTCATGGTAGAGCAGGCAACCTTAGTGTGTAAGCAAATAAAGCCATGAGAAGACGGGACCTGAAATGTACAGGGCATCGGACTGAGGAGGGACAACTAGCTATCGTTTATAACCACTCTTTCCCTTCCTTGCCCATCCAAGGAATGGCGAAGATGAAGCTTTAAGGACTGCCCTTCTTCAAAACTGCTTTTTGGATCTTGATATCATAGAATCCCAGGAAAACTCTGAATGTTTCCTTAAATGACCCTTAGTACAAGAATTGATTCACCTATACACAAATGAATATTCCAGGAGCTCTACAAATCCCATAAAAATACTTCTTTCATGTGTTCTTTTGTTTGTACCTTTTTTTCATTCATTCAACAAACTTTACATTTTTATTGCCACTGTCTATGCTAGGGTGGTGTTTATAAATGAGGAATAAATGAGGAATAGTGAGGAATATAAATGAGGAATAGTGTTTGTCCTCAAGGTTCTAATCTGGTAGAGGAGAAAAAGATATAGACCCTTTGAGTGTAATGGGATAAGTGCTTTTGGAGCATAAAAGAAGGCCACCTAATTGTATTTAAGGAAGTTAAAAAGAGTGAGCTATAAAGCTGGTTGGTTTTTCAACAGAGAAAACTTGAGGTGACTATACCTCTTAAGAGTTGCAGACATATGAATAGTGCAAAGGAAATGTTTTGAAACCCCAGTAGAAACACTAGGAGAGTTGATCAAAGACTCAAGTATTTCCTGCACACTCAGCCAATAAAATTCCATAAACAGTATTTGGCCAATAAAATTTCTTCTAGTCCATTTTACTAGCTCTCCTGGTAATCCTCATGAAGAAGTTGTTTTTTACAGGTTCTAGAAGTGAAAAAACATATGGAAGTCATATTTTCAGGGATAAAAGAATTCATAATTTTTTATTATTAAAATAAAATCTTAATAGAGGCTTCCAACATTTTAAGATAGTCAACGCAGGCTGACAATTCCGTAACTTGATGTTAATGAACTGACTACAGTGGAAACCTTTCTTGATGATCCCTTTGTTAAAGATACTGATGTATTTTTAATTTTAACTTTTATAAGAATTTTTAACGCTAAGGCCTAACCTTATTAAAACCAAAGTATTTCCCTGTATTTCATAACTAAGAATTCAAAAAGATAGGGCCCAATGGGCCCCATCTTGCATACATGTTTTCTTAACCTTGAAAACACAAGGGTTTTTAATTTAAAATAAAATTTTACATTCACATAGGGCTTCGCACATATATGTATATGGATACCAACCTCTATCCCACTCCTGTATTCCATCCTTATTCTCTATAAACTGAAATAAAAATAAATGAAGGTAAAAATTTAAGTATAAATTTCTTCAGTAATATGGAACCTTGATTGATTTTTTTCTAGAAAGCCTGAAAAAATTATGGCACATTTGTTAGATGCTTATAGTTTAGCACTGATTTAAGATTTTCCTTTAAATTGGCAAATTTCTTAAACTAAAATACACTTAGTTAAAATGAAACCTCTTACCATTATCTTAATGAAGTTAGACCCAAATCTTATGCTATATTAAAAGAATTACCTCAAAATGAATCATAGACCTAAACATAAGAGCTAAAGCTACAAAGATCTTAGAAGAAAACAGGTGTAAATCTACGTGACCTTGGGTTAGGCAATGGTTTCTTAGACACGAAGAGTACAAGCAATAAGAGAAAAAATAGACAAATCGAACTTCATCAAAACTAAAAACTTTGTGCTTCAAAGGACACTATCAAGAAAGTAAAAAGGCAACCAACAGAATGAAAGAAAATATTTGTAAACTCTATCTGATAAGGGACTTATCAGATACAGTACTGGTGGGAATGTAAAATGGTGCAGCCACTTGGGAAAACAGTTCTGCAGTTCCTCGAGATGTTAAACATCGAGTTACCACATGACCCAGCAATCCCACTTCTAGGTATATACCCAAGAGAAACGAAAACACATCCCAACAAAATCTTGTACATGGAAGGTCATAGCAGCACCATTCAAAACAGCCAAAAAGTAGAAACAAGCCAAATGTTCATCAACTGATGAATGTGTAAACAAAATATAGTATAGCTCTACAATGGAATATTATACAGCAGTTAAAAGCAACAAGGTACTGTTACATGCTACAACATGGATGAATCTTGAAAACTTTATGCTAAGTGAAAGAAGCCAGTTACTAAAGATAATATAGTGTATGATTCCATTTACATGAAATGTTTAGAACAGTCAAATCTATAGTGACAGAAAGTAGATTAATGGTTACCAGCATCTGGGGGGAGGTAAGAAGGCGAGTAATTGTTAATCAGCATGGGATTTCTTTTTAGAGTGATGAAGATATTCTAAAATTATATAGTGGTGAAAGCTGTACAACTCTCAATATACTAAAAACCACTGAACTGTACACTTTAGAAGGGTTCATTTATCAGTGTGTGAATATAGATGTTCACCCATGTGCCCCCTAAAGTACCTGGGTATCCTCACCATGCCGTGAGGGAAGTTTCTCTATGTCTCAGACAGAAGACATGTGTGAATCACAGAATTCAGTATTTTTGGAGAAAACTTCAAAATATTTTCACTCTTGGTAGGTGATTGAGTTTTCTTGGCTTAATGATAGGTGATGAATTGAAGGGAAAGAAGATGCTTAAAACAGCAGCGGCTGATGAGATAGATGCGTTGGAGTCAGCATTTATAATATGCATGGCTTTCGAAGGATACATTTAGCCTGGCACAATGATTTTTAATCCTTAACTCTCTTTGGCTGAACCTCACCATTCCCACTTCTTCCAAATGCTGGGAAGTTTCCAAACTTTTAGTCTCCTCATTACTATGCTCTAAACCACAAATATAAATGCTTGAACCAGGTCTAGCTTCTTTGGGAAATGTATAGTTACAATATAAGTTTATCTAAAATCAGTAACTTAATCCCCAGTAGCCAACATCGTTTTTGCTCTACTGACCTGCCTGCTATATAAATGAGCGAAAGGGAGCAGGAAAAGGCTGAAGGAAAAGAACACTTTCAAATCAATAATGCTTTTCTTATCTTGGCAGGAAATAAGAGAAAGGTATTTAACTTCTCCTAAGCTCAAAAGTCCCAGGAATGCTGGGGCCAGGTTTTTGGGGGACACTTAAAAGACTAGGATGTCTATATTTATATGTCTCAAAACATTTTTGGAGCTAAGAGTCCCGAATTACACAGCCCATCCCTGTTCTACAATTAGTCGGTAATTGTTACAGTCTACTAATTATGATAAAGTAAAAACTGAATTCATTCAAATATTAGAATCTGTAAATAAAATAAAGCTTTGTCTGGAACCCTAAATAATTACCTCTACTATTTTTATTTTTCATCCTCATTCATTCATTTATTTATTCAGAAAATATTTGAGTTTCTACATTGTGCATGTCGTTATGCCAACTGACTCATATTTGTGTTTTTATAAAATGCGTTTATGAAACATTTTATGAAAGGCATTAGTGTCTTATGCAAGAAACTAGCCTATAAATCTAAGTATCATTTTCTAAATATCAGAAAATATTTTCTTATTCAGATATTTAACAAATGTCACATGGTAATGAAAAGCTTTCTATTTTAGGCAAGCATGATGAAGTG
The DNA here is from genome assembly GCF_020826845.1 of Diceros bicornis minor. Classification (NCBI taxonomy): domain Eukaryota; kingdom Metazoa; phylum Chordata; class Mammalia; order Perissodactyla; family Rhinocerotidae; genus Diceros; species Diceros bicornis. The sequence continues at coordinate 36,276,142 of NC_080758.1, read as the reverse complement.
TTTTTTGAGCTGAAACAAGTTTGCCCTGTGGGCATATCCTTTTCTTTTAAGCCAGAGATGATTACCAGCTCAATTTGAGGTCCATTTAAATGGACCTTGAATAAAGAGAATAGTTTTGTTTACCAACCACATGGTAGAGCCCAAAATCTTTACAAAATCCCAATGTTCATTCTCCAAGAAATTTTTAATTTGCATGTGATATTAGGTCCTAGACTGTGTGAAAATGGAAGCTTTTGTGTTAGGTGTGTGATTTAAGCCTTGTGCTCTCTCTAGCTATTTGAAATATACATGTATAGATTTATTTTATTCAGTGTTAATATACATGCATTAAAGAGCAGAGAGTGCATTAATTTTTAAGTGTACAGCTTGATATACATATATTCTAGTCATTTTTAAATCTAACTTTTAAAAATTCTCATTGTTCAGTCTCTCAAATCCATCATGTTTTATCATCATAACTGCATCTATTCATTCACTGACTCATTTATTCAACATATATTTAATTAAGGCAAACACATGCCAGGCACATGTGAACAACACAGGTAATGTGTACATTGTAGAAGAGCAATAAACAAACAACTATAGTAAACAAGAAAGCTTCAGAAAGTCATAAGTTGATGAAGAAAACAAAATGGGAGAAGGTGAAATAGTGAGTGGACTGGGGATAGGGACAACTTTCATGGAGTGGTGAGGGAGGGACTCATATAACAAAATCCAGATAACAGAAGGAGGAACCACACAAAAGTTTGAGGAAGACTGTTCTAGGCAGTGCTAATGCCCTGAGGTGGGAATACATTGGCTTGTTCAAGGAACAGAAAGACCAGAAAGGCTGGAACACAGCAAGAGAGGCGACAGTAATCTGCGATGAGGTGGACAGGGGGCCAATACTGGGCCAAGTCATGGGACTCTTGTAGGGATGGAGTTTGTATTTCTATGTGAAACGCACAGGAAAGCTGTTAGGTTTAATGCAGGGGAGTGACATGATTTGATTTATAATTTTGAAAGTTCACTTTGTCTGCCATGTGTGAAACTGGAAACAAGGAGGCCCATTAGGAAGTTATGTCAAAATCTATTTCATGGTGGGTGGACTAATGTAGAATCAATGGGGACAGAAATGGATGCATTCTGGATGTAACCTGGACGTGGAGGCAACCGGTCTTTTTGAGAGATAGGATGTAGGGATGGTGGTAGTTGGTGCTGAAGGACAGGGAGGAATTAAGGAAGACTCCCAGGGAGTCTTCCAACAGGAAAGATGGTGTTGCCATTATTGAGCCTGAGATTACTGGGAAATGGATGGATTTAGGACTGGAAACTATCATCTCCTGCCCAGGGTGTTAGAACAACTTCCTTACTGGTGTCTACTTTCAGACATGTTCCTAACAATTCATTCTAGAAAAATCTCATTTACCAAAACTGATCCAAAAGAAAAGGAAATTTTTAACACATCAAAAATCAAGGAAAACCATGAAATGGTTTTAAAAGTCTTGTCTTAAAGAAAGGTTGAGGGCTCATAAGGGTCAAGGAGGAATTCTGTCAATTTATCATGGCAAAGATACATTTTACACTTAATAATATAGAAAGAAAAAGATATAGAATTTCTTTATTTTATGAAATTTTCAAGTCCCTCATTCAACGCCTGGCAAAGTTAACACAAGTCCAAGTAACATAGATCATCTCACATGAATGTAAATATGAATATAAATATACTAAAAAGAATACTAGTATATTGAGTTGGAGAGAGCAATAATAATTAAACAGTATGAATCCTAGTAGGCACAGTAGTAATCTAATGCTGATCAAGCGTTTACTTTGTGTCAGATACCTTTTAAATGCTTCCCACATATTAGATATTTGAGGAGGTGCTATATCTTTATTTTTTTGGAGGAGGAAATTAAGGTAAACAGAAGTTAAGTAACTTGCTCTATTTTGCACACCTAGTCTGATAAGCTTTTTTCCAAATCTGTGAAGAAAGCACTGTATTGTTCAATAAGTGGTAATGAAATAATTTTTTAGCTATTTGGAAAAATTATGTTCAAATAAAGAGTTAAATGTAAACAACAAAACCATGATGATGAAACTACAGGTACATTTTTATATAATATTGGGATAGGAAGACAATACCATGAAAGAAATTGTTGAACATAAAATAGATGTTAACACCAAAATTAAAATAAAATATGACAAACATGGAAAAATATTTGGCAGACAGAAAGGTTGAAGTTGTTAGTATAAACAGAGATCTTATAAACCAATATAATGGAAAAATAATCAGTAAAAGCACAAAAATATAGATGCGAGGATGGTGGTCACAGTGATGTATATCTCAATAAAAAACTAGAAGCAATCAGTATAGCATTCAATTATGGAGAATTAATCAATTAATCAACTAAATTAAGTTCAGAGGTTGGAATATTACGCAGCCCTTAAAATGGTACTGATGTTGTAGAAGGGCTCATCTTGCCAAGGGAAATACGATATGCTAAGGGGAAAATAGATTTCAAAATGAAATATGCTGCACGATTGACATGTAGGCACGCACGTGTGGTGTGTGTTCACATGTACAGACATCCACTCACAAGATACAACACATGTTATTTCTCAGTTGTGAGGATGCAGGAAAATTGTTTTCTTTTTTATATTTTTTGGTATTTTCCAATATTCTATATTGTAATGTATTATGTCTGTAGTTGGGCGGTGGAGTTATAAGGTTATATAATAAAATAAAATGTTATTTTAAGCCTTAATTGATTTTTGTTTTCCATATTTAGTGAATCTTCATAGAATCATTTTTTTCTGGTATATTTACTAAAAAACCCCCCAGTTCAATTTATAACAAATATGTTCAGTAGCTAACAAACCCTCTACCCACAAAAGACAATACCCAAGACATTTGTTTTGCACAACTCCAGGGGGCACCCTCAGATCATATTATAAAATTTATTCCATATAGAGAGCATACATTCTATAAAATATTCTATATTATATTCTATAAGGAATAAAACTCTACTTATGGAATACAATATGAATGCACCCTCCTGAGTTGTGCAACATGAGAGTGGGGGTGCTATATTTCCTGAAATTTAACTTTAATAGCCTGATTTTTATTCTTTCTGCCTCTTTTATAATCGTCACTCTAACAATAATAGGCAACAAATAATGATTTCTCTTGTTCTGTTTGTAGTCAAAAACTTCTGTTTGATTCATCAAGAAATTCATCAAGAAACTTGCCATGACTAGCACTCAAATCACAGTTTTATGGATACTCTATTTTCCATGTATACTTGGGAAACTTTAGTAATTGTGGAATTAAAATATATCATATCATCATAGGTGTCTAGAAAAAAATTAGAATAGACTCAAAATATGCATGATTAGGGGTTGGAGAATTTTTTAATCTGCAGGTTTATTGTCTAGATCGGCATGTCTAAAGCACTTGAGTTTCAAAGTGCTTTTATTTACACTATATCTTTTTTTTAAATTGTGGTAAAATTCACATAATATGAAATTAACCTTTTATTAAAGTGAAGAATCCAGTGGCATTTAGTACATTCACTAATAATAATATTTTGCAACTACCACCTCTATCTAGTTCCAAAACATTTTCAACACCCCAAAATAAAATCTGATGCCCATTAAGCAAGTGAGATAGCTTACTTTTATCTGTCCAACATAAATGGCCATAAAAATGAAAGCTGCTAACTCTAAATGGTGGGGTTATTGGCTAGTATCAGGTTGAAACAAGTATCTACAAAAGTGGTTCTCAGACTTCAGTGTGTATCAGAATCACCTGTAGGGCTTCTTAAAACACACATTGCTGGGCCCCATCTCAGAGGTCTTGATGCAGTAGAATGGGACCTGAGAATCTGTATTTCTCACAAGTTTCCAGAGGATGCTGATGTTGCTGGTTTAGAGACCACACTTTGATAACCACTGATCTATGAATTCAGAAACAGCTGAATTGACAAGCACTGCATCTGTGTTTAAGACCCCGTTCTCTTAGTAGAGAGAGCAAATGGCCCATTTGGAGCCAGCTGGTGATGCTGAAACCCACGAGCTGGGATTACCTAAAAGGTTGTTTGAATTGCATCTCAGAGTCCCACTTCAGGGAAAGTGCAAATGTTAAACCAAGCTTGGATTGGAGCCACTTTGAAAACCTTAAACACTGGGCTTAGCCATAGATTTAGAGGGATGTATACAAAAGAAGGGCACTTGATTCCTGAAATGTATTTTTAGAGACAGGTTCCGTTCATTGTGAGTTAAAGTCAATGAGCAAAAAAAGAAAAGAAAAGCATTCCAGAGCATTTCATTTCTCTAAATAAAAAGTGCACTAGGGGGTTAAACCTTGGGTGAAAATCAAATTTATTTTTGCTAGAGTATTTATCCTGTTTTTCACAGAAAATAAATCTTCAATTTTCTATAGTTTCAGAGTCCTTAATATAGTGCAAATGGTCCTGCTACACAAACAAGGTAATATTTTAACTATGAGTTTTACTTATCTGGGGCTTTTTGGAAGCAAGGTGTGCTGAGGACAAAAAAAACAAAACAGGGCCGGCCCTGTGGCTTAGAGGTTAAGTGCGCGCGCTCCACTGCTGGCGGCCCAGGTTCGGATCCCAGGCGCGCACCGACGCACCCGTTCTCCGGCCATGCTGAGGCCGAGTCCCACATACAGCAACTAGAAGGATGTGCAACTATGACATACAACTATCTACTGGGGCTTTGGGGGGGAAAATAAATAAATAAATAAAAGTTTAAAAAAAAAAAAAGCAAAACAAAAAAAAAACCCCAAAATGCTGGCTATTGGACCTCTAACAGAGGAGCTTCAACTGCCTTTGGACCCCAGCTCCCGAGCATTTAGAGAAATTCTGCTGCTTTAGTAGGACAGGAAAATTTCTCAACTAAGATACCAGCTTTAAATTGTGCTTTCAGTTTCTCTAACTTCCAAAAGCCACAGAAATTAAACTTTTTTTTAAAAAAGAAAGGCCTACATATTTGACACTGCTGTAACTAGTTTAACTTGCAGCACACAGGTTTTCGAAATCATCAAGAACAATAGATCAAGAAGAGAACAATTAAGCATAATTTTGAACACTACTTTAAAAACTCACTCTGCTTGCCCTTTCAGCGATGGAAGCTTTTCTGTTAATATTCTTTGACCTGAATGCATTCCTCTATTAGAATTCTGAAGAATTTGATTGGGTTTCAGCTAGAATCCATAACCTCTGGTTAATTGTCATGTATTACATATTTTGTGGATAAAATACATTTGGACAAGGATAGATAAGTCTATTCATGTTATCTCACCATTGACATTTAGTGTTTAATTCAATTTTCAGAAGTGATGATATCCCTGGCATTTCAGTAAGTCCATTTTAATTAATATCGCTACACCTCTTTAAATGCCATTTTGTATTTTATACACCTGCTTTAAATGCAGTTTAAAGTCTGTTATAAGAGTCCCTCTTCTGGGATTTCCAAGCGTTAACTTTGCCTTTGTTTGATTAAAAAAAAAAAAACAAAAACGATGTCAAACACTCTCCTTTATACAGAGTATCCTTACAGATATTAGAAAATTATACTTTGTCTTTTATGATTAGCTTTCAAACTAATCTCATCAAAAACCTTTAATTCTAATCTGATCTGAGGCTAGAAAAGGTGGTGCCTCATGTAAAAATGTGTTAGATGACATGAGGTATCCTTAAGCCTGGAACTCATACAGTCCTAGGAGATAAAATGGTGGTGGAGGTGGTGATGCAGGGAAGAGGGAAGCAGGATGGGAGAGAGAAACAGAACCGTGAAAGTAAACAGCTACCATGCTTCCAGAACAAGCCATGTCTCAAAGCAGGGGAGATCACACCAGTTAACATTAGGAGGTTTAGAAGAATCTGACGTTTCAAATTTGGCTCTCTATCAATGTCTAAAAGCTTTCCAATACATATTAATCCTTCCACTTTACTCAGGTACAAAGAAATCTTGCCCAGAAGGATTGCAGTTTAGGGACGAACAACCGGGTGAGTCTGGCTTTGCCACATACTAGCCATGTAAGTGGGGGTGGTTACTCAACTTCTCCATTTTTTCATCTGTACAAGAGGTCAGAGAGCACTTCCCTCAGAGCCTTATTGCTCAGCATGGTGATTAGTACATATTAGTACAAGGAAATGCTCAATAAATGTTAGTTTTTAACGCTGCTTTTGACAAGACGCCCTCCTTGACCTGACTCTAGTCAGGCTCCTCTGAGCCCTGTAGGCCTTGACATTGGACATTGCTGTTCTCTTACGTGGCCTGCATGGCGCAGTTGTAGCAAGGATCTCCTTAAGTCAGTTTAGAGAGAACTCCCCATCCTCCATATCTGGTTGCCCTCAATATAGGATCAAATTCCTCATCCCCCACCCTTGGTATCTGATCACCCTGGCCTGCCTGCAGTAGGAATGTTGTCAAATCACTTTAGCCAGCATTGCTCCTGACCCCCCGTGCTTCCTCCCATTATTTTCCATCCACTGACCACCACCCCGCCCCTGGGCTATAAACCCCCACTTGTCCTTGCCTTATTCAGAATTGAGCCCAGCTCCAGACAGAGGTCTCCTTTCCCTCCTGCAACAGCTCTGAATACAATCTGCTTTCACCACTTCAACTTCTGTCTCCATCAAGCAAGCATTTAGAAAAATTTTATTGCTTGGAAAGAACAGGAAAAGTTCTTTTCTTTAACATTGCTGTTACTAATATTACTATTTTAAAATCTGTGGTTATATGCATTTTTACATTGGGCATCACAACTCAGGGAAACGAATTAAAGACCAACTCAGTTTTCTCTATTTTCACCTTACTTGTTTAGTATGTTTAGTTTAGTTTTAGTCTCATTAAAAGTCTTCTTTTCTTCCTTGTATATTGTACAGGCTTATTTACTGCCTTTAAAAAAATCTGTTTTTATTTTGCACCTAAGAGGTTGATACATACTCTTGAATGAAAATTCACAGACACATCCTAAAAAAGGTACCTAGGTGCTAGAATATGGAATATAAAATGTAAGACCTACTTTTGAAACAAATCAAAGGTTAAGATAAAAATTTACTTGTTTAAGAAATGCCTTTTAAGAGTCAGGTCAATTTGGGTGAGGAACTCTGTTTTCTAAGAATGAATCAGACATGGGCTTAATATCTAATGGATACAAGACACACTGGGTTAAATGTTTCATTTATATATTTTATTATTATTTTTTTTGTAAGGAGACTAGCCCTGTGCTAACATCTGCCAATCTTCCTCTTTTTTTTTGCTGAGGAAGACTGGCCCTGGGTTAATATCCGTGCCCATCTTCCTCCACTTTATATGGGACACTGCCACAGCATGGCTTGACAAGCAGTGGGACGGTGCGCACCTGGGATTCGAACCGGCGAACCCCGGGCCGCCGCAGCGGAGCGCGTGCACTTAACCACTTGCGCCACTGGGCCGGCCCTAAATGTTTTATTTTTAAAAGAGGCAATTTATTTGCTGTTTCAGTTATAAAATTCATTTAAAGCACTGAGTTCTTACTGATGTCATTGTCTAAAAAGTACTATTTTTTTGTTTCCTCAAAGACACACTAGGGGATTCTTGCAAATTAACGTATGAAGAGGAAGCTACAATGAGTAGAGTCGACAGTGCTCTGAGAAAGCTTGTGCTCTCAGAAAGCTTAAGTGAGTTAGCAGGCACCAGCTTTTGACCCAGAGGGTGGTCTGTGGACCAGCAGCATTGCATCCCCTGGGAGCCAGGTAGGGATGCAGAATCTCAGGACCATCCCTGACCTACTCAATCAGGGTCTGCATTTTAACAAGATCCCCAGGTGACTTGTCTGCACAAGAACATCTGAGAGGCCCTGACCTAGGGCAATATATTGTAGTGTGTGGAGTATCCCTGGGACATCAGGGAGGGACCAAAGTTAAAATACAGATACCTGAGTCCCAGTCCAGACTATCTGATTCAAATCTTCAGGAAGTAAACAAGTTGCTCAAGAGAGGTTTCTTATCAGTCAGGTTTTGAAAACTAAATGGAGGGTACAAGCTGATGTTATGAAATAACACGGATCTGGGCTTGAATGTCAGAACAGCCCCTTGAAGGTGGTGTCACTTTGGGTTAGCATACATTTACTCATAATAATAGAACCTTCCCCAAAGTGTTGTTGCGAGGCCATGTAAAGTCCGTCAAAATTCCGGGTATATAAAATAACTTGATAAATTTAAGCTATTATAATTAATTTTGCAAAATTACTAGTACTATTAGTTATAAAGATAACTCCCCCCAGAAAAAAACCCCCACCAATAACAGTTAAGTTCATTTTAGATGAAAGCAATGTGAGATTGCCACTAGGATCATACTAAAGACTTCGAGAATTTTCTGTTTTCGTTTAGTGGGCAAGAATCTAACTGGGACTACAAGAATACACGGTAGAGATGGGAAAGAATGAGGGTGGGGATGTGGGGGCAGAAGGTGGGAGGGGCCTGGGTAGTACTGCTTACCTGCAAGATAAAACTATCTGGGCTTCGGATCAAATAGATTTAGGCTCAACCTTGGCTGCATGTTAGAATCTCCTGGAAGCTTTAAAAAGATAAGAGCTTGGAGCCCACCCTCAGAGATTGTGATTAATTAGCGTGGGTGCCGCCTGGGCTTGGGGAGTTTTACAAGCTGCTCAGGTGGCCCTAATGTGCAGCCAAGGTTGAGAATGGCTGACGCAGTGCCTTCCCTGAGGCATCGCTGTGGTGTTTAATTGAGATAATATATGTCGGGCACTTAGCACAGAGTCTTGGCCCTCAGTGAAGGCACAATAAAAAGTAGCAGTTATTGTTACCATAATATTTTGAGTGGCTAGCAAGTTGCATATAATAAAATGTGTTTCTTTGTCACCAACCAAAATATGAAGAACTGGGCACAATAACTAACCTTGCTCCTGCAGCATGCACAATCTGAGGCAACGACAGGAAGAAAAAGTGTATAACAACAAATGCTTCTCCGCTGGCAATTCTCACGTGGCCCCTACGGTGTAAAGCACGTTTATTGCAAGTGCTAAGGAGACAATGTCTCGTTATCACTCACATCCCCCCCATACACGCAGCTGGACATTACTTGAGGGAGCCCTGAATGTGAATTGTACCTTACAAAGTCTGTTTCCTTTACTTTACCTTCTAAATTATCTTGTCAAATGATTAAGATGAAAAATAAAGTTCTTTGGTTTTCTCTGTTCTGTAGTGTTGCAGGATAGACAAAACTTTTTTTCTTTTGTTTAGTTTCTTTAATGTTTATTATTTACTTTCCTTCCTGGTGATCAGAATATATTAAATAAACTAGTGTGGCAGGGGGAGTAATGGCTCCCCAAAGGTATCTATGTCTTAATCGCTGGAATCTGTGTATATGTTAGGTTACATGGCAAAGGGGTATTGAGGTTGCAGGTGGAATTAAGGATGCTAATCAGCTGATCTTAAAATAGGGCAATTATTCTGAATTATCCAAGTGAGCCCAATATAATCATGAGGGTCATTAAAAGTGGAAGAGGGAATCAGAAGAGAGAACCAGAGAGAAGTCAGAGTGAGAAAGACTCGGTCCAACGTTGTTGACTTTGAAAAGGGCAGATGGGGGCCATGATCCAAGGAATGCAGGTGGTCTCTAGAAGCTGGAAAAGGCAAGGGAGTAGATTTTCCCATAGGGCCTCCAGAAGGAACGTACCCTGCTGGCACCTTGATCTTAACCTAGTAAGACCTGTGTTAGACTTCTGACCTACAGAACTGTAAAATAATAAATATTTGTTGTTTGAAGGAACTAAATTTGTGGTGATTTGTTACAGCAGCCATAGCAATCTAATGATTTCTAGCTAACAATAAGAAAAAGAATACTAAAGAGCAAAGAAAAAGGCTATATCAATTTTACCTACTACTGGACTATATTTAGTTATTATATAAATAATTAAATTCCCACAAAAGGAGCCAAAAATAACTCACCTGATATTTCTTGTATATTTTACATTTATGTAATGAGTTGAACATTAAGAAGAATAGATTCAGGGCTGGCCCCGTGGCTTGGCGGTTAAGTGCGCACGCTCCGCTACTGGCGGCCCGGGTTCGGATCCCGGGCGTGCACCGACGCACTGCTTCTCCGGCCATGCTGAGGCCGTGTCCCACATACAGCAACTAGAAGGATGTGCAACTATGGCGTACAACTATCTACTGGGGGGCTTTGGGGGAAAAAAAAGGAGGAGGATTGGCAATGGATGTTAGCTCAGAGCCGGTCTTCCTCAGCAAAAAGAGGATTAGCATGGATGTTAGCTCAGGGCTGATCTTCCTCACAAAAAAAAAAAAGAAAAAAAGAAGAAGAATGGATTCAAAGGATACTATTTTGGAATTTGTGATAGGCATTTTGGGCTGGTGTTTTCCTTGGCATTCTCCAGACAGAAAAAAGAGAGCTCAGTCATCCCCAGGCTCCTTCTAGGCCCTCCTAAAGCTTCCTGTCCAGGCTTCCATTTGTCCACTTCTATTATTTTTTGAAATCATCAGTTTAAGTGGGACCATCTCTCCACAAGATGCTGAACTCCTCGAAAGCAGGGGCTGCCTTATTCTCCCCCACCCATCAGAGTATAAATTCCAGAAAGGCAGGATTTGGGTCTGTTTTGGTCACTAATGTAACTCAAGGACCTAAAACTGTGCTCAATTTTCAATCAATTATTTGTTGAGCAAATGAAGGAATGGTTTTCGAAACACGTCCATGCCTTAACCCATTCTGTCTCCTCTAATAAGTTGGAGAGGAGAGCACAACTAAGCCAAAGGCAAAAATGGTGATGGAAGTTAACCTGGTCCAGCTCAACTGTCCATAGAGCCTGCCTGAGCACTCAAGGTGCCCAGTGGTTTCCCCCTTGCTGACCTATCATGATGCCTGCCATCACTCACAAGACACATCAAATATAGGTTGTTTTGGTAGCTATTTGTATCAGAGTGTTTGTGCTGGGGGCAGGAGGTGGGGACAAGTGTCCTATCTCCAAACACATGTTCCACTTTCTTGATTGGAAAGGGGCGGGGAGATTATAAACATCAGAAACACAACAGTACAGAAAACGTGAAACTTCATGAAATCAGCTGTGTTAATTTGCTAGGGCTGCCATAACAAAATACCACCCTGGTATTTCGTTGGTGGCTTAAACAACAGAAATTTATTTTCCCGCAGTTCTAGAGACTGGAAGTCCAGAATCAAGGCATAGGCAGGTTTGGTTTCTCCTGAGGCCTCTCTCCTTGGCTTGCAGACAGCTGCCTTCTTGCTGTGTCCTCACACGGCCTTTGCTCTGTGGGTGTGCATCCTTGATGTCCCTTCCTCTTCTGAGAAGGACATCAGGCCCATTGGATTAGGCGCCCACCCTTATGGCCTCATTAATTACCCACCCTTAATTACCTTCGTAAAGGTTCTATCTCAAAAAACAGTCACATTGGGCTTTAGGGCTTCAACATATGGGTTTCTGGGGAACACAGTTCAGTGCATAGCATCAGCTATGTGAGTAATAAAACACGAGTCCTGGTTCCACACAAAATTTTAAAAAATAATCAAGTTAGAAACAAAAACCAAGGCAATTTACAAGCACCATCTGGTGGAGGGACAAATCACTACTACGGTGACCTATATTCACCATTCCCCAAAATAATTTTGATAACTATTTCATCGCCCTTTCTCCCCTGGAGGCCTCTTCAGATCAGGTACCATGCCAGAAGCTATGTTTTAAATATATTTGAGCTTCTCTTCAATTCTCAGTGCAGAGTCTTGCACAAAGTATGTACTCAACAATCAAGTACTGAATCATATTTTACATAAGTGTCAACTATTTTTTACAGTATCTGATAGTTATGGCTATTCACCCCAACACCAAAGGGACATTTCCAATACAGGATAGTCTGGGGTAAACTTGGTTTCAATTTTTTTTTTTTATTTTGGTGGGGGTTGGGAGAGATTATGTGAAATCTTACAATTTCAAAATTAGAAATGACCTGAGAGGTCACCACATTCAACATTTCTATTTTACAGTCATGGTGTGGAATGTGTAGAAATGTTTAATAACTAGTCCATGGCCATTCAGCTAGGAAAATCCCAGGACCTGTGACTTCATATGCTACTGTCTCTTGAGTGTTATTTATTATGGTATATACACAAATCTTAGTATGAGCAACTCTGTATTAATACTCCACTAATTCAAAAAATTTATAATCTCAGGTAAGAGAGGTATAAGCTGGGACACAACAGTGACAAATGTACAACTGTATTATTTCTTCCACATGCAACCTTGCAGGGAGAAATGTAAAATTCATCTTGAAAATAGAAAGAAAAAATAGAAAATAGAGAAACAAAAGACTCATGAGGTCTTCAATAAGGAATGGCTCTGCTCTCACATCTGCTTTCTTGTTTTTCCTTAACTGCTTGGAAGGCCATGGAGGCCTCTTTTGGATGGGCTGGTATGTATTTTTGTTGGAATTCCCCCTTGCTTGAGCCATTATGATATTATTATATAAGAAAGCAAAGAGTTATACTGCCACACTCTCTCCTAAGAGGGTCCCTAGGCAGGCTACATTAAGAACAGTACTGTACATGATCTGATAATTGTTTTAATTCCTACTAATTAATAATAACCCAACTCATTTAGCATAAGCCCTGAGAGAATTCTCTATCGGTACTCCTCAAAGCTAAGCAGATCCTACATCATCCCCCTTTTGGAGTTCTCAACAGTTTTTATATTTGATAGCTCTGGCATTAGGCGTCCACAACAGCAAAGATCATTTTTTGTTCTTAAAATTTTGGCACAATTTTACAAACTATATAACACTTCTGGTAGGTAAAAATATTTTCATCTACCAAAGGATATTTTTAGGCCTACAAATTTAATAAAAATATCATCATTATATAACATATACCAAAAGCTCACCCTCTACATTTTTACGGGCTCCTCAAGTAAAACATACCATCTGATGCCGGAGATCTATATCTCAAAGATTCCACACTGTGTTTATATGAGGCTCCCAGCTTTTGTAGCTCAGACTTTTGAGTTAATACCACAGTTCTGGACTCTGGAATTGAAATTTGTGAGCCCAGACAGAAAGGTGTGGAAGGAAAGGGTAGGACAGCATTTACAGACGATGGTGTACATTTATGGGAAACTTAAATTGTCCTTCATCTAATTTACATCAAAATGAATTTTCCAGAAAATGTGCAAAGGAGAGCCTTTGAATTTGCAAATTTCATATTCCAAGTTTTTCCTAGTTGAGTAACCACTAGGGTCTGTGGCACATTGGAATTTGTCACTGTAAATATCAGACTTTGCGAGGCCATAAGGGAGAGAGGCAATTAGCAAGCCTGGCCTAGTCACTGGCCCAGTACTGCTTTTAAACGCAAATTTGTTTCTCTCTACTCCTTATGATGTTGATAACAAATCTACCACCATCACTGAACAACTTTGTTTCTTTGTGAAAAATGTGCCTGGAATGAAAGCCAAAGGCTGGAGTTGGTGAAGTGATCCAGAAAGATGATTCTTCTGACACATGCTTTGTGATATGAAGGGCATGTCAACTCCGTATTGCCTTTTCAAAAGTCAGATGATGGAACCAATATAATAAAATGTCTTTGACCCAGTTTAATGGATGTGATTAATCACTGAGGCTTGCTTATTCACTCAGGTCTGCATGCATTCATTCAGCAACGATTAATTGAATCTGGGGTACTGACTGGGTGCTGGAGAGGATTGGAATCTAATGTTGAATAAGGCATGGTTATTCTTCTCAAGGAGTTTTTACAATTTAGCAGGAAAGATGACATGTGAAAAGCACAAAGAGGTATTAATAAACTGTCAAATCTGTGTAGAGGGGAAACAATAAGCTTCAGTAGAGAGGAGCTGGAAAGATTTCACGGAGATAATGTCCAAATTTGAATTTAAAAAATGAAGAATATTTGGACACTTGGAACTGGCAAGGAGCAGGGGCCACTTCAAATTTAGGAGACAGTGGAAGTAATGCTAAAGAAGCACACATCAGCATGGGGACTCCAAGGAGAGAAACTGAGCTGAACTTGGGATTCTGGGATGTGACAACTCAGCTGAGACTTGAGAGACAAAAACAAGGATCCAAGTCAAGAAAGGTAAAAACTTGATAGTTCTAAAAAGAAGTAATAATATGATCAAAGGCAGGAAGACATGAACCAACATGGTACACCAGAAACTAGAAACTGTTTGGTATTAACGGAGTAAAATGTATGTAGAGCATGATGCAAAGAGAAGAGGTTGTAGTTCCTCCCAACCCCATGTCATCTTGAACAATTCTGCAAGAGGCTGGTCTAAGATGAGCCAAACTGTGACATCCTTTGAGCTGTGTACACTTAAGAGTCAGTAAACTGGAGATTCGACAATGGAATCTGGCCCTCCCATATGACCCTAGCTCATCTGACAGCACGGCGACACTGACTTGCGGACATGCACAGATCTTACCTGTGGCATGTGAGAAATACCTGAAAGGATCTAGAGACAGGTCCTAGAACATGCATCTAGATGTGCAACTAGAAGAGCAGTGCTAAGAGCCTTGGAAGCACTTTGCCCCTAGAAAGTGGGCAAAAGGTCTGAGAATCACATTGAGAACATGGCCATAGCATGGGTAAGGGTACCCAGGGTGGGCAACGGGAGGGTGAGCTCTTCTGAGTATAAGTAGCAAAAGGCTAATGATTTCTTGGGATCAGGGTGGTCTAAAGGGATGTTTGAAATAGGCAGCAAGGGGCACTATGACTACATTACTTCTGCTTCTACGCAGGGAAACAATTCTTCCACAGAAAAAGGAAAATCTATAGTGTAAGGTCAGAATGGTGGTTACCTTTTTTTTTTTTTTTTGGTGAGGAAGATTGGCCCTGAGCTAACATCTGCCAATCCTCCTCCTTTTGCTGAGGAAGACTGGCCCTGAGCTAACATCTGCCAATCCTCCTCTTTTTTGCTGAGGAAGACTGGCCCTGGGCTAACATCCATGCCCATCTTCCTCCACTTTATATGGGACACCGCCACAGCATTGGCGGTGGCCAAGCAGTGCATTGGTGCACGCCCGGGATCCAAACCAGCGAACCCCGGGCTGCCCCAGCAGAGTGCTCGCACTTAACCGCTTGGGCCACCGGGCCAGCCCCGGTGGTTACCTTTTGAAGGGGAGTAATTGAGGAAACTTGCTGGGGTACTAGAAATACTCAGTTTCAATATGGGTGGTGATTCTGTGTGTGTGTGTGTGTGTGTGTGTGTGTGTCTATAAATTCATCATTCACCTAGGATTTACTTACTGTACTCAATGTGAGCTATATCTTAACAAAAAGTAAAATTTAAGAAAGAAGAAACTAAAGGTGAAGTGTTCTGAATCCCGTTGTTGACATGATTTACGTATTCACCACATATTTATAGAATTCCTACTTGGTGCAAGGGCATCACACTAGTTGCTATTCCTTCATATTTTGGATATCATCAAATTTTGCCACTTGATTATAATCCTTCTTATATGATCTTTCCTCATTTTAAAAAACACGTGAAGTAAAAAAGTTATTCAAAATGATTGTTGTTAATAAACTAATTCCAGAAGTGTTCTTCCTGCAGTCAATTTACAAATGCAGACGGAAACCAATATTGTTTTTCTCTGCTAGAGTGCTTCATTTCATTTCTCTAAGGTCCTTATATTTGTGCCCCGGAAACACTCATTTAAATGCAGGTGTGAGGATGCATAAGCTTCTTAGCAGTGACTCAGAGTGCTGACGGGCCCCTTTTTATGATTTTTCCAGACAGAGAGGAATGGTTCAGCATGTTAAGTAGGTACAAATGGTGTAATTCAGCCATAAATGGTTGCTCCACATGATTGCCTACTGCCACTAAATTTCTCTACCTTAAATGTCATGCTAACACACTGGAATTTCATTTCTCCTCTCAACTTAGTCAAATAAAGGAGGATCCAAAGTTCAAAATGTAAAACCGAAAACTCCCCTGAAAGCATTTAGGGGTTATTACTAGGTATGCAGAAGGAAATGGGGGAGAATTACATCATGATATTTCAGCAAGCCCAAGAATCAAAGAGATGCTGTTTGCTCAAAGGAAGAAGAAAGATCAAAAAGTTCTCAACAATTTGTTAGTTAGTACATGAGATATACTAGAGATCGTGTGTTCATTACATGGAAATTCTCCTGGGCTGGGTATGTTAGGTCACGTTCTCTAGAAGCAGAGCCTAAGATGAGGACTCTTAAGCCAGTGATTTATTAAGGGAGATTTGGAGGAAATATACAAGGAAATAAGGGAAGCAAGATAGGGAAGGGGAAGCAGGTGGACAAGGATGTGGTTTCATCTGGAGACCAGTCTCAGCCTGATCCTAAAGGGAGTTCTGGAGTATACATGGTTCCACAGTGTTGTCCCAACTTGAGATAAGGCTGTCCTTTGATACCCCTCTATGAGTCACTAGCTACAGGCCACCACTGGGAATACGGTATTACCTCCCAGGCATTTCCAGGCAAGGCAGCTCCTGTCAGCTGAAGACAATTCTCAGAAGAAGGGAGTGGCTACGAGCTGTCAGCAGCCAACACACATAGCATCTGGGGGACAGAAGCACTGACAGTAAAGGGATAGGGTGTGGTTCCAGCTGCATTGACATCGGGCTTGTACCACAGTGCAATGTCTGCAAACTTTTTCAACTCAGCTTTTGGCAGTGGTGTGCTGGTGAATTTGCAAAAAAACCAGCTTTGGGGTTAGAGGTGGGAGACAGAAGCCCTGATTTATAATATTTGCCAATTTCCATCACGTACATTCTCCCAGCACAGCCAATTTCAGTCTATCCATATGACTCACTAAATGTGTGGTTGGGAAGAAATGAGCAGAATCAGCTCTTGTGATCTGGTGTGAGTTGGTTGCAGCACAACACTGGCTTATAGCATCCACACTTTCTTTCCTATCCTGGCAAATCAGGATTCACTGTCAACATAACTGAATGACAGCTGAGATACAGAAGCTTGGAGCAGTCCAGATGTCTCTACTCCAAATTTCTGAGTTCAGAGGAGAAATACTCAATAGCTATTCTCCGCAAGTGGTATGGCATAGCAGAGCTAGGGTCACCAACCATTCTGGTTTGCCTGGGGATATCTCAGTTTTGTCACTGAAAGTCCCTCCTGCATCCTGGGAAACTCCTCAATTCTGGATGAGCAAACCTGGATGGTGGGTCAGTCTAGCAGTGCTACATGTTTTAACATTTTTTCTTCCTGACTGTCCAAAGTAATTGCTGTCTATATCATACATCATTTAACTCTATTGCAATTAAAACATCATAACATAGTCATCTTGAACTCAGGATATCCAAAATTGAACCAATTATCTTTCTTCCCAAACTTATTCCTTATAATCATTTCTGAACTACCCAAGCAGGATTTTGAGAGTCATCCTAGGTTCATCTCTCATCTTCACCTTCCATATCCAAATGGTCACCAAGTCACTTCTGCTTACAGCCATTGGTAAGAACTAGTCATATGGCTTTAATTTAACTTCAGAGAAAACTGGGAAATATAGGGAAGCATATGGAACATTTAATTAACACAATGATCTCAGCCATATGAATACCTACTATGGGCCAGGCCTTTCATTAGACACTGGGGTACAGATGTGAAAAAGATGAGATCCCTACTCTCAGAGAACATATGGTCCTCCACAGTAAAGCCTGAATAACCTTTTAAAAATGCAGGTTGTTCATATTATTTTTCTGCTTAAAAATCATAAATGGTTCCTCATTGTTAGTAGGGTAAAGCCCCAATCCTTAGTATAGCATTTAAGATCCTCCTTGATCATGACCTACTTCCTGCTTAGCCTAATTTCTCACCACTTTTCCATAGACATCCCAGGTTCTGGTCATATAGGAAGTGTTTGCAGTTCCTTATGACATGTTAATTTCTACCTCTGTGCCTTGGTACATACAATTCCCTCTGCCTAAGATGCTACCTATAGCCATGTGTGAAATTCTCCTGAAGTTCTACCTCTAACATCTCCTCTCTAAAGCTGTCTGTGACTCATTGCAACAGAGTTGACTTCTAACTGTAGCTCAATCATTTGTTTTCCTATAATTTGTGCTCACGAAACTATGAGCCCCTTGAGAGCATAAATGGCATTTGGTTAACATCCCCCAGCACCTATCATAGCACCAGTGGCACATAGTAGGTACCCAATAAGTCATTGTTAAAGTGCATTACAGTTGACACTGCTTTCTATTTATCTCAGATTGCTTTCCCTGAAAAAATTACATGGGTGGGCACTTAGCAGAATGCTGACATGGTCCTACATTAATGTCGAACACTGGAAAGAAAATCCTAGAAAGGGGACAGTATAGCAAGATGTCAATGCTATACACCTCAGATAGGACTGAGAAATCCTTTTAATAACATTTTGAGAATATTGTGGTCATTGTGTCATCAGCAAGGCCAATTTACATGATTTTATGAAGTAAAGTTCAAACTCCCCAAACTGCTCTTTCTTAGAACCATAATATATTATTGCCTTAGGAATACAATTTTGAAGTGGGAGTTGTATTAACCATGCCTTTTTATTTTCTGTTTTTCTGATGCTTTAACATCTGAGGCCTTGCTGACAGTGAAGGGACTGCCCCTCCCAGGGCTAGTTAATTCCTAGAACAGTAAACAACTCAAGCTGGAGGTTCATGTGCAAACTAACCAATCCAGAACCACCCCAACTTCCTCTGCCAGGCTCTTATACTCCCCTGCCCTAATCACCCAGGGCCAGGCCCTAACCCCAGAGTTCACTGAAATTATTCAAACCAGCCAGTCCTCAGCCTGCTTACCCTGCCGTGCCCATGCATTCCGGTGGAAACACAAAAAGGCTCTTGCCCACATTTCCCCCTCACTCCCTCTGCCTCCTGACTGACCCCGATACTTCTCCCTATGGCCCCCTGTGGTGTGGTGTGCCCCCTCCTCTTGGGAACTATGAGTAGTAACCTGTCTTTTCAATGGCAATCATCTCCTGATCTTTTGGCCTCACCATACCTGAATAATAATAAAACCTACATTGTGAAACAGGGATGGAATTGTCTTCCATGGGCCAGGGTGTAGGACTTATTGAATAGCTTGTGGAAATGAGCATGTAGGAGTTCTAGTCCCCCACCAAGAAGACATAGGCATGACATAAGGGGAAGACTGTTTTGCAAAATGGCTGCCATAATTCTGCTCTCTGTAACAATGCCCTTGCAAGGCTCCCTTCCCCTCTGCTCCTTCCTCCCCACACTGACTCTGGGTTTGGCCAATGAGACAATAGTAAATGTGATGCCAGCAGAGTTAAAAGTTTTTGCTCAATGGGGCCTACCTTCCCTTGCTGTTGGAAACCCTTCTGCTACCATGTGAACAAGCCTACTGAAGGATAAAAGGCTTCTTGGAGAAAGGTCTCAGCTACCCTAGCGAAGGCCTCAGATATGTGAGTGAGGACATCCTTGGCTGTCAAGCTGCTACTGAGCTACCCCAGACCAGATCTGCACAGTCAACCCATAAAATAACGAGAGATAATGAACATTTATTGTTCCATTCCATTCCACGCAGCTGAGGAAACTGCTTTCCAGAGCACGACTAAAGTCTATGGTCATATTATCTGTTGAAAAAACTTTATATAATTTGAGAGAACTGAAGATATAGGTCATCTGGATTTCTCTGTGGTTGCTCAATTCTTCGTTATGGGAAAAAAATGAAGAGATCATAGTTTGAACAGTCTCAGAATTTTGTAGGAAAAAATCCATTGTGTTTTTTATTTAACTCGATACCATATTCTTAGAATAGAATAATGGATATATTCAAGGAATTACTATTCATCGTCCATATGCTTCTATACTTACAATTACCAAGAAACAATTAATTATATATTTGAATATTGAGGAATCAAGGTGTATCAGTTAGGTATTGTCATATTAACGCCATGTAACAAACCACCTCAATACATAATAGCTTAAAACAATAAGTAGTGGGACAGCCCAGTGGCGCAGGTTAAGTGCGTGCTCTCCGCTTCGGCGGCCCTGGGTTTGCATGTTCAGATCCCAGCGCGCACTGACGCACCGCTTGTTAAGCCATGCTGTGGCTGCGTCCCATATAAAGTAGAGGAAGATGGGCACGGATGTTAGCCCCGGGCCAGCAAAAAGAGGAAGACTGACAACAGATGTTAGCTCAGGGCTGATCTTCCTCACCAAAAAAAAAAAAAACCCCACAATAAGTAGCTATTTAGTTTGTACTTCTGTGGATTGGTTGGTTGTGTGGTTCTGCTGGTCTTGACTGAAACTGCTCACACGCATGCAGGTAGATGTACTGTTGGCTAACCTAAGATGGCCTTGGCTGAGACAACCGTGGGTATTAGCTCTGCTCCATGTGTTTCCTCTTCTAGCAGGTTGGCCTGGGCATGTCCTTCTCATGGCAGTGCCAGAGGGCAACTCTAAGAGGAAGCCCAATTTCACTGTGAATTCATGTCTGTGAATGTCATGTTTGCCAACATCTCATTTGCCAATGTGAGTCACATTGTTGAGCCCAAAGTTAGAGTAGAAGGCAATTTAAAGTTAAATGTCTAAGTGCATAGTTACAGGGAGTGGTGGTAATGAAGCACTGGGACCAGTAATGCAATCAATCTTCCCACAAAGTAGATACCAGCAAGTTTACCTAAAGAAAAATAGGTGCTCTGAAAACAAACTAGATTAATATTCTATCATCTGTCATAATACTTGAGAATGCAGATGTACCTTTATTAAATTATTTCTATTGAAGTACATTTATTCCTATCAAGATGTTGTGACCCCTCAGGTCTATATATGAATACATATCCATCTTATTAAGGATCTACTCACTTGCGATTCTATAGGAGAGGCTTAAAGAAGTGTTTGAATTATTGCTTCAAGTTATACTGGAAGATGGTAAGAAACAGTGTGATTTATTTCTCAGGAATCCAGGTCATGGTTGAATTCTTTTTTGATGACCCTGAGTGGTAACGGACAAAGAAGAAAGTGTAGTGTTTAAAAAATTTAGAGAAATAACTGAGGAACAAGGAAGGGCTGTTACCTCTAAGGATTTAATCTATTTCCATACTCTGGATAGTCCTTTAAACAATATTGATTGGAACAATCTTTGCACAGAACTTTCTATCTGTAATTTATTTACTCCTCTTACAAATAACTTAGACATGTTCTCCATCATAACTTCTAATTATGGCCCTTGTGACCAATCAACACACCCTTTGCATTCCATTTCTTATTTAGGAGAGGTTATTATTTATTAATTAATTTTTATGGGTCAACAGCTTTGTTCCCTTCACTCACTGTGCTTCAACAGATCAAAGACTGTTCCGTTCTGATCTTTTATAATTTCAGACACTGAAATATTGCTTTAATCCCCCAGAGAGAAGAATGTATTATACAGAAGTGGCTATCTCATGCCCATCCGAAGGAAGTTGGTTCATTCAACAAAAATATTAATGGCAGATATTATTATACGTATCAAGCACTGGGTTGGTGTCTGGAAAATACACACACATGCACAAAGTTTTCATTGTCTTTGCCTAACTAAGCTATTAATCAGTGAAAACAAAGAAATGAGTATACCAAAAATAAATTACAAAGGTTTACAAAGGTTAAGATTATGAGTTAATTGTTAGTAAGTTTTATTAGAATAGAGAGATGAAAAAGATCCATATGGGCTGTAGGGGTCAGGTTTATTAGTTACTGGAGCAATTTTTTAAGACATGTTCACACAGGCAGAGGCCCCACAGCCCACACTGCATGAACCCAGTTGTAATGAGAATCTGGTATATATAAAAGCACAAGTAGTTTTCACAGGACAACCAAACACAGTAAGCAGTAATGAGCTATTTGGCATATTAACTTTGAAAACAAAATCAAACAAGGAAGATAGAGGGAGGAAAAAGCTAAAAGTAACTGATAATGTATGAATTAGCTAAGAGATGAGAATTAGCATGGTTTATTGTCCATGCATTTGATTCTAGTCTTTTAAATTTATTGTATTGGGTGCGCGCGCTCCGCTGCGGTGGCCCGGGGTTCGCTGGTTCAGATCCCAGGCGTGCACCAACGCACTGCTTTGGCAGCCATGCTGTGGCGGCGTCCCACGTGGAGTGGAGGAAGATGGGCACGGATGTTAGCCCAGGGCCGTCTTCCTCGGCAAAAAAAGAGGAGGATTGGCGGATGTTAGCTCAGGGCTGATCTCCTCACAAAAAAAAAAATAAAATAAAATAAAATAAAAATAAATTTATTGTAAAAAAACCTTTAATTTCAGTTCCCATCAGACCCCTTAGATACTAAGGCTTATAAACTAAACTAGGACATTCTATTGTGGGGGAATTTTTAATGTTTTTTTTTTTCTTTTGCCAGATTAAGACTGCTTACATTAGAAAGTCATCAAAGAATATGTGAAACTGTCTTATGCCTAAATGTGGTTGTTTTCAAGATTGTAAAATATTTATCTCTGATATATCTACAGACAAGACATGATTTAATTGTTGGTATTTCTTTAACAGTATTCACTATCAACCTTCATTCCTTCACTCCCAGCTCCTCTTGGAGTTCTCTACTCCCTTTCCATGACCTGGCTCTATAGAATCCAGGTCAGTTCTGCAATATGACTTCTTAACTTTCCATAGTAACATCTGTTTGCTCCTCATCTCACCTACAGGTCTCATTCACCATCACACGTAAATTTTAAAATCTCAGATAGAAATTTAGGGGGTATATGGATTATTATATAGTTATTCATTGACGACTACTGCTTAAAAATTTAAAACAAAAAAAAAGGCAGGAAACACAATCCCATATTTAACTTTTGTTCAGCTAGATAAAATAAAAAACAAATGAAAATGCTTAAAAGTACTACTAGGAGAGATGAGTAATGAATTATTTTCTGATTCTTCATAGATACATATTTCTCAAATATTTCTAAAATGAGCTTTCATTAAGTACACATATATGCATATATATGCACTTATTTAAAAAACTGGAAAATAATTGATTTAAATTCTTTCCTGGAAATATTGTCTGGAAGTATGTCAGTGTTAAGTGTCATCTCCAAACCTTTTTTTAAAACTGAAAGGAGATAGTCTTAAACTATATTTAGAATTAGGAATGTCTGGTCAGAGAGAGTTCTTTTATTCTCTTGGGTCTCTTATTTATTGCTTTATACTTTGTTCATCCCAGACTGGACGAATTTCATCAATAACACAGATGGGCTCATAGGAACGCCTCTGACAACATAGCATAGTCTCTGACCTCCTAAATAGCATTTTTTTTCATTAAGATATAAAATCAAGTTAAGTACTTCAGGAGGTCAGGCTAAACTACTTGCCTTTAACGAAAATTAAATAGAAATCTCTACCAATTATCAGATGTTTTTCAAATATTAATTTGATCAACTGTGAGGTGATTTATAAAATTAAAGAAGAAATTCTATTTTTGAAACAATTTTTAAAAAGCATACTGCACCTGAATATATGTATTTGTGATTTTAACTGGGATAATACTTTCGATTATATTGTATAAATTAGCCTGTTGTATTTATGACTTAGTTAATATGCAAATGTTTGAAGACTGGGTGTCCTCCATGAGGCAGGAGAGTTTGTTTCTTACTCAACTTCAACAATCAGTTTCAAATGGTGACTGACGACCATCTCTAAGCTTGTTATTGGTATAAAATAAAGAAATAAAACAAGTAGGATAGACCACAGCTTCTGGAGGTGGGGTGGATATCAACTCTTATGTGATGTGGGGCCAAAGGAAAATCAAATCAAGAAGATTACAGGTCAGAATTCCACCTGTAATCCACTCTTACTGTGTAAACGTCAGATCAACATGAATCCCTGTGTTAGCACTCTTGATTGAGTTGTGAAACAGCCAGGAGTTTCTCCACTTATGGTGAATCAAATCTGTCCACCAAAGGGATGATCAAAATCCCAGAGCAGGAGAATTTATCTCTAGATGAGTGCTAAGATGGAGTCACTGCATGATCCTGATCTAGTTCAAAGGACAAAAGGAATGTTCTGCCCACTTCCCATGACTCTCCTTTGCCAAATTCATGTCTGAATCAAGAAAGAAAGCATGGGAGTCACAGGGAATCTATCTATCCACAGACACATTCTGTGGGCACAACAGTCAGCTTCCACAGCAAGAGAAAAACTCCTGCTGGGATCCTGATGCTGTCTACTCTAGCGTTCTTGTCTGCTTCTGAGTCTGGTTGGGGATAAGCATAAGCTAAGCAGTTTCCATTTTGAAATGCTTCACTTGAATGTCCAAGATAGCTATTTTCTTCCTCTTTGTCTAAATATTCGAAGACACATAATTTACTGCTGTTCATCAAACTCATATATTAAACATCAAGATGTCTGATTTCTCTGTTGCATCTATGCATTTTTGATCAAGTCACTAAATGTCACTGAGCCTCCATGTCCTCATATGTCAATCAATGGGTTAGCCTCAATGGCTGATTTCCAAAGGGGTTGTGGGAGGCCCCCAATTGCAATAGTATCAGAAACAAGTACTGGAGGGGCTTTGTTTTAACTACCATCATGACTCCCCACACCAAGCCTCTGCTGGTGTCCTGCTCATGTCCCCTCTTACCACTTTTATTGCATTTGAACTTGACTTCCAATTGGCAGCCTTAGTATCTTTTTGGCAGTAGTGATTTTTCTGTGGCCAGAGCCTGCTCAGTGCCTAGCAGGCTGAAAGTGCCGTGGAAATAATGTCTCCTGGAAATAGCCCTTGACCAATGACTGAAAGAATTGGTGGATAAATACTCCAGCTCCCTTGCATCTCAGGTGGGAAAACTCTGGGATTCAGTGGGATTGACTCGTTGCCCACAGTGGTAACTGGCTTGATAACACATCCTTTGTTGACTACATCCCTTCCCTGTCTCACTACCCCTCACCTCTAAAGCTATTTCCTGGGAACACCTTCAGAATAAACTACTTTCATTCAAATCCTTGACTTAGGACCTGCATGTGGCCAACTCAAACTAAGATACCTCCCACCATTAAAGGTTTTATGGTGAAAAATGATTAAGAATCATAAATGTTTATTATTTCTATTTTTTCCAATGACTTTAAAATTCTGTGATCTTAAGATTCCCTAGTCTTAACCGTAGCATTTTAAACCAGAGTGCTCTCTGGCTCTTGATTCCTTCTCTTTTGCTGTGTAAACTGATTGCTGAAAACTTTTGAGACCTAATCTATATGCTTCATACATGAATCAGATTTTTAAAAAAAAGTCTTAGAGGAAATTCTAAAAAGATCTACATTTATCTCATTCCTCTTTTGCCCATAAAACGATGTTCATCAACTACAGACTGCAAAATGTAAATGCTCAATTACCCAAAAATAACAGGCTTAAAGAGGCATGGAATTCTTGGCTTTTTGTTTCCTTTTCACTTGATCATGGCCTGAAAGCCATGAAGGAAACCATTGCTGTAATCACTCATTGATACTCCAGAGTCCTGCTCAGAGAGAAACAACAAACAAAAATTTAAAAAGCTCTTTATGCCTTTGGGAGCTTAGAGTAAAACTTGATGGGCAGAGATCAAAGTGAAACTCAAAGTGAGGCCATTCAGACTGGGGCTTTTTATAGAGAAGTCAGAAGGATCATTTGGCCAGAGTTTCACACTCATGAATAGAATGTGAATAATTATGAACTCTCTTCTCTGTTGATGGGAGTATAAATTGGTACAACCACTTTGGAAAACAGACGTATATATGAACATTCATAAAAGTTCTGTTTTAAAATACAAAATATATTTAGAAACAGTCCAATGTCTAATAATTTAGAAAGGATATCTAAAACTTGCAGTAGGTTCATAGAATGGAATAATATACAGCATTAAATATACAGCATTATACAGCAATTAAAATGAACTGCAGCCATACCACTCCCTTGATATTCCATCCTTCTGCAAACATAGCCCCATTTGTCTGTTCCTTTTCCTAGCAAATTTCTTGAAAAAGCTGTCTACATTGCTGTCTCTTTTCTCATGGTACATCATCTCTGGAATGTTCAGTTGAACAGCTGTCCCCACTATGCCAAAGGGATTGCTTCCATCAAGATCACTGATGACCTCCATGTTGCCAAATCTGGTGATGACATTTCTGTTCGCATCTTGCTTAGCTGCTCAGCAGCTCTCAGTATAAGTGATCATGCCCTTCTACATTAAATATCGTCTTCTGAGGGTTTTTAGGATTTTTCACTCTCCTATTTTCCTCCTGCTTTAATGGATGTTCCTTCTCAATATACATTGCTGGTCCATCACCTCTTATCTTATTAGAGTGTCTAGGATTCTTTCCTGACTCATTTTTTCCAGTTGCACACTTACCCTAGATGATCTCATCCTATCTATCGCCTTAAATATTTAACACATAAATGCTAATGATTCCTAAGTCTACATCTCCCACAATGACCTTTCCTCACAACGCCAGACTCAAATATCTATCTCTTAGACCTTTCCACATGAATGCAGGACCAGCTTCATGAGTGTTGGGCCCTGTGCAACTGCATCCAGAAGGGTTCATGCTTGGTTTAATGTTCTACAGTCACCATGCTGAAATGCTTAATAATTTTATCTTTGAAGGTGTGTTTTGTAACTGAAGCCCGATGGGACAATGGAGAATGCACATGAGCAGAGAAGATACGTGTAATAGGTATGTCCACTGTTCCTTGTTGCCCCAATCACATATAGCATTTGCAATGCCCATGGACACAGAATTCCTTTGGATCCACAATGCATGAGATTTTGGTGGGACTCAGAGTGAGCACAGGTGTATTAAATCTAGAGGCACTGACAGCCATGAGAAGCCAGGTTTTCCATTAGAATCAGAACTTGCTTCAAATGCAGAATGAAGGCAATAGCATTCTAAGAAACATGAACGACCATGGAGCCCTATCTTATTTGTATCTTTTCCCTATATTAGCCAACCATTACACTGAAAATGATGACATGGAAAAAACGGGAAAGATAGGGCAACCAAAATACATATGCATATATGAACTATGAATTGTATAATTTTAGTGATTCTGCATATGAGTTAAATGCTCTTATATTTGCTTTTAAAAAGACATTGCATAATATAAAGATTAATGGTAAAATTAATGCTAATAATGTAAAATTTTAATTTTCCCTTACTTAGAATGACATTAAATAGCAAATTAAAACGTCCTATGACAAATCAAGAAAGAGACCATAGAAGAAAGAAAAAAGTTTGTATTTTAGTACCTTTAATAGCACTTTGCCTTTTGAACAAGGGGCCCTCATTTTCATTTTTGCACTGGGCCCCCAAATATGTAACTGGCTCTACATGAATGACTAACAGACATCTCAAACTTCACGTTTGTAAAGTATGCTTAATTCCCCTATTCCCTTTCTTTCCAAGTCTCCTTCCTTAGTCTTTCTCATCTTAGTAACAGCCCATAAATCCAC
The DNA here is from genome assembly GCF_020826845.1 of Diceros bicornis minor. Lineage (NCBI taxonomy): Eukaryota > Metazoa > Chordata > Mammalia > Perissodactyla > Rhinocerotidae > Diceros > Diceros bicornis. The sequence goes on along the minus strand of NC_080758.1, from coordinate 36,248,683 downwards.
CAGATGCTCAAGTAAAAAAATGTAGAGTTAGCCTCTCTGACTGTCACAGCTTCCCCTATTTTCTTCACCAGCATGACATATAGCATTACCTCCACAAAGTATATCCCTAGGCTGTCCCCTCCTCTCTGTCTACTATTACCCACTTAATTGACATCACCACCATCTCTCCCCTGGTCGAGGATAGCTGCTTCTTAACTGGATTCCCTGGTACCTCTCCACAATCCATTTCATAAAAAGCCTGTAAAAAGATCTTTTAAAGACATAAATAGATATTTGCCATTCCCTACTAAATATACTCCAATGTGTCTCATTGTTCTTTGTAGGAAACTCAAATTCCTACTATGGTTTCCGAAGTTCTACACGACCTTATATCTATGTACCACTTCAAACTCTTCTCAGCCCACTCCGTTTTTTAATACCCATATCTCTGCCTCATAAGACTTCTTGTGCTTTCTCCAGAATCCCAGGATTGCTTGCCCCTTTAGGTCTTTTGTACTAATGGGCTTTCTTGGTGTGCTCTATACCCCAATCTTTGCCTGGGTGGTGCTTCTTTTCATACAGATCTCAGCTAAAATGTTTCCTCCTCAAAGAGTCCTTTCCTACCCACTCCAGAAAAAAAAAAAAATCCATCTCCTTCCTCCAATAGGCATCTTGCTTTAATTCACATCATTTTATTTGTTTATTCATTTATTTGTTTATTGCCAATCTTCTCCCACTGAGATATCAGCTCCATGAGATCAGGGATCCTATTTAATGCTGTGTCTGCAGTGCTAGAATAATATCTGGAATAAGACAGGTACTTAGTAAATATGTGTTGACTGAATGAGTAAATGAACAAATGAAGCAACTTGGTAGTTTAATTGTGTTTCCTCTGTAGATGGTATGTATGTATGTATATATCTGTGCATATATGTACCCACATGTAAAAACACATACATACATATATATTTACATACCATAGTAGATATCGGCATTGCTTCCTCAGCACTCATGCTATGCCTCCCTCACTGTGTAGCAGCCACGGATTTAGAGTGGGTGGAATTTAGAGTGGAATTGACCCACCCACTGTTGCAGAAGGATGACCCAATTGGTTTAAAGCCAATCTTACCCTCAGGCCGTATTTTTTGTTTCAGTGTGGGCATATATAACCCAAAACTTTGGGATTTTGTTCAATATTTGAGGAAGAGAAGCCTTTATTCTGACCCTCAGACTGAACAATGCAGGATCTAGTTCTAGTTTCTGCTGGCATCAAAGGCACAACCAAGAGGAGAGCCTGCTTGAACATCAAGCAGACATTACAGAAGGCAGAGTGAAGAGAAGGAAACTAACTAGCCTCTTAATGAGCAGTTGGGCTGCTGGATCAAAACTGAAGCCTGACTGCTATGCTTTCCAGTTATAAGACGCAATAAATTCTTTCATTGCTCAAGCCAGTATGAACTGGATTTTCTGTTACTTACAAACAAAACATTGTAATTGACACTGATACTAAATTCTAATCACTGTCAGCATTTTGGGTGTATTTCCTTCCAGCAATTTTTAATGCTGTTAAAAAGATAAAATAGCTGTAACCAGAATGCATGTATACTTTTGTGTATTTTTTTTACTTATTGTTATAGTAAGCATTTATTTTCATGCTAATAATTATCTTTACAATCATAATCTTGTTGGATATATAAATATCCATTGATTGCATATACTATTACTTAACACATTTCCTCATTTTTTGGACACATAACGGTATTATCACTCTTCTCATGTTTTGATTAATTTCTTTAATACTTATTTCCTAGAAATTTAATTGTTAGGTCAAAGTGTATGGAAACTGTTTTACCTCTTGGGACACAATGCCAAATTGATTTTTTAAATGATTTTAATATTTTTAGTACCATCAGCACCCTGCCTGTATGAGACTTTATCACAATTGTAATTTTTAGAAAAATTTGACAAGTAAATACACCAATAATCGGTTTCATGTTATATTTTAATTTGCATTTCTCTGATTACTAAAGGGTTTGGATAATTTCTGATATGTATTTTACTATTGATATTTATTCTTTTGGGAAATATTTCTCACTTTGTAGTTGGAATTTATCGTCAGCTTTTTGGACTCACTGTGGCAGATGCTGTCAGAGTCCTAGCAATATCTTCTGGGTTCTCATCATTCCTATGTACTCAGACCAATGACTTTCATAGTCAACAACTGAAGTTCTCCACTCTAGGGCTTTGTTGCTGGTGCCCACTAGGTCCAAATATGGGATGAACAGGAAGTGGTTGAGTCAAATGCCCTCCCTCACAAACCAGAAGCCTCCATCAATCAAAGACTGATAGGAGTTGGTGTACAAATACCCCAGCTCCTTTGCCCTTCATGCAGGATAACAATAAGGTCTTTGTTTTACGTTCTTGCCCAGAGCACCCCAGGGGGATTAAGTTCCAGTTGTCCACAATGGTAATTTGCTTGATGGTTAACATCATATTGGCTGTCTTCCCTTCCCTGTATGACCCCTCACTCCTCTACTGGTGTTTATTGACATCACCTTCCAAATAAATTCTGCATCCAAAACCTTCTCTCAGGCTCTGTCTCTAGGGATTCCATCTTAAGACACCCATCATATGAGATTTACTATAGTGTAATGACTTAGACTTTAAAAAATACTTACTGAAATTTGAAATCTTCCCTACACTTTGTGAAAAAAAAAAAATCAAAATAAAGCAGTTAACTTTCCTTTGGAAATAAACAGAAGTACTTTGTACAATGTATACTGACCTTTTAAAATTCTTAAAACACTTTCAAGAAAAAGGAACAAAAATAACTAATGATTTGTTATGATTTTTAAGCTAAAAGGAGTATTTATTCATTATATATGTGGCTTTGGGACTTCGTTTTTTCCTGTGGGGTACTTCGTAGAGCTTTTGAAAAGTACGTATTTCTTTCTCCCTAGGCTTTAATCATCGTGCTTTAAGGAAATCTTTTGAAATGAAGGCAGCATATATTGCAATAACTAGGCCCTTTCATTAAATTTATCCCTTAAGAAAAGCCCACACAGTAACTGATTTTTGACCTCAGTTCAAATAGAACTTTGGCTAGAAAATTCTCAGAGGTAAAATACTAAGAGTAATAGGAACTTTTCATATTTTAAAGTTTTCCAACAACCACAATACGCTTTATCCAGCATATATTTGGTTTGGGCTGTTTGAAGTTCACTTGGAGTTTAGATGGTATCTTATAGATTGCATGAACAGCCTATTTTCCGAGTACATATGACCTCCTGTTTTAAGGATTGATAATGTAAGATGAAATTCTTCTTTTAAAAGAAAGTTTATTGCTAAGACAATATCACAGCTATACACATATATCCTTTCCAAACATTGTGTTTTAAAACTTCTAACTTCAGATTTCCAATTTGGGTATGAGATCTGAAATTCAACTGATCACAAATTCTCTTTAAAGTATAAATTTACTTCAAAGCCACAGCTTTGGTTGCTCAGTTACAACTCCTAAATAATGTCTTTCAAAAATTTTAACAACTTCAAATGGGCATTTCAACATGGGTCGCTTTTAAGCAGAGTAGAAGCATACACAACCTACTAATAATGATTATTGCTTATCCTATTTTAAAGTACCATAAAATAGTTTCTGATGTATGCCAGTGAAGTTACAGCTTTATGGGCATCATGATGTTCACTCAAAATATTTGGAATTTGGAAGGAAGATTTTGGCCATCATAACTTAGAGAGATCTTCCATTAAGATCTTGATGTTATTGTAGAACATGCAGTTTTTGAACATCATGTCCTCAGGAGTCAGGCTGTCTACAAGGGCAAAATGAAGTGAAGATTTGAATGTCTGGATAATTTAAGCTAAAACTGTTAATGTAATTGAGTGAAAAGGTTCAGGAGAGAGGGGGGATGGAATCAAATCGCCACAGACCTATATCAGTCATCATCTGAGCAGCCCTCCTCTTTTTACTTTAACTGCAATACCTTTTTAAAACTCTAACACTTGCTCTCAGACTTGGCCCATCCTCGCTGGAGCTCAAGGTTAACGCACAAATCAAGAGGCTAACCTGGAAGCCCATAGCATTTTAGCTGGCTGAAAGTGCTACTCCTTTCCAATGTTTATGAAGCCAATTCCCTGGTCAACATCACAAAACGGCCCAAAATGCCAATAGTACCCTCACTGAGAAACACTAAATGTGGTCTGATCAAATTATCCAGCTAACTGGCTCAGGACCAGAATTGCAAATTCTGTATTTTTTCCTCTCCACCCAGCAACTCTAAATTAATTGTCTATTACGTACCAATTTGAGGAATTCCCAAGTACAAATAACAATAGTAAAATTGTAGTATCAACATATTCTTATGCTGGTAGGATCACAGGAGGAGTCTTTTATACAGATGCCATATTTCCCAAATGTGTGGGTTTTAAAAATCAGGAGTGATTTATATTCTCAGGATAGCTCAAGCTAGGTAACTGAGGTCCAGAAAATCTAAAACAGGCTTCATCACCCTTAAGTACTATAGATAAATAGTCAGGATTCATAGCCAATTGTGCACTAAATTTATGTTACATCACCAGGAACATTCCAAAGAAATTCAATAATGTCTATTTATTAAATTTAGTGCTATGATTACAAACCAAGCAAAACAAAGCTAAAATATATTCCACGGAAAATCCAACTGCTTAAAAGCTGTCCTACAGAAATTTTAGGTTTATTTGGTGATATTTAAATAATGATCATCACCTCATTCATAGTCATGTGATTCCTAAGAAATGCTGTCTTTCACATTTCCAAGGATAAGTCACACATCATTTCCCAGACCTGTTTGACTTTGAAGGTGCTGGTGTACCTGTTATCATGTTTACTGGAAAAAAGCAACCTTTTCATGAAATGTGCACTTGGTTCATATGCTGAAAAACCAGTATAAGTTGGGGTGCTTTGTTCATCCACTCACTTGATACATTAAGCAAACATTTTTCTATTTAATGATTATCTCCATCTATTGATAAGGCACAAGCTTCATCTCAAATGAATACAGATCATAAGATGAGAGCAGCCTATTGTAAGGCAGGTAAATATACTCTATAAAATTACAAACAGGTTGGAGGCTTAAAACTAATTTAAAAAATAAAAAAGTAATGATTTAAAAATACCTACGTCATATTTTAACTGTATAATTGATAGCCAATAAATAATGAGATGAAACTTTAGAACTGTTAACTTTTTTTTAATACATAAGGATTAATGTTCCTTCTTATGGGATAAGCCCAGAGCGGGGGATTCCAGGGCTGATGTGGTGGCTTCAATCACTAGGAACCCAAGCCCCTTGTAAATCTCAGCTCTACCATCCTTAGCAATGACGTCCAACTGCATGGTTGCTTCATGGTCCAAAATGGCAGTTACAGCGTCAATCTTCCCCTTTGCATTATAGGCATCAGGAAGGAGAAACGGAGGGAGGACAAGAGGCAGCTGTCTATACTCCTTGGAAAAAAACCTTGTTTAAAGTTGTCCCTTACAACTTTTGCTTACATCACATTGGTCAGAAATTAGTCACATGGCCAAACCCAGTCTTTTAACTGATTACGTTGCTGTCGTGAATAAAAATGGGGAACGTTACTGAGGAAAAAGGAGAGAAAGAATATTGGTTGAGCAAATATACTGTGTATTTTCTGTTTGCCCATTCAGACCCAATTTCCAGACTTCTCCATCCTCTTCTGTGCCCCAGGGGACAGACCTCTATGAAGTGCATCAGCCAGCCTTCATCCTCTGGCTTCCCTTCGAGTTTGGACAATGAGACACACCAACAGGAGATTGAAAGGTGGAAGGAGAGAGATGATGGGGCCTTTGTTTCTCCTGCTCTAGCTAAGGCCGGAGCCCTTGTAGATGGTAACAAAATTATTGTTTCAAATAATATAACTTGATTTCTTTTTCCCCGTTGATAGAGCTACTATTCCCTCCACACCATTTTAAGAAAATCAATTATTTGCCTTCTAATTCTTAAGAAAACTTTTCAATTTGTTGTATGAATGTAAGTCTTTTTTGCCAACTTATGCGAAGACTGTTCCAATTGAGAATTATTACAAATTGACTACCTTCCTACCCTGTGATTTAACATAATATGTGCACTCTTTTTTTTTTTGGCTGTCAGTGTCATAGGTCTCTTTGGTTTATACCCTACAAGTCACCAAGAAGGTGCAGTTTCATGCAGGTGGTAGAGGTAGCGGCATTAATGGCCTACAGGTTGGTCAGCAACATTTATCTCATGAAGATGAGAGACTGTTTATTTCAAAAAACCAGACCTCAGTTATGTACTTTTCCTAGTTTAGAATTTATTCTAGTTAGTAAAAATAGTGTACCATCCAAAATATTACCAAAGGTAGTAATTTGAGATTAGAAATATTCTAGAAATTACTTCATTTCAGGTATTACTAATGTTAAGATTACCCCCATGTGAAGCCACATTGCCTAACTGCTTAGAATTTAGTTAGTTATATTTAAATTGGGGTTATGCTTATTAAAAATGCCACCCATTTTTTAAAGAGCAATTTCCAGTCCACAGAGAAGTCAGTGTGCTGTTTGGCTAAAAGACTGCACACCATTCTGTTAGGTGGGCTGGCTTCATACAAACATTATTAGCATGCGGCCGGAGCAAATGAGATTGCCTTGGCACAGTTACTATTTAAATATACAGCAAGAGGGAGAAATATTTCGAAGAGCAAGGGACACTTTTTCTCCTTTTTGGCTCTCTTTGAGACAACTGCCTTCCCTTTCCCAAAGTCCCCAGGCACATCCTTGCTTTACCTGGCCACAGGTAAAGCACTGCTTCTGGAAAGCAGTGGCCGTCAAACGTGGCCACCCACTTAGATCGCTGTGCAGCTTTTCAAATTCCCAGTGCCTGGATTGCACCCCAGTCAAAGTACATCAAAATCCTAGAGTGGGGCCTGGACATTAGAATTTTTATGGCACCTGAGTTGATTCCAATGGGCAACCAAGGTTGAGAACGACTGCTACAAAGCGATGAGGCTCAAGATGTGAGTAGGATGTGGGTAGGAGTGGGTTTTAATTTCTGCTTCCCATACAGGTAACTCTTCTGTACTTAGCTATGAAGGAATGTGGCTAAGCAGGCTAAGAGTGAACTTAGCCAAGACCTTTCACTCCCTGCTATCTTTCTTCACCCAAGGGAAGATCTGATAAAAGGAAAAAGGCAAGCAAGCTTAACCAGACATTGTTCCAACTCATGCCAGCCAGGGAGAATTTCTTGCTGCAAGAATATCAAATTGACCCAGCTCTATAACTTCAGGTGATGGAGTGGAGGGGCTAGACTTATTAGTTTGTATGTTGATTGTAGTAAATGGTAATTTTATGGAAAAAATTCTGTTAACTGTAGGCTTGACTTTCTTTAATGGATTTCTAGTCGATTGCATTGATGATTTTGACGTCAATTTGGTTAGGGTATAAAGCAGATTGTCTATAAACTGTACTCTCTAATTGCAATCTGTTAATCCTATGCAAATTGAGAAGTTGAAGCAAATTTACTAAACACAAATGAGGAAACGTAATGAGGGGAAAAATGAAAAAAGAAACTTTTACTTTTATTCATAGAATTAAACCATAGCAGTTATTTCAACGCGACAAATCTAGACAGAATAGAAAAGGGTCTTGGACTTCTGTTTGAAATGTCAAATCCGTTGGATTTCAAGTCTCCAGTGCTTGGGTCATGGCACCCACTTGAGTTAACTAAGAGAAGTATTTTCAAGCTACTCATGTACCAACTGTCTTAGAAGCATAGACTAAGAATGAGGGCTCTAGTATTATTATACATCATCCCGCTGCTCAAATTGCAAATCTTATTTACATGAGTAATAATCATATTATGTTCTAAGTTAAAGATACCAAATTTTACAATGGGAAATATAAATCTAATTCCATTCCTTTAGGCTAGAAAATATATCCATAAATAACAACAAGATGGTAAAGTATACACAAAAAGAGATCTAAGTGAAAGATATATGAATAGGCAAATAATTTCTACTAATAGTCTTCAGCATTCTACCTGAAACCACCCTTGACAAATTCCAGGTCATCTCTCCAAAGTTGTTTCCCCATCATCTGGCCTCTTAGACAGGAATCTGCTTACTTCTTCCATACTTTGATTTATCAACACATTCTCCCCTTGAACAGTTTAACTCTACTGACCAGGAAGCTCTTTCCAGTGACAAACCTAAATTACCTGCGGATATGAAAGTTTATTCTTATTGTCTTTCCTCCATGAACATGGAGAAAATCTCACAGTGCCACCTGTTGTATAGTTATTTCTCTTTGAGAAGATCATTCTATGGCTTACAGAATATTTTTTTGGTATAATCTCAAACTGCACATATATGATCTGGATAAAATATACACATATGGCCAAAGATTGGATGGGGAAAATATATGATTATAATAGACCTAGTATAGCGATAGGTTACGGTGGATCTGTCTTGTCATTTATATACTTGTATATATTTTTAAAAATAATTTAAAAGGGAAAAAGGAAAAAAAGATATTATAAAATATGCACCTCTCTCCTTCACTTTTTGTATGTTACTTTTGCTTAGGCCGTATTTTTCAACCATGATTAACCGTTCAAATCATTTGGGAAGCTTTTAAAAGCTAGTAATGCTCAGGCTTCATCCTCAGAGATTCTGATGGAGTTGGTCCATAATGCAGACACCAGTATTTTTTCAAACCTACCCAAATTGTTGTAATAGTCAGCCAGTGACTTACAACAACAGTCCTCAGCCTAATTTAGCTCAACATTAGAAATACTTGAGGAGCTTAAAAAAATCCTGATGCCTGGGCAACACCCAGGCAATTTAAATTAGGGAATGGGACCCAGGCATTAGTATCATTACAGCTCATAGGTGATGTCAATGTGCAGCCAAGGTAGAGAACCTGTGACTTAGACCAGTGGCTCTCAAAATGTGGTCCACAGACCAGCAGCAGCAGCATCACCTGGAAGTTTGTTAGAATTGCAGATTATAGGGCCACACCTCAGGCCTATTGAATCAGACACACTGGTGTGGGGTCCAGCAATCTATGTTTTTATCAACCTCCAGGGGATACTGACGTGCCCTAAAGTTTGAGAACCACTGACTTGGACCATCAACTCTAAGATTACAGGGGCTGTAATTATTACATGTGTATTTCCAGAACCTAGCACAGAGCCTGGCAAAAAGTAGGTACTCAAAACATGCCTGCTAAAGAAAAGAACGAAGGAAGGGAGAAGGGGAGAGAGGGAGGGAGGAAGGAATGGAAAAAAGAAGGAAGGAAGGAAGGAGAGGAAAGAAGGAAGGAAGGACGGAAGAAAGGAAGGAAGGAAGAAGGAAGGAAAGAAGGAAAGGATCCATGTTTTATAAAACAGGGCATTTGCGGAGTTATATACAAGGAAACCCAGAGAGGTAAAGTGAATTCCATTAGTACGGGACCTAGGTTCGTTCCCTTTTCTACATCAAACCTTATACTTTTAGGTGTATATATGTTTGCATTTGTTCTGTATTCTTAATGAATTGGCTCTTTTATCACCATATGTCCTTTTTTTGTCTCTTATAACAATTGTTGACCTAAAGACTATTTTGTCTGATATTAGCATAGTCACTCCAGCTCTCTTTTGGAATTTGCATGGAATATCTTTTTCTGTCCTTTCACTTTCAAACTATTTGTGTCTTTGGATCTAAAGTGAGTCTGTTGTAGATAGCATATAGTCAGATCTTGGTTTTTTTCTTTTTTTTTTCAATCCATTCTGCCAATCTCTGCCTTTTAATTGAAGAGTTTAATTCATTTACATTTAAAGTAATTATGGATGAGGAAGGATGAGCAAAATGTTTTCTATATGTCTTGTATCATTTTTTTGTTCCTCAATTCTTCCATTACTGTCTTTGGCTTTTAATTAATTTTGGAGTGTACCCTTTTGATTCCCTCACATTTCTTTTTCTGTATATTTTTTAGTTGTTATCTTAGTGATTACCCTGGGGATTGCAATTGACACCTCAAATGTATAATAATCTGGTTTGAATTAATATTAATTTAGCTTCAATAGTATACAAACACTCTGCTCCTATACTTCTCCATCTCTGCTCCTTTATATTATTATTATCTCAAATTACATCTTTATACATTGTGTGCCCATTAACATAGATTTATAATGACTGCTTTATACATTTGTCTTTTAAATAACATAGGAAAAAATAGGAGCTACAAACCGAAATTACAATAAAATTGGCTTTTACATTTACCTGTGTAGTTACCTTTACCATTGTTCTTTTTTTTCTGTATGGCTTCAAGTTAGTTATTGTCTAGTGTCCGTTCATCCTGAAGAAGTCCCTTCAGAATTTCTTGTAGGGCAGGTCTACTAGCAAAACTCTATCAGCTTTCAGTTACATAGGAATATCTTAATTTTTCCTTAAGTTTTGAAGGACAATTTTGCCAGGTATAGAATTCTTGTTTGACAGTTTTTTCTTTCAGCATATTAAATACATTATTCTACTGCCATCTTGCCGCCATGGTTTCTGATGAGAAACAAGCTGTTAATCTCAAAGAGGCTCTTTTGTAAGTGATGAATCACGTCTCTCTTGCTGCTTTCAAGATTCTTTCTTTGTCTTTGTCATTGTGTTTCAACAGTTTAATTATGATGTGTCTCGTGAATCTCTTTGTAATTATCCTACTTGGGATTCAACAAGCTTCTTAGATGTGTAAATTCATGTCTTTTATCAAATTTGGAACACTTTTCATTATTATTTCTTCAAATATTCTTTCTGCTCTTTCTCTCTCCTTTCTTTCTGAGACTCCCATTATGTTGGTATGCTTGATAGTATCCCACAGGTCTCTTGAGCTCTATTCATTTGTCTTCATCCTTTTTTTTTGTTTTTGATTTTCCTCAGACTGGATAATTTCAACTGACTTATCTTCAACTTTGCTACTTCTTTCTTCCGCTTGCTCAAATCTGCTGTTGAACCCCTCTAATAAATTTTCCATTTCAGTTGATGTACTTTTCAGATCTAGAATTTTTCTATTTGACTCTTTTCATAATTTCTCTCTCTTATTGATATTCCATATTTGTTGAGACATTGTTCTCCTGGTTTCCTTTAGTTTTTGACCATGGTTTTAAAAATATTTTTGAGCATATTTAAGAGTAAAGTCTTTGTCTAGTAAGTTCAATGTCTGTGCTTCCTCGAAGAGAGTTTCTGTTAATTTCTTTTTTCCTGTGAATGAGTCATACTTTCTTGTTTCTTTGCATGCCTCATAATTCTTTGTTGAAAACTGGACATTTTGAATATTATTACGTGGTAGCTCTAGAAATCAGATTCTTCCCCCTTGTCAGCATTTCTTGTTGCTGCTTACTATCAGTTAAAGTTGGTTCTTTGTTTAGTGGATTTTATAAACCATTTTTTTTTACTGTGGTAAAATATGTATAACATAAAATTTACTATTTTAACCATTTTAAGTGTACAGTTTAGTAGCATTAAGTAAACTCACAGTGTTGTGTTGTGCTATCATCACCACCATTCATCTCCAGAACTTTCTCATCTTCTCAAACTGAAACTGTACTCATTAAATATTAACTCCCCATTATCCCTTCCCACTAGCCAATGGCAACTGCCATTCTACTTTCTCTCTCTATGAATTTGACCACCCTACGTACCACATATAAGTGGAATCATATAAGTACTTGTCCCTTTGTGTTTGGCTTATTTCATTTAGGCTAATGTCTTCAAAGTTCATCCATGTTGTAGCAAGTCAGAATTTCCTTCCTTTTCATGGCTGCATAATATTTCATTGTATGTATATACCACATTTTGTTTATATATTCATTCATTAATGGAAAATTGGGTTGCTTCCACCTTTTGACTATTGCAAATAATGCTGCTATGAACATGAGTGTACAAATATCTGCCTCAGTCTCTCCTTTCAACACTTTGGAGTATATACCAAAACTTGAATTGCTGGATCATATGACAATTCTCTGTTTAACTTTTCAAGAAACTGCCATACTGTTTTCTACAGTGGCTGCAACATTTTACATTCCCACCAGCAATGTGCAATTGTTTCCATTTCTCCACATCCTCACCAACACTTGTTATTTTCTGCTTTTATTTATGTTTTTATAATAGTCAGCCTAATAAAGTATGAAGTAGCATCTCATTGTGGTTTTGAGTTGCATTTTGCTAATGAATAGCAATGCTGAGCATCTTTTTATGTGCTTACTAATCATTTGTACATTTTCTTTGGAAAACTTTCTATTCAAGTCCTTTGCCCATTTTTCTAAACTATTTTTAAGACTGTATTCTTTGTTGTATATGGTTTCTGAATCTCTTTTCCTTTAGCTTGTGGTTAGCTGATAGTTTGACAGAGATTTCTTCAAATACCTAGAGCAAAACAAAACCAAAAACAAAACAAGCAAGCAAACAAACAAAACTCTCTTAGAGTTTGTAGTTTGTAGTGTGTTGAGGCACTCTTTCAATGCTTAGATAGGCTGTTTGTAATTCTGTCTTAGCGGTCACTTCCTGTGGGCGTGGAGCCTAAAGACCAGGTGAAGGTGAAAGTTTTGGGTCTCTTCACATCTTTTCTGAGCATGCATCCTACCCTGGGCATGTGCGTGGCTTTTTAGATTCCTTGTTATATTGGGATATTTTCAAAACCATTATTCCCCAAAGTAACTCTCTCTCCAGCTTTTCCTCTTAGGCTTTAGGCATGTCTATTATTTGTCCCAACTGTAATCTTTTGTCCCTGGTGGCAGCAGCTTGTTCATTTCTCTTTCAATGTTTTTGAGGAATGCCCTCTGCATAGCTTCTTTTCTGCCTTTAGAGCACTCTAAGTTCGGCAAAAGAAAGGCAAGTAGCTTGTGCCATTCCTTCTGGAAATCTCCAGACATATCAAAACAGACAAACATAATTTCTTGATGACAAGATTCACTCTATTCCTTCTAGAACCAGGTATCCGTATTGGGAACATGGGCTGCCATCTTCATCACTGCTGCCATCCTGAGGAGGGGTGTATGGCAAGGCTAAGTTAAAATGCCACAAAGATCTCTTATAGAATTTAAGTGACCTTTTTCTTGATTCAGCATTTGCTTGGTTGTTTGAAACCTTCGGCTATTTTCCAGAGTTCTGATAGAGTTGATTATGACAGTTTTTGCTTATTTTATCGGTGTTTCTGTGGAGGGATGGACCCTTGGAGGTCCCAACTCTGCCATTTTTGATGACTTCACCACCAAACCTCACAGTCTTACCTTTATCTCTTTAATAGGGTTGAATGGGAATCAAAAGGCAGGGCAGGGCAGGCCAAGGATCATGATGCCAAGCCAATGGTGTGAACTTGGAAGTGAAAGAGGCAGTTCTGACACAATCTGGACACACATTCCCTGTCTCCTCTCCCTCCCTTCACGCTTATATCATATAATCCAGAAACATGAGGAAAATACCAACTCATAGAATAAGACCATCCACCACAACCTGGAATGCTGCACCTCACTCAACATGGGACCTTGGCTTGAGCTTCTAGAGGCATCTTCTATGATTTTAGCACCTCCAAAGGCATATTTTCTCCCTCCTTCTTGGTCTTAAGCCTTCTCTGGACAGGTCATACATTTGCATTTTCTATAAATCTCTGGCTTTCTCTCAATTCTTAAGTGTTTCTTTCAAATGTGACAAACAAAAAGTAAGTAGAAACATTTTGTTTTAATGATAAGGTAGGGCCCAATGTGTATGTCAAGGTAGAATATGGCATGTGCTCTTATCATAAATGTTACAGGAGCTATTTGGTTGTCAGGGCTTCATCAAAAGCAACAGAAAATTGCTTGAGTTGGAGGGGAATAGACTATAATTTCCATGTCTGCCCCAAATAATCAGTCAGTGACAACTTAGACAATTCTTACCAGTAAAGATGGAGCCAATTTTCTCTATTCCATCAAAATAAGCATATTATTTTCAGAAAGAATTTTTAAAATCATTTCTAGAGCTGACTAAAATTACATGAAAGAGACAGTGAGTTTTAGGAATGATTTTTAAATGAAGAGAAATTTAATAAATGACCATGAATGCCTGTTGATATGCTAGGCAGCCCATCTTTGCATGATCAAAGATCTATCTAGCAGTAACCAAAACATCTAGCTTATCGGCAGGATTAGAAAATTCTTTCAGAGTTAATGGGTCTGATCGCTTGGGTGTCCCTCAGCTTTCCTCAGCCTGACCCTGCGATCACATCCATCTCTTCCCCCCCAGTTTAATCATTTTGCTCTTCTCAGATCCCAAAGAATTCTACCTATTAGTTGATATTAAGCAACAGGACTAGAGAAAGACAAAAGTAAAGGAATTGTGGTGCATTCCACACAGTGAAGTCTTTCTAATATATGAAATGTCCTAGTGTATAGAAAATACTTAACTAGATACTCTGAAAGAATATTAAATATGTGGTAAAAAATTTTGTCAATGCCACATGAGAAGATGACCAATATGAGACCCTACCAAAAGAAAAAAGCAGTTACAGGAGACTTTGCCACAAAACTGGTTAACTTTTTTTTTTCAAGGCTTGGCACTGAAGGGGGAAGTTTCAATTTTCTGGAGAGTTTCTTCATGTGGAACAGTACCTGTCCCAGTAATTTCACATGAATTAGATGCTGCCATATGCTGAATTTGAATTTAGCTTCTGAGCTAATGTAGAAAAACAACAGATAACATAATTTGTCAAACAGAAACTCAGAAGTTGGGTGATAGCTTTCCTTGATGTTAACAGCACTTTACTGAGGTATAATTTATATACAGATAATGCAGATCTTAAGCATACAGATCAGTGAAATCTGGCAATCATTTATGACCATGTAATCATCACCCAGAGCAAGGTGTAAAACATTTCATCTCTCTAGAAAGTTCTCCTTATGCTCTTTTCTAATCAATTCCCCTGCACTCCAGAGTCAACCAGGCTCTTCTGGCTTCTATCACTATAGAGCACATTGCTTGTCTTTGAACTTAAGATAAATGGAATCATGGAATATGTTCTCTTTTGTATCTCTTCAACTCTCTTGAAAAACATGACTTTGAGATTCATCCATTTTGTTGAATATATCAGTAATTAATTCCTATCTATAGTTGAGGAGTATTCCATTATATGATATGCAACAACTTGTTCATTCATTCACCAGCTGATGGACATTTGGATTGTTTCCAGTTTGGGGCTATTATGAATAAAGGTGCTATGAACATTCTTTTTCAGGTCATTATGTGGATATATGTTTTATGTCTTTTGGGTAAATACCTAGGAGTGAAATCGCTGGATCATAGAGTAGGTAGATATATACTGAACTTTATTAGAAACTGCCAAAAAGTTTTCCAAAGTAGTTGTACCATTTTACATCACCACTGCATAAGAGTTCAGTTATTCTACACTCTTGTTAACACTTGGTCTTGTTAGTATTTTTCTTATTTTAGCCATTTTAGTGAGTAAGTAGTTGTAGTATAGCTTTTTTGAGGTTAATAAATGATTTTATTAAGGTTCCTATTTTTTTTTCTGGATTCATTTGTTTGAATTTTTCTTTATTTGATTTTCCAATTTTCAAAACTTTTCCACATCCCAAATGTTATCAGCAGTTATAGACAAGAATAAAAAATTAAAAAAAAATACTTCACTGTGTATGTGTATAAATATCAGAAACAGGCACTTAAGAGAAAAGTTGTTGCTTACATATACAAAAATCTGTTTTTTTAAAATAGAGAGTCTTCAAGGGCTAAGAAGTTTGTGGATATTAAAACAAGATTTCTAGGCACCATATTCTTGCTTTATTTTAAGAAATTATTTCACCTTAAACTTGAGGCTGTGTTGACATTATTTACTGACACTCGCTAACTGAAATTTTTGGCATTCCACTAAAACTTCAATAGCAAATCTAAATAGTGAAAAACTGTATCTAAATCCTGCTTTGCAACAGCAGAAAGCAAAAGTAACCCTGAAATTGCCCTTTTCACACTCGTAAGAGTGTGCCTTTTGAATTTTGTGATTACTGTGTCACAAGAAACTATAAAACGCACGCAGGTTATAAAGTCTCCCTGATTTTGGTATCTGATTTATCGGTGGCCTACACTTGGGCATTTGCAACAAAACTCAGCTTCTGAAGCTTCATTTCTGCTCCTTAGAATGCAGTTATGGATGTAAACCAGACTGTTTCCAGGGGTCATCAAATCTATGAAGGATGCAGCTCAGGGATAGCTGTCATTTGGACACATGCTCCCTGCTTGCCAACCCAGTTTATCCTGAATTCTTAATAACTCCCTGAGGTGATTAACAGGTAATCACCATGAAATATAGCTTGTCTAGCTATAAAACTTACAACCTGGATGCGGAGCTGGGAGTGTTCGACCAGATGCTAAATGTCTGCTGCCTGGGGGTGGCAACGTGGGGAGTGGCTCTGGAATCTGGCTCTGGGCCACACATATCTGGCCAAACAGCAAATATCCATTATGAAATTGCATGTGTATGTGCGTGTGTGTGTGTGTGCGTGAGATGCTTGAACTTACATTTCTTCCGTCACAAACTTTTTGAATCTAGAAAAAAGCAGAGGCAGGAATGTAAGTGTAATCTCAGGGAAGCCCAATCCATTGCACTGTAGCAGGCATCCCGTTGTTTGTAAGAGCAGTGGGGCTACCATATAGGAAATGCTCTGTTCCTAGGGCCAGCTCAAATGGAAATGCTGACAAAATTTCCCAGAAGTTCATCAGGTATTGATTGTTCTCTCCATTCTTCCTTCTCCTATCTCTTGCATCTATCCAATTCTCTAAAAATCTAGCATGTATCAGTCAGACACCAAGAGCCAAAGGATGTCTATGCAGGGAAGTGATAAAGGCTGAATTACGGGAATAGAACTTCAAAGTCTTCTCTACACAGTAATCAAAAGAAGAGCTCTACTTTAAATCTGGGTCTGGGGGCCAGCCTGGTGGTGTAGTGGTTAAGTTCGTGTATTCTGCTTTGGCGGCCCAAGGCTCATGGGTTCAGATCCCAGGCGCGGACCTACACACCGCTCATCAAACCATGCTGTGGCGGCCTCCCACATACAAAATAGAGGAAGACTGGCATGGATGTTAGCGCAGGGACAATCTTCCTCAAGCAAAAAGAGGAAGATTGGCAACAGATGTTGCCCAGGGCCAATCTTCCTCACACACACACACACAATAAAATAAATAAAATAATAAAATAAATAAAATAAAATAAACCTGGGTCTGGCAGGTGCCAAATTAACCACAAAGAATGTTAAAATATTTGATAACCCAAATGGCAGGCACACTAATCATTCAGGACAGTCGGAGTCTATCACACTAGATGAGGGTTTTGGAAGCTGCCCATTATGGCAAGTATTAACCCTTAGTTGCTGAATCATGGGAAGGAACTAGCCACCAGGGCAGTGGTCATGCCTTCTAGAGACTTTGGGGAAACAGCTCCTTACTAACTGGCATATAAGCATTTCAATATTTTAATAATTGTTTAGACATAACTGTCTTATAAGCCTGGCTTCCAGCCTCAAATCTCATTTTAATTACAGCCTTCCATGAATACAAAGCCCCTCTCTCTAAGTTTGGGTTCTCCCTCCAGAAGCAGACTCTTTCACAAATATCCAGTCATTCCCTTTTGAAGAAAAATCTAAAGCCTGAGACAAGGATTCTAGCATAAGTAGTTTATTTGGGAGCTGATTTCAGAAAATACTGGCAGAGATGTGGGGAAGTGAGAAAGGGAAGAGAATGGAAGAGAAGGGAGATGATGAAGGTTGTATTACCAAGTAGTTACCACTGTGGGCAACAGGGGTTTCATCACTCAGGGCCCTCTGAGGATGGTGTAGTTAGCCACCCAGGGGATGAGGAGCTGGGTATTTATCCACTAACTCCCATAGATCATTGTTTGAGGGCTGCTTCTGAGAGTGCTCACTCTCCAGCACCCAAAGGAGCAATCCACTAAAGAAAGCCCTCAGGCAAAAGGATCCAGTTACAGGGGCTGGAAGACAGCGGGTGTGCATAGGACGGGTCACTCTCTCCACATAAAGTACTTCTGCCATGCCTTTAGAAGAAATGATGACCATTAAGAAGGAAAGTTGAGTATACATTTTAGCTGAATAAGCAGAATAAGCACCCATAAACCATTTCTTTTAAATTAGAATAAAAGTCTGAGGATATTTACTCTCTTCAAACCAGTCCGTGCTGCTCTGATCTTCCAGTGGAAAGAGAGCTTACAGTAGATCTCTTCCAGAAGAAAGAGACTTTTCTTTTCATATTTTTGGTTACAGCCAACTTGAAGGCATAATCCCTACCCTTCAGTTTTACTAAATTAGAAACCCACAATTTAGCAAGAGAGAAATTTATGAGGGATTTGTGGTGAAATGTAGTCACTAATATTTTATGATATTACACTCAATTCAATTATTTCTGTTAATCAGTGGAAACAGAGGAAAATTAGCCCCAGACCTTATTCGATGCAATGTCTTAATGTCCTTTGCTCCACTTGAGATTCCCTGTTAGAGAATTTAAATTGCCAAACTGATGGGTATATCTTTTAATCTGCTCCTGGTAAAAATTTCATTATTCAGAGACAGAGAAAGAGAGAGAGAATGAGCCATCAGCTAGGATTCTCCAACCTCTTAACTGCAGGGAGTTGTTCTTTTAATTCATTATACATGGTGAGTTTCAAGTAAGGTGCACAAGAAACCATAGACAAACCTTAACAGCAAAGCACTGGTTTAAAGTTTGATTCTAAGAATATACTCAAGGCACTGTGTTAGCCCAGAGAATGAAGGGAGGTTTGGGGAAGTATATGAGGTGGGGCTTGTTTAGTAATCAAATCAAACCTTGTACAGTCCCTTGGCCATCTGCACTTTCCAATGGTTCCTGAACTGGTCCTCTGCTGATTAATTACAACCTGGCTATAAAAACAAGAATACTTAAAAGCAAGCACTAGCAACTTGGGCACAGACATTCCTCTTCAATTCCACTTTATGTGTCTCAAATGTAAGATAAGAGTAGCTGAGGGAAGGGATCCATTTAGGTGCTTCATTTGCCTCCTCATTCCTCTTTTAATATCTTTTGGTCTTCAAGAATTATGTCTTCTCTTTCCTCACTGCTTCACTGAAAACCATTTGCTGAGAAATGTTAAAATATCTCATTTTCTTGTAATCTAATATTTTGTCAGTGGTTACTTATTTTTGATCAACATTCAGAGCTCAGCAAAACACTTCAACTTATTCTACTAATATTTATTGAGAACCCACCAGTGGCAGACATTGAATTAGGTGTTGAGCATACAAACTTAAGTAATACCAGATATAACCACTGTTCTCATGGAAACTGTGGACACAAATAAATATAAATTTACAAATGGAAATAAGTGCTCTGAAGTACAGAGGTTGAGTCCTATTGAATATGTATAGATAGATAGATAGATATACATGATAGATAGATTGATAGATATAGATAGACAGATAGATAGATAGATAGATAGATATAGAAAGATAGATAGATAGAGATAAAGATTGATCCTGGAAGCAGGAGCGTGGGGTGATTAGGAAGGCTTCTCTGAGAAAATGGCACTTGGGTCGAGAAAGAAAGGTGGAGGAAAAGAATTAACCACGAGAAGAGATGGGAGAAAAGAAGCAGTCTCAATAGAGGGAATGTCTTCTTCCCAGTGAAGAGGAGAATGGTAACAAATGGTTTGGAGAAGAAAATGGGGTAGAACATCAGGGCCTTCAAAGTCATAAGGCTTTTGGTCTTGATACTCAAAGCAACAAAAGCTATTGAAGGGTTTTAAACCTTGGACTCACTTGATGTACCAGTTAATCTGAAAATATCACTTTCTTTATAGTGTGGAGAAAATACTGGAGAGGAGCACAAGTGAATGGTGGGCAGACCAGTCAGAAGGCTACCGAAAACACATCAAGGTAGACTGACTTAAGTGGGGGCAGTTAAAAAAGAGAAAAATTAATGCATCCAGGACATACTAGGATGGATTCCAGAAGTAATACTTCAGAACACGGAATGGGTTGGAAATGGGTTAGAAAAAGAAAGCATAAAGGATGACTCCTAAGTTCCCAGCTTATTGAAACCAAGGAGGTGATGCTTTCATAAATGCATTTGACATGTGTGCCCATGCAGGACTAATTTCTTGAGACTCATCCTTAGGTTTTATGAGGAATAACTTCCTGGTCCAAATCTACGATGGACAATTAGATCCTTCCTTTGGAAATATCCATATTCTAAGGTGTCATAATTGTTTATTTAAAAAAATGATCCTGGAGTCAGCTGTAGGGCTTCAGTGAACACAAAAGCAAGCCAGGAGGAGGCAGAATGAGCCCAGAAAACAAATTGCTTGATGCTTAGTAGCCTGGAGAAACAATGAGCTGGCTTTATTAAAAATTTGGGGAAATGAGAAAGTTCTGTAAAGTGACAGTGTGCCGCTTCAGATGTTTCGGAGAAGAATTGAAGTTATTATTCTAGAAATGTATGCATTTGTTTTATCAGTGGGCCATTTCACCAGTAACTGTTAATTAATGCCAACCATTGATTTCCAACTAGGAGGTGTAATTATAAATCTTCAGATACATATAGCAAAATATGTTATCTGGAAACAGCAGAGCAGAGATAAGGCAAAGCCATTGCCAGAAGATAATATTCAGAAAAGCACAGCTGAATTCAAAAGAAAAACTCATTTATTATGGCATAAAAAACCTCTTATTTGGAAAATAGAAATACGATTTTTGTCAGGAAGGTTTATGATACTAGTCATTTCCTATAAACACAACTTGAATAAGAAACAGCCAGAACACATAATGGTAATAGTGTTTATTATAATATCGTCAACTAATTTCAGCCACAGATTTGAGATTTGTCAGCCGTGTTCTGAATATACTTATTTCCGTCACAAAGTCTGTTTAGGGGTTGACTGAGCTTTGAAACACAGGTTGCGTTATACCACCTCTCCCCCAGATCTGAAGTGTATGTATGGTATGGGTTTCCATGCAGAATCAGAGTGCCATTCTTGGCAATATAAGAAAATTCTGAATCATGATGTACTCCCAAAACACAGCTTAGGAACTAATTTGTAAATATATCATATGTTAGCAAAATACTACTGACACAATCATTGCAATGATTCATTGGTATCCATTAGAAATAATCGCTGAATCAGGAGATCATCCCTACTTTCTAGAGTTTGTAAGACTATGCAGACATATTGAATAGATTTTATAGTGCTCTGCAATACGTCAGGGAAGGAAAGAAATTTCTTTCTCAATAACTTTAGGTAAAGCTATTATGTGGATTCCACGTCCAGCTGTCTGCTAGATTTTTTGCAATGGTGGTATAAAAAGAACACAATATTTAGATTTCTTCTTGAATGATAATTTTGCCACCTTAGGCAGTTTACTTTATCTCTTGAGCTTCAACCTCTCTATCTGTAAAGATATGATCTTACTCTTCTCACAATACCCTTTTGAAGATTAAACAGGATTAATACATGTAAACGTGTACAGTATAGAAGAAATACCTGATAATATTAGCTGTCCCACTAGCACCGCCAACTTGGTGTGTCTTAAAAGTAAGTCTACTATCTTTCACCCAATGCACTCTTCCAAAGTTTTTCATTTTGGTTGGAGATCTGAGAGTCTTCTTGATGCTTTCTTCTTCCTTACCTCCCACATCCATCAGGTTTTAATGTCCAGCCAATTTTTTAATACCACTGTTACTTGTATTTGTACTTACCTTCCTATCCCTGTATAGGAAGTTCAAATCCTCATTTTCTCTCCCCTTGACCATTTCTTGTTTTCTAATTGGTCTCCCTAGCACTGGTCTCTCCCAACATGAGTACATACACAACAGAGATGCCAAATTCATTTTCCATTGACATACTTCGAGTCTTACCACAGTTCTGCTCAGAAACCTCCAGTTGTTTTTAATTTCCAGCCACGAAAGGTTGGCACATAAAGCCTTCCACGGTCGTGTCCTCAATTCACCTTCTTCAGCTTGATCTCCCACACTAGTGCCCCAAACACAAGCTCACCCCCAGTCAAACTGGCTATTATTCCAGAAATGCCTTGTATTTTCATGATCCCATGACTTGGCTCAATCTATTCTTCCACCTTGGATGCCTTTCTTATTCTCAGCAGATTCCTACTCATCTCTTAATGCTCACTTCAAACATCACCTCTCTCGTGAAGGCTTCCAAGGACAAGTGTTTATCCCCTTTTTCAACTCCATCGTGCTAAATTTTTCCTTATAGTATTTTCCACATATTGTTTTTCATTCAAGTTGTTTTTGGACATATATTATTCATCCTTCCAAACTCATCTTCTTGACAATGAAGACTGTTTTATTTATCTTTGTAAGCCCTTCCATGCCTTGCTCAGTGCCAGATGCTCAAGAAAATGTTATACATGAATGTAAAAGCTTATATCAAATCTATTTTGTGACTTTCAGTTTTGTTACTATGCCCTCTCTTTACAAAATACGTTTTTGCCTTTCACCATTTTGTCTTTTATCGAGAGGAATGACTCTACCTAAGAGATGTATCTGAAGTGTGGGTGCTGGACCTGTTTTGGGAACATTTCAGCACAAGTCATAAACAGAATTTTGCATAAACATCAGTAAAAGTTGACCATGCCCTGAAATTGTGTCAATGTCAGTAAAGCCTGATAATTGGAGTCTTTCTTGGTCTCATCGATATAAATACAACACAGAAAAGGAAGTTTTTGCAACCACTTAACGTGTACAGAGTGCCTTCTAATTTTCAAAGCACTTTCCCAGCTCTTACATTGCACTTGACCCTTAAACAGCAAAGTGGGAACAGGTGCTCTGATCACTACTTGAAAGAGAAGAAACTGTCTTCCCAAGAAGAATAAGTGACTTGCCCAAGGTCACAAAGCTAGGAAGTCATAGAAGTGGAAGCAGAAATAGAATCTGTCTTCTAGATGCTGACCATGTGTTTCTTCACTTCAGTATCACTTTGGATTCTCGACTCTTATTCTGCCAACTTCCAAGCTTTTGGGGTGCTGGAATGATCTTTTGCAGTGCGCAATCCTGTACATGCCACACATCCCCATTTCTCCCCTAGTTTGGAGAGAAGTTTGGTTTCAGCTGTTACACTTTGTAATAGCTTTTCTCTCATGTACATTTTTCTTTCACATAGTTTAAGTTATATGCCGGTTATAAAGTGCCTAACATTTTTTTTCTTTTTAACTTTCTGAGATAATTTGCATATAATAGAATGTACTCATTCTAAGTGCACCATTAGATGGGTTTTGACAAATGGATACATTGGTGTATTCCCACCACAGTCAAGATACAGAAAATTTCTATCATCCTCAAAAGTTCCTTGTGCCCCTTTATAGCTCAGCCCCCATTGCCAGGCCACCACTGATATGCTCTCTGTCTGCCTAACATTTAAAGCTGTGCTACGTATAATTTGTGTTTAAGTCAGATCATGCCATGCTTCTGCTCAAATTCCTCTCCAGGCTTCCCTACCCACTCAGAAGAGAAGCCCACACCTTTCAAATGGCCCACAGAGCCCTGGGTACTCTGCCTCCACATGTCTCTCTTTCCTCATTTCCCACTGCTCTCCCAGAACACTTCCTATGTCCCTTATTTAATTTATTTTCTCTATGTCTTCTCAACTTGAATATGCATGGGAAACCCCAGGGGATATTGTTTAAGGAGAATTCTGATTCAGTAGGTCTGAAGTGGGGCCCAAGAGATTCTGCATTTCTAACAAACTTCTAGATAATGCTGATGCATTTTGACTAGCAAGGGGCTAGGGCATTTATCACCAACATAGCACAGAGACTTGGTCTGTTTTGTTTATCACAGTATTCTCAGTGCCTAGTGCCTGCCATGTAGTAGCTGCTCAACAAGCCAAATGATGGCCAAATGAATACATAAATGAATGAATTTTAAATATAAGGAAAGAAAGTATAACTCACTAGGAAATTTCTGTTTCACTCATTGACTTTGTAGCCATTACTGTGAGGCAAGTCAACAACTTTGGGTCTCAGTTTCCTGATCTTGCACAAAGGACACTGAACATCACCTCTAAGGTCCTTTCTGGCTCAAAGTATATTATTCTATGAAGTATGTGAGAAACAATAATTCCCTAGAATCTGAAAAATAATTTTCCAACCAAATCAGAAAGGCAATTTTGCAAATGTCACTGAAGCTCTTCTATTTTTTCTTAAGTGCTGTTCTTTCTCCTTGCTCTCAACAATTTCTAGTTAAGAGCTTCCAGCAGGTGATTTCAGAAGAGTTGTCGGCTGAAGATTACAAAAAGGAAAGAAAGGTCCCAGACCATATTCACAGCCATGGGGAATCTTAAGCAAATCGACGTAACACAGTGAGACTTTGACAAGAGTGAGCCGTCGATGTGGAGAATGTGGAGGGAACACACATATTGCTTAAAATCATCAAAAGTGGATGCCAGTTTACCAGCCCATTGCCAATCTTCTCACTAACTCCTGCTTTTGTGTTTCACTTCCTGAGGTTCAAGAAGTTCTGCCCTTTCCGCTTAAGCAAAGACTACGGAGTGCCTGAGGCACTAGTAGATTGTCAAAAGGCCAAGCTCATGTCTATGAAAGAACAGGTCTTGAAAACACAAGAGGGGGAAGGAGATGTGGGGGGCGAGGGGAACCATTCACTTCTGGATCATTTACCTGGTCATTCAGAGAGAGTGTAGCATTGCAGAGAGAAGAGGAAGGGTGTCCGTCTGAGACCACTATATGAGTTAAATAAATGAGCGCCTGTATTGACAGAACCTCCTAGGTGCAGTGCTCCTGCTACGGAACGTGCTTTTAGTCTATTCAAAATTCTACCTCCAATTGGGAGGAAAATTACTCACAGCTGGGTGATGAAGTCATATCTGTGTTCTGCAGCTAGCTGAAGCCACCTCATTCCTCTTTATCTGATCTAAATTGTACTGCTACTTCAAAATCTTATGTAAATGTGAAAGGGAGGGAAGTTTGAAAGGAAAGTTACATCTCAGAACTCTTTGTGGCTTCCGGATTTGAGACATTGCTTGAAGGTCAGTGTTAATTCAATACTTGGTTATTTAACCATTATGTGAGGCATGGAGCAAATTATGTATTTTACTCAGCCAGTACTCAAAAAATGAATATAAAGTATTCAGAAGAAAAATGAATTATGCACCCTGGCCTGAATTCTCATCAGTCAGTCAACATGTCCCCATTCCATCATCTTTCTTTCTTTAGCTGGGTTTGTCAGTCACTCATTCAGTGGTCTCAGTCATCTACAGCACCGTTTATGAGACTAGGAGACTCAACCATGTCAGACATGGAGCACTTCTGTTGTCCAGAAGGAAACTGGCGCTTAGTGACTCCTTATCATTGACATCTCCCCTGTGCCAGATATTGTAAAGCTTTTCTTCTACCATGTTACTCCTCTGCTCCACCACCTTCAAGGCTCTCTTCTGCCTGTGGAAGAAAGTCTAACTATCTTGGAATAGCATTCAAAACCTTCCTCAGTGTTTGAAGGGGGTTAGCGGTTTGCCAGCAGCCACAGCGCTACTAAATGGTGGAGCCCAAATATCAACCCAGGTGGGGTTGGCTCTACAGCCTTAATTCCTGATTTCTACACATATGGCCTCTCATACAATCTGTGCTTAGTCTAGAAATGCTTAACTCAGGCAAGATCTTTACTACTTAAAATAGAAGAGACAGTAGAAAACAGTTATAGTGTCTTTCCCTTCCCAACTTTAATGCAAGATCTGTATGCCTTTTCTTTCCATGTGTTTGCGCATATGACACGTGTGCACTGTGCAAAGCCAGGCAGTTGTAATAATAATAATATGCCTCATTGCGTGAGCAGTGGGAGAATTATTAAAAAAATAAATATAGGGAATTAGGGCTCTAAATCATTGGCTTAGAACAGCCTTGGAAAAACGTTGTATTTTCATGGGTCAAAAACAAGTCCTAACTTCAATAGATCAATTGTAGGTGTAACAATGTTGCCTTTATTTGCTGTCTGTCAACAACTTGGAGAAGGTGGGAATAATTCTAATCATTAGTTATATCTGACATAACCTCCATCCTACATTTCATCAATGCGGGTCTATGGTGAGGTGTGCTCCAGTGGTTTGGAAACATTTCAAAGGAAAAGTAAGACGTGTGGGGTAATTTGAAAGACTGGAGGGAGGGAGTTGTCTGGAGGCTCCAAATGAATTGGAAAAAGGTTTGTGTGAAAGGGCCCGTTCAGCCTGACAGGTACAAGAGGCAGGCTTTCTGAGATATAATGTGCCTCTGATTGCTGGCTGACAAGTTATTTTCTTTTCTGTCTTCTAAAATATGCAAGAATTTTTCCATGTTGTGATTTACAACTGGGTTCAGTTTCATCCACCTGTGGGCCTCTGCAAACAGAGTAGTGTCTTACCAGTGGGAGACCACGTTTTAATAGAAGCTTTGCCACATCGAGAAAGCTAGAGAAACAGGAAGTCCCACCCTGCGTTCTAGATGAGATGGTTATTGACAAAGCAAGAGAATATTAAGGAAGAGCTCGTTTATCACGCACCAAAGCTAAATGAAGACTTTTGTATAAATGAATTTTCCAGACAAATTAAAAAAGAATGTAAACCTTGTTTTCTTGACTAGAGTATAAAGAGCATCATTTAACATTTTCTTGACAAATTGATATCATTCTTTTTTTTTTTGTCGATGTCATTCTTATGAGCTTCAATGACTATGTTGTCCTATGTGGCAAATATACTGAATCATTCGTTTTGATATCAATTGTTAACTGTTTACTTCTTTTGTCAAGTCACTGGGCTAATGCTGGAGGTTCAGTGTGGAATAAGATTGACATAACTTCCAACCCCATGAGGGCTCCTAAGATACGGAAGACCATTTGCTCAAATCCCAGTCAGCTAAACTTTCTATGTTCTTACTTCTGTTTATTTCCATTGGTGTTTGTGTTTTAAAAATGTCAGTAATTTAAACAATAGAAGAAGAAAGAAGGACAGACAGATAGAAGGAAAGAAAGGAAGAGGGAATGGAAGGAAGGCAGGCAGGCAGGCAGGAAGGAAGGACGAAAGAACGATTCTGAGTATCTACTCTGTGCCAAGCATAATTTTAGGTACTGGAGCTATAACAGTATAACAGCAAAAAAGACAGGTAATTCTTTCCCTGTCCTCTAAGGGAGAGATTGTAACTTATTAAACATCTTTAATTCTATATTCCCAGTATCAGCATTACACCCAGAATAGTCACTAAATATGTGTCGATTGGGTGACTGATTAGGTCCTCGAACAAATGAATATGAATGGGTATTTTACAGGCTGGGAAAACGTATTATACAAGTTCATTTGAAATGCATCCAAAATCCGAGACAAATGGTTTTAAATGATTTTCCCCAGAGCATTTCTTTAGTTTAGAGTCTTTATGACATCAGGTCCTAGCAGCTTACAAATGGTTCCATTCGCCACATAAGTGACTGAAGAAACTGTTCTTTATTAACCCTAAATGGCATTTCTGCTACAGCTGTAATAAACTAA
This sequence comes from Diceros bicornis minor, assembly GCF_020826845.1. Lineage (NCBI taxonomy): Eukaryota > Metazoa > Chordata > Mammalia > Perissodactyla > Rhinocerotidae > Diceros > Diceros bicornis. The sequence goes on along the minus strand of NC_080758.1, from coordinate 36,221,139 downwards.
AAATGAGAATTAAGGGTATGGTGCAAATATTTGATGACATTTTTGTGGGGAGAAGTGGTTAAGAAGTTAACAATAAAAACGAATTGGGGACAGGAATGTATGAGATAGTCTTACTTTATTCTCTCATTTTCCAGTCACGGAAGTGAGGCATTGTACTTTGATACCAAGAAATAGGATTGTTTGATATCTTCGACATAAAGATGTAGCACGGAACATGTCAGAGACAAGTGAGACAAAGAAAGCAAAATAATGCTAAGTGCTGGTTACTTTGTGATATACTAGCATGCTTCTAATAAGTGGATTGAGTCTGTCTTTCTGTGTTGATGTTTGCAAATGTCTCTTTATTTCATAACATATGTACGTATTTTAAGTATCTTGACTATTTGCTCATTAATTACAGGAAGACTGACTGAATCCATGGAATATCAATCCTCCAATGCAAATAACAGTCCTGGTCATTTACTCATAACATTTAGAAACAGAATAAGAATTTTGTTACCCAGCAAAGAGGACACTAGTCAACAATTCTGATTAATTTAATGCTGACTCAGGTGGCTTTTAGTGAGTGCTCCTACATTCACTTCCTTACTTGCTCTACCAAGCCCTCCACCATCATGGAAAGGTCATCTTCTTAGCTTGAGACATCTTTCTTCAGTAGAAAGTAGTTTCTTTAAAAAAAAAAAAGAAAACTTTCCAATCCAAACATTAGTTACTATCCATTTAAAAAAATACATAAAAATGGTATTACTAGGAAATAGTTGAAAATTTCAGCTAGATGTCACAGCTCTATTCTGATTGATTTCCATAATAGAAAATTATACTGGAGGATTTTAGGAACGTTCTTTTTTTAGAGGACTCTAATTGGCAAGATGCTACTTAAGAGTTTTTACTTTCTATAGCTGCTTGTTGGAAATATTCATTTCTTATCCAGATGTTCTGCATGTCATAGGTATGGGTATGTCTTGGTACTGGTTTTTGCGAATGCAATTCAATTCCACATATCATTATTCACTGCACGCCCAGGTGACTCTGCAATATCCATCAGTCAAAAATTCTTCACACCATTTCATTACTAAACACATGGGGAAAAGGAGAATAGTGAATTCCTGCGTAAGATGCTCCCATTTTCCTATCTAATAGATCCACTAACTTTTAAAGATTTTCTCCTATGTGATGAAAATATAATACGAGCTTAGGAACAGAATCAATACGACTGGTATGAGTGGAAGGGTAAATTGTGACCAGCTGTGGAAGTAATTTATTAGTGATAAGGGCCTTACTTTGAGAAAGGAGAAATGGGCATGCTTAGGATTGCTAAGACAAGTGATATTTTGGAATGCAGCGCATCTAAACTTATTGAGAAATAAGAATGGAATTCTGATATGTGTTGAGTTTATTCCCAATCCCTACTCTTTTTCTTAAGAAAGGTCCCTGAACTTAAGGAAGAGAAGTTTTGAACTTCATACACTCATAGTTCATGGGCATATGGACATAACCATATGGTAGGCATTTTCATCACATCCCTATTTGCAGGAAAGGTATCTGCTCTATATCATAGACCCCTCCCTACCTTAAGGCAGTTCCAGAAACCAAATGCCCCTTGTTGTGGTAGCTTGTGTTCAAAGATGACTGCCACCAAGCCCTTCCCCAGTGATGCTCCCCCATGGAGAAAAGGTGTAAAGGTGTTTATTCTTCCACCTTCCACCCTCTACAGTCTAGGATGGCTTGTGACTGTTGATCACAGGATATGGTAAAAGTGAGGCTCTTCCAGTTCTGAATCTAGTTGTTAGGAGGACTGGCACTTTCTGCTTCTTGCCTCATGGAGTACTGAGTTGCCTTGTAGGGAGGCCAGGCTATTCTGCTGTTGAGAGAGGCTACAGGCAGGAGCACTGAGACACCAGACATGTGAGTCATGATCATCTGGGAGCCTTCACGTGACTTCATTTCCAACTACCATCTTACAGCAACTATGTGAGAAGTCCCAAATGAGAACCAGCCAGCAAAGCCCAGTCAACCCGTTAGGTTGTGGGGTGGTTTGTTATAAAGCAATAGGCAACTGGAACACATGCCCTCTTAGTGAAATAGTTGAACACTAGTACGAGTGAGGGAGAACTGTGAGACCAGGGTGAACCACAAAGCCAGAAAGGGCAGCATAAGATCAAGATTTAAGCCACAAAAAAACTCATCAGGGACTTAATATGGTGGTTTTTCTCCACATTTTTTCTTCTTGTAAATCTATAAACTTTATTTCTCTTAAGAATAATTTCTTTCATTATAAGCTAATATAATAGCTTTACAAAACATTTGGAAACTAGAGAAGAGAAAAACATTCCCCATGAGCCTACCATCCTTACGTTATTGCAGTTAGCTATTTGGCAATTTCCCATCAGATTTTGTTTTTCTTTGATCATGTGCATTATGTTTCACTTCATTAAAATTATAACCAAAGGTGAATCTAGTTTTCTGGTGCCTGAAACTGATATATATTATGGGGAAAAAAAGAAAAATTTTACTTCAAGGAAAAATTAGAATGATCTAACTTAAAAGTTTTTTTTACAAAAATCTATAATGCTATGAAACACATTATTACAGTTTCTCTAAAAGCCTTTGGAGGGCCTTGTGTAAGTGAGAGATCCTAGCTTCATAATAAATTACTGTTGACTGTAATGTATGTATATAAATTTGCATCCTGTTATTTTCTCTTATTATGTCAAAATAATTTTCCTTGTTGTAGCCTAGCCTTTATAAATGAGCTTTAAAGATTTCATATTTTTATATTGAGTCAATATACTTTAATTGTCCTAATGTAGGGTTTTTGAACCTTGGAACCATTGACAATTCAAGCTGGGTAATTCTTTGCTGTGGAGGTCTGTCTTATGCATTACCAAATGTTTCCTACAGGGCAAAATTCCCCTTCCCATTGAGAGCCACTGCCCTAAAAAGTCCCCTACTCTGGTCACTTGTATTATTTCCTTTTTCATCATTATAATTAAAAAATATTTTCATGAATATGAATGTATTCAATTTTTAACATTTTTCCTTAAGTTAAACTCTTAGAAATGGAATTACTGTGTTAAAGTGAATGGCATTGACATAGCTTTTGATGTATACTGCCAAATTTCATTCCCCAAAAGGCTTACAGTTATCCGAAATATAGGGCAACACATTCTACTATAGATATATATATAGTTAATATATTGTAATTAATTATAACAAAATATTATATTTAAATTATATAATATATTAGGATATTATAATTAAAGCCATTTATTTTGCTAATAAACTCTAATTATTGTCTAAGAATCTCTTATAGAACGGTCAGCAAAGAAATTCTGGATTGACTCTATCTTTTTTCTTTTTTACTTTAAAATTCTAAAAATTATATTTTGGAAAAGAATTGTTCTGTTTCCACCCACCATGAGAAGGAGCTTAAAGATACCATTCTAGTTTGTTGTTTTTCTTACTGTCTGCCTGGTTTAGTGAAAGTCTATATTTGAATTCAGAACGACATGGTAAAACTGTTTCAACATAATCAACGTGCTGATATAGGAAAACTGTAGGCTTCCTGCTCTGGTTGTGTTTCATGAAGAGGGAAGATAGACCAGGCTTCCCAGACTGTGTCTACACCTGTCAGGATGGCTAATTAACTGCAGCTCTCTTTTCCCCTTGTCATCACTACAAAAGCCCCATTATCCCCACCCCCAAAGATAAACAAAGATCTCAGTTGTTTCATGTCATGAATAGAATCTAGAAAAATGGCTTTTTGCCCTCTCTGATGCCTGCTGCAAACATCCCCTTTGAGGGAAAGCTCTCTACTCTGACCCTCTTTCCCAGATGGTTGAAAACATTGCCTCCTGGTGTTTGACTCCAGCTCTACAATGTTTAAGGCATAGGACAGATCTCTCTCTCTCAGCTGGCCACCCCATCAGGCTTTGCTTTTTAGGAGTCCACAAGCCTCTCCTACCGGACTGTCTCCTCCACTCCACATCTCCTCCAGGGTATGATGGCCAAAGCTCTAAACCACTAGAAGGGCAGGGTTTGTACCTGCTGGAGGAATTGACATAGTGCAGGTGGGCAAAGAGCTCAAAAAGTCTGTCACACAAGGGATATTTCATGACAGTTCACATTCACATATTACATTTCTCAAGGTGATATAAAAGGGCATTTTCTCCTTTCATCCATCCCTCTTTCCCTCCCTTCTTTCCTTCCCTCCCTGAGTCCCTCTCTTCATCTCTTTCTTCCCTCCCTCTCACAGTCCCACTTTTTCTTTTTCCTCGAAAGTGTTTTTACCAAATTTCCTGAAAATGGAAGTATAACAGGAATCATCTTTTAATCTTAATATATTCTCATCCACACTCTCAAATTCCACAAATGGCTATATGGCTGTGCTCTATTTCTGTTTAATGTGAATCTTCAGAATCAGTTAATATAAATCTACCATATTTAGCTCCCAGAAATGTCTCTGATAAAAGCTGATGCACAAATGGAGTGCTTATGACAGAGAAATGAAAAGCAGAAAGAAACACAAGAACTTCTCTAGCAACTCCCTGGGAAGTTTGGTGAGGTTGGTGTGAAATGCAGGCGGCATGAGCCACAGGTCTGGAAGGGATCGCTTCCCCAACAGCTGCCTAGCAACCAAAATATGTACCTGACCTGGCTTTTAATGGGCAAGATTATGTAGTGCCTGTGTACTTAGTAACTGATAAAACAGCTCTCTTGCTGAGGGATCTGCTAGTACCAATAGCTCAGAAGAATACAATAGGTTTTCAATTTAAATGCTTGTTTTGTTTTATTTAAACATAAATACTCTCAAAATGCAGGCCGTATTGAATTGGTTCATAAAACATATTAGATCGGCAAATAAAGCACTTTCTAGAATAAGGTAGGAAAAAAAATGCTAATGTCCCGAAGAAGGTAATAGGCCTCTCCATACCCCACATTACTTATTACTTGGGCTTTGGGTATTGGGTTAAGTAGAGCCCAGTAGATCAGATTTCACCATTAAACTCACTATTATTTTTACATTGCTGTATACATTATTTTTCATTTCTAGTTTTTCAAAATATAGTCAAGTGAAATTAAACTAAAAGTTATGAAACAAAATGGTTTATGCTTTAAAAGTTATAGGTTCTAAAATCTTGGATGAGTGGTAGCAGTTTTTTGATACAACATCATCACACCATTTTCAAGATACATATTTTTTAATTTGGAAGAATTTGTAAAATCTTGGTGAACTATTTTTTCTATCTTTCTTTCCCTTATACCCACAGCCTCCTGGGGTGGTCAGGATGTATTTTTTGAATACATAAGGACAGAAGATTTAGAGGTAGAAGAAGCATTGCTGAAATTTTATATGTGAGCATTAATTTGTATGAGCTCCACATACCCTGGAAAATAGACTATGAGTACAAACATAGAACATTGGCTTAATTTACTAGCAGGGAGTGTTTTAGGAATGAAGAATATATATATTAACTTGAACATCACATTCCAATTGCAACCACTACGTCTTGCCATTTTTGTTCAAAAAATAAATTTCTTTAATCTAGTTGGGTTAGACTAGAGTTAAAACACCATAAAACATGCATTAACTATATTCACCCACGTCTCTGGAGACATGAGTAACTACTGCAAATATAATTTAGTGTGATGTTTATTTCCATAATATGATGCCTTTTACAGAACAAAGAATTACAGAGTCCTTTGTTACATGGGTTTAAATAATTCCTAACAATGTGCATTTCCCTCTGTAGAAATCTATATTTTTAATCATTATTTGCACACTCTTCTTTAGGCAAAAAGACCATGATCCTATCCATCTTTCTAAAATCTGTGCTTTACTTTTCTGATTTGGGCCTTTCAGTATATCATTACATCAAGGCCCAGTTTTAATTTTCATTACGGATTGTCATCTAATCAAAAAGTCCCATCCTTATATGAATAGATAGATTAATGGAATAGGATGGAAATTCACAAGTAAAGCAAAAAAAAAAAAATACAATAATTTAGTATATAGTAAAACTGATACAACAAATAGGTAGTGAGAAAGATGAATTATTCAATAAAAGCTATTGTTACAACTGAGATCTGGAGAAAAAAAAAAGTTGGATCCTTTCTTCACACTTTACATCAAAATAAACCCAGAACAAACCTAATGTTTGAATATAAAAACTGAAAGTATCAGCTATGTTAATAACAGGCAAATAAGAGTCTTTTGTAATTGATGGGTTGAACAGTAAAGACGTAGAATAGTTGAAAAGTACAAGCTGTAATTTTGATTTAGTGGAGAATATAAATTATGTTCAAGCACATGTGGGCATTTATAAAACCTGACCACATCTTAGCAATAAAGTTAATGTTTTCAAATTTCAAAGTACTGGTAATCATACTGAACCCATTCTCTGACCACAATGCAATTTAATTTAAATAAATAATAAAAAATTACAAGAAATACTGCATCTTTTTTATAAATACAAAAATACACTTCTAAACAATTCATGGGTAAAAGCAGAAGTAATTTAGTGGAAATTAGACTATATTAAGAAATGAATTATAGCACATATACTATGCATCAATGTTTGGAAGATGAAGTTAAAATAATACTTTAAAAGATAATAAATAGTCTTAAATATTTATACTACAGAATAAGACAGGTTTGAAATTAGAGAGTGCTGCATCCAATTTAGGGATTTAAAAAACATAACTGACAAATACCTAGATTCAAAGTGTATAAGGGACATTTTATGAGTCAATAAGAAAAGTTACAAAAAACCCAATAAAAAAAAAAAAAAAGAATGGGCAGAATACTTGAAGAGAAAATTCACAGAAGTGAAAACCTTAATAAACATCTGAAAAGATGATGAATTTTATTAGTTTCCAGAAAACGCACATTCTGACCACAGTCAGATATGATTCCCACTCACTTGATTGAAAAGCTTGACCTTAGGTATTAGCAAGAATGTGGAGCAACAACTCTCCACCACTCCTGATGGTAACATAGATTAGACTATTTGTTTGGAAAAGTTAAGCCTTACATAGCTAGGTTGAAAATACCCATAGCACACAATGCAGAAATTCCCCGTCTAGTTATACTCCAAGAGTTACAGAACTTTGGAAAACATGTACATTAGGAGACACTGACAAGAATATTCAGCGCAACATTGTTTGAAAGAGTCAAAAATTTAATTGGCACCAAAACGTCTAGCACTAGAATGGATAAACGAATTGCAGTGTGCTCCCATAATGGCACATCACACAAATGCACATGAAAGAACTACTGTTGTACGCACCAAAATGATGATCTCAAAAATAGAATGTTCTGAGGAAGAGGCAAATTACAGAGGAACTTATACTGTACGGTTACATTTATATGTATTAAAAATAATATGCTATTTAGGAATCTATACATATATAACATGCTATTTAGGAATATACACATATATAGAAGTGGTAAAAGCATGAAGAGAACAGGGGAATCATAAATAAAAATTCAGTATAGTGCTTACCTCTGTTGGAGATGGGAAGACTGTCAGGGGTGGGTTTTTGAGGGGCCTGCAGGGAGTGTCTAGGGTTCTGGTGACATCATTTGTCAGCATAGAATCTCTCTACAGAGGGCAAGTTGACAATATCTACTAAAATTTCCAAAGCACATACTCTTACAAGAATGAATACTGCAAAAAATAACCCCACACATGAATAATAATGGACACCTAAGATTATTCACTGCAGCATTATTTGTAATAGTACAATACTGAAAACATTCTAAACCCTATCACTAAGGGATTGGTTGAATAAGTTACGGCTCATTCATGCAACGGAATACAATGGAGCTATACAAAAGACTGTGGAAGCTGTTCATGAATTGATACATATAGACCTCAAAGACACAGTTCAGTGAAAAAAAGGTTTAAAACATTGTGTGTAGTATGTCAACATTTGTATAAAAATAGAATGAAGAATATATATTTAAATATGTATGTAAGTGCAAAATAATATATTTTAAAGTATATGCAAAATTAAGATCATTGTTTGAAGGGAGGTAAACAGGGTAGATGGGAGACATAGATAAGAGGGGGATTTTCATTATTTATCATTTCATACATTTTCTGTGTTGAACCATATAAAAATATTACTTCTGGGGAAGGGAACAGGATGGCTGGAGAAGGGGGTGAGGAACACAGGTTTTTATCATTCATCATTTATTTGTTCCTTTTGAATTTTGTGACTACAATACAACGCTTGTATTAACTATTGATAAAATAAACAAAATAACCTTAAAACAATCAACAACACAACCATCAAGTTCTCCTTCACTAGGACTCGGTCAACACACTGAACCAAAAATCTGTCAATGACTTGTGGAATGCCATAGAAATGTCACTTCCTTAGAAGATGGAACTTTTCCATATTTATAAAAAACATATCACAAAAAGCGACAGGGCTATTTAAGCCCCCTACAAATGTTCCTTGGGCATATGTTGGAAATTGTGGGGGAAAAGACTGCTGTCCATACTCTCTTGGAGGAGGAGGAGTAAAATACATTTAACATAACATGGGAAAAAATTAAAATTATCTTTTTCTCATAGATATATGAAACTGCTAATAATGCCATAAAGAACACAGAGGGGCATTTTTGTGCATATTTTAATCTTGTGGAAAATGAAAAATGAATACATAATCAAGTACAATCATGAAATTACTACAGATTTTCATAAATTTCTTGATGAGAACACAATTCAAAATTTATCATCAACACTTCTTGAAATAGACCAAGAACAAACAAGTAAAAAAAATCAGTAAAAAGTAAAAACATCAAGGGTGTGAATTTGAGATACGATAAACATCTGATATTGAGGGACCAGAAGTGCACACCACGTATGCATCCACAATGAGAAATCATTTGGAGGCCCTTGTGTAGAACTGTATTTTACTGTCAAAGCATCATATCTTTCACAGCTTCCCCTCAAGCTTTCTTATCTCATATTTTGTGCTCTTTTAGCACTGTATAGAAAATACCCTTTCAGTTTCTCTAGGAATTGTCACAGCCCTTTTAACCTTTTTTTTTCTCAAGAAGAGTGAGAATTGGATGTCTATGATCTAATCTTGGCCATGTGTGTCCTTGAGCAAGACACACAACCTCTCTGAGTTTTAGTATCATTTTCTATAAATGTTAATGTCCTTTCCAAGCCTATCATTCTGTAATGCCAAAGTGAGTGAAAGCTTCTGGAATTCCTGCAGCCGTCATTAATGACTCCTATCTACACTGGCACAAATAAGAGAAGCACTTCTTTGAATCTTCTCTTATAGTGTGTTATCAGCTACAGTGGTTGAACAAACAGGATGTTATCTCCTTTTACATAAGAAGTATGGAAGTATATGGGTCCTGGCATTGGTTCACCAGCTCAACAATTTTAAGAGTGATATCCTAACAGTTCTACTGAGAAGACCCTCAAGGTTACAAGATGGTTTCTGCAGATCCTGCCAAACAAGATAAAGCCTATTTCTATCACCAGGCAATGCCCCACCTGCCTACTACAGGCAACCACTGTTCTAATATCTATCACCATAGACTAATTTTCCCTCTTCTGGAATCTCATATAAATGGATTCACATAGTATGTAATCTTTTGTGTCTGGCTTCTTTCATTCAACATGTTTTTTTGGAGATTCATTCATGTTGTAGTAATTGCTGAGTAGTATTGCATTGTATGAATAAACTGTCATTTCTTTACCCATTCTCCTATTGATGGATGTTTGGATTGTTTCCAGTTTTGGGCTATTATGAATAAGGCTGCTATGAACATTCATGTACAAGTCTTTGTGTGGACCCATATGTCTTCATTTGTGTTTGGTAAAAACCCAGAAGTGGAATTGCTGGGTCAGGGCCATTGTATGCTTAGCTTTATAAAACACTGCCAAGGAGTCCTCTAAAATGGCTGCACCATTTTGCATAGTTATTTTTGATGACTGCATAATTCTGGAATTGATGCATCATAAATTATGTAATTTTTTCCAGATTAGTGGACATTTAATTTATATTGCTATCAATGTTGCTTTTTTTTAAAATAGGAAATGCCACATTTGAACACCTTCATGTAGATAATTTTTATCTGTTACTGGAATGTTTCTGCTGCTGAAACATTTACTTGAGATGATAGGGATGAAATTACTGCATATTGTCACAACTTCTTAATTTTCCAAAAGTCTGTAGTAGTTTACACTTCCTCAATAAATTTGAGAAATATTATTGTTTATAAACCACTTTGTTCTTTTTTATTGAGTTTTAATGTGCATAGATCTTAAGTGTACAGCTCGATGAATTTTTATATATGTAGAATTCCATAGCTATGGCCTAGATCAAGAAATAGAACATTTTTAGCACCTTAGAAACCCTCCTGACTCTCTCAGACTGTACTATGCCTCACAGAGGGACATACTGTTCTGATATTGATCCCATAAAATGATTGTGCTTGTGTTTAAACTTCATGTATAAATTGAATCATACAGTTTATACTTATTTATTCTCATAAGTAAGGTTTAAAAGACAAAATAGAACTTTTATTCTAAGTCCAGTCTTAATTTCTGATATTGATGGAAATGAGCTGCAACATATTTAAAATAATGGTTACTATTTGTTGAGCTAAGGAATGCATGTCAGGTGCTACCTGAGGAATTTACATCCATAAATAATCTCATTAATCTTTTCAATAACCATATAAAAAAGATATAATTACAGCCATTTTCTGGATAATAAATCTGAGGCTAAGAGTTGAAATAAGCTTGCTCAGTCTCACAATGCTAGTATGTGACTCAGTAAGCATACATATGCAGGTGTGTCTGACATCATCCAGCTGTGTCTGACATCACAGCCCATGCTTTAACTGTTACTAGAGACTAGTCTTGTAGAATTGCAAATGATCAAGCACCAGATAAAAGATCTAAACAAGCATCAGAGGATGCTTTTCTCTACTCTTTAATAAAAGCTGAAGGCAAGCTGCTAGAGATGAAAGATCACAAGCCAACTTGATGATCGATGCAATTACCAGGCATGATTTTCTGAATCAATGTGTTCTTCAGTGATTATCAGCTTTACTAGAAAATTGAAACAGCAGGTGTATATTAACATTGCAGCTCACAGCTGGTCATATTACTGCTAATCAGGGCCATTTTTTCATTAAAATGCAATTATTACCCCCAAGACATCAGTATACAAAATTATATAGAATGTAATGAATGGAGTAGCCAATGCAAGAAAAACAGCGTGGATTCAAAAACTATTCTGTCAGTAAAGTCGACTCTTACACTGAACATTTTACCATACTGAAGGACAATAAGGATGTTCGCTGCCCAGGAGAGGATGACAGAAAAATAAGTCAAAGCCAAGGCTTATATCTGAAGGCAGCTGGAAGCACAGGGCATCATTTAATTCAAGTGATTTTCTAATCCCAACTGGGAAGAAGATATTAATTTGTATAATATATTGGAAATTGCAAATAGGTTTTTGCATTACAGAAACAAGGTCCCAGTAACAAAAAAGTTCAAAGAAAGACGTTAGGATACATTTGATAAAAAATGCATGCATCCAGGAAACGTGTCATCATCAAAGAAAATGATCGAGCCAATACTTAAATAAAATTTCAGGCCTATGTGACAACTTCATTTATAGGAAGGAATATGGGAACCCAACCGGTTTTTTATAAATTCCTTTAAAAAACTTTGGATTATAAAAGAGATAAAAATGTATGTGCATAAGTCATAAGTGCACAAGTCAATGAAGTTTCACAAAGTTAACACACCAGGCAACCTCCACTGAGATCACGATACAGAACATTTAATGTGTCCCAGGGGCCAACCACAGGTCCCTTCCTTGTTACTATCCCACTCCAAAAGTAGCCACTATTCTAACTTTTACCTTAAGGATAATCATTCATAGCAATGCAAGACTTGAAGTAAACATATTTTAGAAAAAAATAATGAAAATTGTTGTCCAATCCCAATTTGCATTTGAGGAGTTGAACAAGTGTCATAACAATTTAACAGGATAGAGCTACTGAAAGAAAACTTGACACTTCCCTCTGGCACCCCAGCAAAAAGAAAAGTTCATTTTCCCTCATTTTTTATTGATTTTTCTGAATTTCACTCCATTTAATTCAAGTGTTATTAATGGATAACACAGAGTTGATTTTTCTTTGAAGTTCTACTTTATCCATATGACGGCAACACAAGTGACTGTTGGTAAGACATGAAACTTGAGTTCGTTTTTCCAGTGTCTGTGTGGAGTGATTTCCCTGAGGTCTGCTTTTTAGGATCTCATGGTGCCCAAAGGCACAACATGGTCAGTTAGAGTTGGAGTGAATTGTGTCCCATCCGTGCAGTTTCTTAGTGTGAAACTAACCAGCCTCATTGAGGCTGATTACCTGAACTTGGCCTTATCAATATTACAATCAAATTACCTAGAATATTACCATGCAAATATTTATGACATTTTAACCCCAAATAAATGCAAACCTTGAAAATGCTTATGAATACATAATACTAATTATAAGTGAATAGCATGCATTTCTGCCAAGGTTAAGCTTTTTTCGTAATTGGTCTGCAGGTGGCTCCTTTTTTCCTATCTATATATGGTTTAAGAGGATATTTTATAATGATTTTATGTTCCCCTCTCCATCCACCAGCCTTCAATCTGAGATTGAAAATTTACTTTTTTTTCCTTTACATAAATGCAATTGTCAGTAGCTTCCTTCTGGACATTGGAAGGCTTTGTAAAAGCAACCAAAGGGATGTAGGTTGCTAATAATGATTTTCTTTTAAATGTTTTCTTTATTTCTTTCTGAAAGCAAGTGGTTGAACATTTAACCTCTGTTCACATCTCTCCAAATATTCTTGGAAGCCCCAAAGGAGCCTGTGATGGTGCTCTGGAAGGGGGTGCTGAAATGATCACAGCTGCGGGGGTAAAAGAGCACAGTCACCACCTCCCTCTCCTACATCCCACCCCTATCGGGGAAGAGAAAAACTATTTCTGGAGAAAATGGAGAGGGCCTGAATTACTCAGATAGTATTTTTAGATGACTTCTGAGCATCAATTAATAAATCTTAGAAAGCACTGCTCACTTATCATACCAAACAACCCAACTCTGGCTTACAAATAGTACCCAAAAAAAGTTTTACGATTCCAACGTTTGGTATCATTTAAGTAGACTCTGCAGTGTGACACTTGGTTTTACTTCTTAATTGCATCTTCTGCTCCATTTAACTTTACCCAACCGGACTTATAAATATTTAATCAGATCATTGCTGCCTGCTTAAAAAAGGAAAAGGAAACCCTGGCTGATCCTCTTGGCCAAACATGACCTTGAAAAGACAAAGACACACTTAGAATGTTAACTCGCATCCTGATTTGCACTTAAGAAGGGAAACAAGTGCCACAACTGATTAGCAAAATTGAGTTATTAAAAAAATTGACCCAGGCTGAAGTAGCCTGCGGAAACTTTAAAAAAAAAAGCAGTGTTCCCAGTCCCTCCAAAAAAAACTCAGAGATTAATTTTTCTCACGACTTATTGAATTTTCTGCATTGCCAAAGTCATAGAGTTGTATTTAAATATTTGTTTTTCTTGAAAAGTCTTCTCTCAATTTATAGAATATTATAGTTGTGACTGGTTATATGAATATAACAATGTTTCCACTTTTTGGATATGAAGGCTTTTTTAATACATGGCATTGAAATGAACTGAGTTTTGGTTTTGTTTTTTTTTTTTTGTATTTTATACTTTTGTTGCTGTTGTTTTCATTTTTATTTTTCAGCTTTTATACCAAACGTCAAAATGTATGTTGGAAGTTTTTTGGTATTTTAAATTTAATTAATTAAGCAACTAGTTAATTCACTGTTGTAAAATCTTGAGTACTAACACTGCCCTGCCGTATTCCATATAATATGTGCTCTGCACGCTGGCCTCTGGGCAGGAGAAGCCACAAGCGTAGGTTTCAGGTCTCTCTGAGTTCCTTTCTCTGTGTGTGTCACTGGGCGTCTCTCAGGCACTCAGAGTGTCTAGGTCTCACCACTAACTCTCATAAGGCACAAGCATCTCCTTCCCTCCCACTCCACATTGATCTGAAAGCCAACTTGATCTACTAGATGCTGAGTAAATTCCATTTGACCCCTTTCATTGGATCTAAAAGTAGTTTGCAGTCTAATAACTCAAATGATGCTCACTGATACCATCACTGTAGCCCAACATTTGCTCTATTTCACACCTTCCTGAGACTTGCAATTAAATCCTCATACTATTTTATTTGTTGATGATCATGTGCTTTTCCTTTGGGGATGGTATTCATATATATATTTCAGTAGGATTAGAACATTTAAAAAGCTTCTTCTTGAATCTAATTCTTGTTCCATGGACATGCTTATCTTTTTTCTGAATCCTCACAAAATCACAAGCTTCCTGGGCCTTATCCACCTTCTTCCCCACCATATTCCAATTGTCTAGATTAGTGCCCGGCACAGAGCAGGCACTCGATAAACACTGAGTGGAAGGCTGTTTGGATGGGTGGATGAATGAACACGAGCAAGACAGCCAGGCCTACCCTCTTTGTCCAGGGATTATATGACCCCTTCAACTATGTCAGTGTCAGTATATCACACTGGACCATTTTCTTCTGATAGATGATGGTGAGAACCTACAGTAATCCCATCCTGAACTGCCTATTCCATTGAGGACCATGAGCCATGCTCTGTGATCCACATTTCATTTGATAGCTTGGCCTGCACATTTCAGCCAGTTTGACTATAACGCAAGCTTGATAGAGCCTTGCTTCAATTTGAAGCTTCCTCATTTGAGACGCAGAGGTACCCCTCTATCTTTCTTGCCTCAGATTTGTCTCAAATAAATATAAGCCTTCATTTCACACTCTTATCTTAACTTTTCTCCTATGTTTAGAAGAATGTACAAGCAAGAATATTTTTGACCTTTTATGTGCTTTAGAACATTTATTTTTTAAATTTATTCTTAATCTTATATTTATTCTAAGATTTTTTTTTTTTTTTTTGGTGAGGAAGATCAGCCCTGTGCTAACATCTGCCAATCCTCCTCTTTTTTTGGTGAGGAAGACTGGCCCTGGGCTAACATCCATGCCTCATCTTCCTCCACTTTGTGTGGGACACCACCACAGCATGGCTTGCCAAGCAGTGCATCGGTGCACGTTCGGGATCCGAACCGGCGAACCAGGCCACCGCAGCGGAACGCACACACTTAACTGCTTGCGCCACTGGGCCGGCCTCAAGAATTTTTAATGCCTTGTTTTTCAATTACTTAAACTTAAAATGGCAGTATCTTCTTTCCATACACAGAAGACTGTTTCATCATTGCAAAATCATTTTCTTTAATTTGCCTTTTCCTGGTCCCAAGAAAAGGGACCATTCTGCTTGGACCACATGCATCCAGTAGAGGAAGAAGTATAGAGCATGGGATGGTGGAATAATAAAATGCTTTTTATTTTATTGGTCCATCGAGAATGGTTCAGTAGATTTATCTCAGTAGATATTATACACATAAGAGGTTATATAGACGATTCTAGAAAAGCAGTCTTTACTTATCTCTGTGTTTCAATGGTAAAATATTGATTTAGAGGTGAACTTTTAGAATGCAACCCATGCTTAAATATCAATGTATTTGAACTTGTACTCCACTGGATGTATTGCATTATGTGTATCACAATTTATTGGAAGGATTTAATTTTTAACATAAGAGAAAGTCCCTTGTACCATCAGCACATCATAGGCCTCAATACATTAACTTCTTCTCTTTCTCTTCCTTCCTTTTCTTAAGTCTTAAGATGAATCTCCAGAATTCCACATATAGATTGGCACTTTACTAATTTGTACAAATGAGAAAGAGAGCCTGACTGAGTTAACAAAAAATTCTGACTGAATTAACGAAAACTGGTGAAAAAATGAATTTTTAAAGTAACTGATACAAGGTTAATGAAGCATTGTCTAGAATTGGCCCTTATGGGAGCAGCCTTAATAAACGGATAAGAATAATTTATAATTAGACTTTTCTTTTTGTACTTGAAAAGTACTTAGGATGAGCTTATCTAAGGTTAGACATATTGTCTATTGTCTGCAATTTTATTCCTATTTTTAATTTGTTTCAGGATAGTTTTCTTCGCTAGTGTGTAGCTAACTTAACACAGTTCCTGCCTAGAGTAATATTTCATCATAATCAGAAACATTCTGGTTAAGAAGTATTAGCTCAATTCTCACAGGTTTAGATAGATGAAGTTGTGTATCCATTCAATGTTTACAGGAGCCCTAGGCTATGCTTAACACTTCAGAAATCCTCAAAATGCACAGATTTTGAATAAAAGCAGCCAGACCCAAAAGACTACATACTGTATGATTCTTTTGATATGAAGTTCAAGAACAGACAGAAGTAATTTATGGTCATACAAACTGGATAGTAGTGGACTTTGGAGGTGGGGGTGGTTAGCTGGAATAGGGCAAGATGGAACTTACAAGCATGATGTTCCCTATCTTGATCTAGGTGATTTTTAAGTGGGTTTGCCCATACGTCCAAGTTTTTTGAGCTGTACACTTAACATTTGTGCATTTTATTGAAGGTAAATTATACCTTAATGAAGTATTATTAGCAAAAAGATGAATAGGTTGTTACTTGGATCTTGGATCCGACTTTGGAGAGGAGGTTAACACAGAAAGAACCAATTGGGCATAGATAACTGAAAAAGTAGTTAGATAAAAGTATTGTACATTTAAATGATTTAGCCAAACTCCAGTCTTTGCTCCATCACCTAGTACAAACTTTAGATATTATGATGGAAATTGCAATAATAATCTGCTATCTTTACAAATTGGATGCTAACTTTAAATAAACCAATGGGTTATCCTGAAATTCCTAAAATGAGATTCCAAAATAAACTCCTTCACTAAGTCTTGGTTTCACCAAGAACTTTTCAATAGTGATGACTTTGTAAGTGAAAAAGTTGAGAAGATCCACCAACAGTTTTTCTTCAGGCAAAGTGCTAATGACCCCTACAGAGACTTTTCTTATCACTCTGTTACTTAAGTGTGATTTTCTAAGTAGCTTTTCTCTGTGCGTGCCAGGTTTGAGAAAATCTGAATTCTCTCTTGACTAACACAGGAACTCTAAAGCATTCACGATTTAAAAAGGAAACTATATATTAAGTAGCTGAGTCAGGCTGTCTTATGATACAGAGACATATAAAGTGGTTGCTCTGGCCGAATATCACATCCTTTTGCACATTATGGGTCAGGAAATAGCCCATGAGACATTTGAGAGCTAAATGTTCTTCAGGACTTAATGACTGATGTCTTAATAGTGCCTTAAAATTATTGAGCTAAATGAGAGTACAAATATAGGAAATTAATTTTCATATGGATTTTTTTTGGGGAAAAAAGCAAGACATCAACATAGTAATATTTGTATATCGTTTGGTAAGTTTCTGGGGTTGTAGAGTTCTATATTTGGCTCCTAGTGTGTCTTCTGCCTTCATTTTCTCTAGTAAAACTAGGAAATTATACAAAATGGAAGGAATTATACAAAAATATTCAGATCCCTAAGCACAACTCCCTTCCCCAAATCTTTAGTCATCATTGGGTGAGGAAGGGGTTACAAAGGATGAAGACGACTTTGCTGTTATTGATGATATTTTATGTCTTGCTTTGTTGTGCGTTTTGTACCTCCTACTCCCTCCTCCCTCCCTGGTTCACCTAGTTTAGTTTTACCCTTCTTTCAGATCTCAGCTCAAAGTCCCTTCATCAAAGAAGCTGTTCCTTATCCTCTCCTATAGGTTTCTCTCTCTTCCCTACTAAACACACTCACACATTGTCTATTTCTCCTTTCTAGTATTCACCACAGTTGTAATATCTTTCTTACTTTACAAACTATAAGCTCCTGAAAAGACTAGGACTGTGTATATTTTTGCTTACTTTCCAACTTCATCCCCAGGCGTATCGCCTGGCACGTTGTAGTGAATGCTCAATAAGTATTTACTGGATGATTGAATATATGAATAAATCAACGAATTAATGAAACCACTCTCTGAAACTGACAAGGTTCTGAACTTACACTGTGAGGAGAAAATTAACTGTTCCCTTAGCGAAGAGTGGAGATGCCTCCTCATGATGCCCAGTCTCCACTTGCCAATTTCTCCCCAGTTGGACTTTCTTTCTTCAGTCCTATCCTGCACCCCACCTCTTTGAGAGGATCCTTGTGAGCTACGAGAAAGTTCTTTATCCACAAAATACAGTGTTCCTGAAGCTGGAGAGAGGAGATATAGTCAAACTCCGCTTGCGAAACAACTCTCAAATCTAAGTGGCAGAATAAAAGTTAATCTCTAAGCTCCTACAACCCAAATGGGTTGAGAAAGGGGTGGTTCTCTTTTCCACACAGTCATTCAGGGACCCATACTCCTTCCATCTTGCCCCTTTGCTCTTCTCTAAGTCTTGGAATCTTCTGCAGTAGAAGAGCAGACAGGCTGGGACTGGAGGAGGGGTACACCACTTCGACTCACATTCCATTGACCAGAGCTTAGCCATATGCCCCCCAACTACAAGGTAGGCTGGGAAATGCAACGTACTGTGTGCCCAGGAAGAAGAGGAAAGAACATGAATGTTGCTGGAGCTGTTAGAGCTATTTCTACCACACAGGAATCACTGGATCTTCTTTCTTCATTTCCCTCCACCCTAAATCAGACGAATACCACTCATAGAAAGGCAAATTCCCTGGTTGTCAGGCCTGAGTGGCTCTGACTGATGACCCTCTTGTATCATAAACTTGGCATTGGTTCCAGTTTCAAATGTAGACAATGCCTCTCAGAGCATCTACTTCCATTCCATATCTTTCCATGTTCTGGTAAATTCTATCTTGTTCCTGTATCCTGACTAAGCGCTAGGCTCATGGCACACGTCCCTTCAGGGTCTAGCACCCAAGGTGCAGGATGTCAGGGAGAAGGCATTAGACACAAACACTCCTACCCACTACTTGCAGCTCCCTGAACGGAGCATGATATTATCTCTCTATGCAGAATGCCTAACTCCTCCACCCTCCTAGTGAATTTTTTCTCATTCTTCAAGATTCAGATCTAGCGCCCTCTCTTCTGTCAGGTGGTCAAACTCACTCCCTGTGAGAAGTGGCATACACCTAGTATACAGGACTTACCACCTTATATTAAACGTCCTATTCATTTGTCTGTAAACATTGTAAGAACTGAGAAGTGTGGAACTGTGTTGTTTTCGTCTCCACGGCCATAACAAAGGGCACATGGAAAATCTTTGATGAATGGTTTTTTGGTTGAATGAATGCCTTGTCACCATGACTCAACTACTACACCTATCTCACCCAACACTTTAGTCACCAGACTTGGAATTTAAAACTCTTATATATGACTAGTATTACATAGAACCAAACTGAAAAATAATGCATAAGTGGATGTTAGGACCATAATTTCTCACTTTCTAGAAAAACTTGAGATTCTTAAAGAAACAAAGCAATCCCAGTGTTCTAATTTGGATAAATATAGCTATGGCTATTTGACATGTTATGAAAATAACTGATTCACAGACTTTAGATATTTCTTGTACTTAACACGTATAAAAGGAAAACTGCCTCTGGTATATTAGATTGTTATCCTGAAAAGATCACTCGTTCCTCTTCACTTCCATGGGAGGATGACATTTCCCTGTTCCATATTAAGTTGGCTTTGGCCATGTGACTTGCTTTGGCCTCATCGTGAGCAAAGTGATCAGACATTGGGCTCAACTGTGACTGGCTTTGACTAATGTAATATTGGCAAATACGATGCAGCGGAGGCTTGAACGTGCTTCCACGTTGAATGTGCTCTCACATACATGGACCATCACTAGGATGACAGCATGGCTCAGAGGAGGCACATGAGATACACGTGGAGCAGAGCTGCCTCACCTAACCCACCCAGCTGAGCTGAGTCTAGATATGCACCTCTAACTCACCCAAAAGGAGTGATAATAAATGGCTTTTGGTTTAAGTCCCTGCACTTTAGGGTGTCTGTTATGCATCAATGTTTGATGTGTACATTTCTTATATGAACTTTTCTTTATATCATGCCTCCCTTAAAGCCACGCCCAACTACACAGAAAATTACTTCTGATTGAGGCACTAAACATTGAACTGACCCAGACTGGGAAGTAGAGATTAGGAAGGAAGTTCTAATTAACTACTCTTCGAGCTGGTAACACAAGTTTCTGGACAGACCATAGATCAATTTGAATAACTGTATGGGATACAGGAAAGCAGCTACATATGAAAGCTTGCATATACTGACACAAATTCACAGAATGTATGTGATAGGAAGGAAGCTGCAGGAGAGGTAAATGATTAGGGTAAAATTTCTAATAATTGTATACAACCTGAGTATATTTACTGTCATGATTACAAGTGTAATTTACAGTAATGGTGTCTGCATGCTAACAGCTATTAGTTTAATAAAACCACTGCTCTAATAAAGCAGATGCTATTACTGAAATAGCTCTCTAATTGAAGTTCTATTATTATATTCATTTTAAAACAGAAACAGTAAATAAGTGGTAGTACTGTTAAAAGTGTGGGGCTGTTCGTCCAGGGCTGAATATATTGAAACTTCTACCATTTTCTATATGGCAATACTTTGTGCCTTGACTAATGTTTTGCCTTCCACTCTCCTCCCCCAACCCCACCCCTGACTCTTATAAGCTAATTAATGCCAGTGAGTCTAAGTATCTTTTAATCAAGACATTATTACTCAAAGTGTGGTCTGTAGGCCAGCAGCAGAAGCACCCTTGAGAGTTTGTTAGAAATCTTGAATCTCAGGCCCCAACCCAGAATTGCAGAATCAGAAGCAGAATCTGATTTTACCAAGATCCACAGGTAATTCACATGCTCATTAAAATATGCAAAACACTGCTCTAAAAGACAGTTCCTTCATGTGATAAAGAAGATATATTACAATCTAATATCCAAAATTCTATGATAAAACCCTGGAGGCATTTCTATATAATTGAATTAAAGTCTTATTACTCATAATGTGGTCTATGGACCAGCTTTGGCATCACCTGAGCACTTGTTAGAAACCTAGGAGCTCAGCCCACCCCTGCACTACTGTAGAAAAATCTCAGTTTTAACGAGATCCTCAGATGATTTGTATGAATATTACAGTTTGAGAAGCACTGCGCTAAGGTATCCTTTCTAAGGAATTACTTTTGTGAGGGATCAGAATCAGCCACCCTGAAATGTGTCTCTTTGGCTTGATTATTTTTAAGGACAAAAGACTCTGAAAGAAACTTTGACCTTCCTCCTAAAAGAATTTAGAGGTCCTGTTCCAGGAAGGAGCTAATACCATTAGATAACTATAGTATAATATAAACTAGGTGTGGTAGACAGGAAGGCACTAGCAAGCCCATTTTTATCAAACTTCTCTCTTGGATCTCATTGTCTAGATGGCCCAGCAAACATTTGTTTACCAAACATTTGCTTTTCTATCTCTATATAAATTTCCTTCCTCCCCTTTGAAGTCCCAAACCACTACCCCCAACATCCTCCTTGGTCTTCAGCTGAAGATGGTATTTAAGGCGGTGGCTTCAGTTATTCAGTTTTCCTGGGTTTCTTCCATGTATACATGTTATTAAACTTTGTTTGATTTTCTCCTGTTAATCTGTCTCATGTCACTTTAATTTCTAGGCCAGCCAGAAGGACCTAGAGGGTAGAGGAATAGTTCTTCCTCCCCTACAGTTTACAAATGAAGCAAAAGATAACAATATTAGAATATTCATTCATACATACCATACGGGATATATCATTAAGTTAACCAAATATATTGTTTCAAATTTTAGCCATGATTTTCTTTGTTAACATCTTTCTTTGTTAACACTATAAAAGAATAGAAAGTGAATACAATATCGTTTAGGGATAGAACTCCTTGCTTTATTGGGATAGATAATCTTTCTTCTTAATGATAAAGTTAGAATGCCATTGTTTCTTCAGCTCTGGTAGTCCTTTACCATTTTATTTGAAAGAATTTTGGCCCTATACTCATCCAATAGGTTTAGGGAATGCTATCTTATTTTGGGGGATATGTAATGATAGCAGCCAGCAGAAAGGGAATAGAATTCTTACAGTACTTTAATGGGGATGTAACTCTTGGTTTCAGAGCTTGTTGTACATGTTGTATATGTCTTCACTTTGAATTGTCCAGTGCATTCCAACACACTTGGTGCATTTAAATGAAGATAACCACTTACACAGTAAGAAATGTAATTTGTCTTATTGCTACTTCCCATGAAAATAGTGTTCATTCTGTGCCTTGATGTCACTTAATAGATTACTTTTCCTGTGTGTAAATGAGTGAGTGTACGTGTGTACCCTTCATTATGGCTTAACACATATCCAACCAGGGGCTCTAATACTGAGTGCATAGCTAATTAGTTTGTTCACATCTCTATCCCTGTGTGACCTCCTCAGATAAGAGAATATGTCCACCACTCCTGAAGATTTCCTCTTGTCTCTTCTCTTTGATTAATTTTTCCTGTTCTTATACATCATATACATGGAAATATACAGTATGCATTTGTTTGGGTCTAGATTTATATATTGAATCCTTTTATTTAAACATTAAAAAAAGAAACCATGAAGTCAAAAAAAAAAAAAAGGAGAGAAAATTTGACATCACGTAAGTTCCCTAAGAATCTAAAACAGTTCATTTAAAAATTTGGAGAAGTTTTAGTAGGTTTATATTTACAAAGCTTCAATACTTCCCTCAAACATAACCAGCGAGAAAAAGGGAATTAAACTATTTACTAACACTAGTTTAAAAATATATTAAAAGAACTTAAGAATTATAAAAGCAGCACCTACATCTAAATTTGATTTTTGATATTAGAATATTGACTTATTTACATAGGTTTTTAAAAAAATAAATTCTCACAATATCTTGATGAATCAGAAATGTACTAAAAGTGATGATTATGCACTTGATAGATTTCTGATTAAAATTTCATCAAGTTCAAAAAAGCTGATCCTTTAACCCCAAATCCAATAAATATTTCAATCATATGGACTGAAATTCTGGAATACAAAACATTTTTTTGCTCCTATTTAAAATAACGCTTGTCCTGCGGCTGGCCTAGTGGCGTAGTGGTTAAGTTTGAGCACTCCACTTTGGTGGCCCAGGGTTCATGGGTTCAGAACCCGGGTGCGAACATATGAACGGCTCATCAAGCCATGCTGTGCCGGCATCCCATATATAAACTAGAGGAAGATGGGCACAGATGTTGGCTCAGGGACAATCTTCCTCAGCAAAAAAGAGGAAGATTGGCAATGGATGTTAGCTCATGGCCAATCTCCCTCACTAAATATAAATAAATAAAATAAAATAATGGTTGTCCTATTTGAAAAAGTTTAGGTGAATACATGGGAAAAACTCTCTCCTTTAGAAATAGTCCAGCTGAAGTTTAATTAGCTTCTGCAGAACAGTAATTAAAAATCAATTCACTTCTTCTGCGAGAACAGTAAATTTTTAAATTACAGTTTAAAAAAGATCAGTGTTATCCTAAAAAAATCACTCAGACAATTAATTTTGTTATGAATATAGAGGATTAGATTTGGCTAGTGGAAAACTCCTAAGGTGGAAGCAATCTGTCCCTAGCTCTGAAATCATTTGGTTGATAGAATAAACAAGCTCCTCACTACATCTGACACTTGATTCACTCTAAAATGATTAATACAATGATCTTTGGGTCTTATACATAGTAGACAAAATGATGACTTTTACATTTCTAGAAAATCCCGTCAAACTCTTTCCCCCTTGTTATCCACCAAGTCTACATTAATCAGTCAATCAAGGTATTATGCGATCCTCCACTGGGGGCCATAAATTACAATCATTGCCAGAAATGATGGTGAATAATGTAGTCCCTCCAAAGAAAGCAGAAATATAAGCAAGGCCACAAGCAACAAAGCACATGGCGATGTTTTTTCGTGCCGACACCAGTCCTTAAATGGTCTAATGGAGCAATATCATATCGAGCAGTCACTTGAAAAATGGTCAGTTATTCCTGAGTCTTCAGAAGGAAGCCTAGATTGAAGTCACTTTGACAGTCTTACTACTGCCAAAATATTTTTTTTTACTGACCTCTCACGTGTTTAATGGCTTTTTTCATGCCAACGTCTTTACTAGAGGATGCCATCGTTAAACACTAAAACAGTTTTAGGTTAATGAACTGACATATTGATTCTCTCTTTACTTTCTCTTCATTGTATTTTATAAGCATGAAGAATAATATAGTCTGATGAATAACATTATCTAGCTTTCTTTTAGCATACAAACAAAATGGCAAGCTTTGACTGCCTTTGCTTTCTACCTCAGATTGACTGGATCTCATTGAAGGATTTTTCTTTTGAATGTGTGTTTATTTCCAAAGGACATGGAAAACATGTTCAATAATCTCCTCTGCTTCAGCTCAGAATGATGACTTCATTTCCAAGTTGTCTTACAAGGATTAGTACTCTCTCCTGTGGAATGTGTTTTGGAAACCCTTTGAAGCAAGGCATCATTTCTATTGTTGAGCCAGACACAGGCGGGAGAGTGGGATTTCTCTCTGCAGCAGTACAGCAAAGAGACCCACAATACGACCGGATACCAGGGAAGTTTTAACACTGATGATGGTTGGGCTTTGACGGCCAATGGATTATAGTTTTTTATCGACATTAAAGGAAAAATATAATTAAAATATGAGACTGTTTAGGCAGTAATGTATATAAGGGTGGGGTGGAGGGAGTTATCTGCCCCAGCTTCAGATAACAGGTGAACGCATTATCTGAAAGAATTTCTAAAAAAATTGCAACTAAAAGTTGGTTGCTTTTTATTATTATCCTTCCCTGGCAATTCTTAATAATGCCAGTAATAAAATATTGCCTCTTCCCCCCTCCAAAATATTTTATTGGTTTTACTTTTAAACAATTGCTGGGGTTACTGTTGAGTTTTCATTATATATATAATATTTCATTATATATATGAAATACAACTCTCTCTATATATAATTTAAAGCATATATATGCTTTATATATAAATATATATTTTATGTATTTATATATAAGTATATATTTAAATTATATGTATATATAATTTATTTATATCTTTATATAGTATAATATATACTACATATAAATATCTATATATTATATATAAATTTATATATTTATTTAAAATTATATTTATTTATATATATTTTAAAACATTTATTTAAATTAAATATACAAATATATATATTTTATATGCATACTTATATACATATATGTCTTAAAAGAGCACACTATTATTACTTATTTATTTATTTAAAGTTACTCTTTTTTTTTTTTTCCAGGAAGATGGGCCCTGAGCTAACATCTGTTGCCAATCTTCCTCTTATTCTTTTGTTCTCCCCAAAGCCCTAGTACATAGTTGTGTATCACAGTTGTAGAGTTGTAGCTCTTCTATATGGGATGCCGCCTCAGCATGGCCTGACGAGCGGTGAGTAGGTCCACGCCCAGGATCTGAACCAGCGAACCCCGGGCCGCCAAAGTGGAATGCATGAACTTAACCACTATGCAACTGGGCTGGCCTCTATTACTTATTTTTTAATGACCATTGCATTCTATGTGGAAGTTGTTTTGGAGAACTCCTACTTATAGTCGACCCCTGACACACAGGTGGCATATACAGACTCAACCCCACATGCTTGTTTTCAGGACAAGAAGTAAGTAAGAGTTTGGTTTGAATTCATTTACTTTGGTCAAAGGCCATGTCTTCAGCCTCTGTGATATTACCTATACCAGAGTTTAAACAGTAGTTAGAAATAAGCTGGGATTTTTCAGTGATGGTAAAGATGAAGAAATAGAATTTGAGACACTTCAAGTCTGTCATTTGATGTGACCACTTGGTATTTTATCTGCATTTAAAATTTAAAGCAGTGAAAGAAAGTACGAGCTTCAAGGTGTTATATATTTGTTGTGAAAGCCAAACATTTAGTTCCTATAGGAATATGTTTGTTGTATTTTAAGTTGCTGTTTGAACTCAAGTCTACATACCATTTTCCTTCTTGACACACTCAACATTATCCTGTTATTTGGTAAGGTAGTCTCCACACGTCTACGCTAGCCCCACTGATAGGTGGGAATATTTCCTAAATGGGGTTGGGATGCAAGTCCCCAATCATTTGACTTTAAATTATGTACAGCTTTTTTGGTGTTAATTCTATAATTTCCTGAATTATTTCTCTTTTCTGGCATATTTTTAAGTTGAACTAAAAAACTTTTGGACACCGCAATACATAGCCATTGAAAGATATCTGGAATAACTGCAATCCTCTCTTTTGAAGTGAGTTTTTGATAAAATAATAGAGGCTAGAGTAGCAGCTATAGGGTGGAGGGTGTTCGATGCTGCAAGAGTCTACTTTGAATATGCAGAACTCAAAATTACAAATAAAAATGATCTGCAAAATCATGGCTTTAGAAGGGGGGACACATAGAATTCCAATACTCAATAAACAATACCTGATAAAAATGTATTTTTCTTATTTCATTCTTTTTGTATTGTATTTATCAGTGTATATTATTAAAACATTTATTTTCAAGAATTGAATTCTTAACCACTTTATAACTGCTGCATTAATTTCTCTACCCAACTTTCTGGCAACAATCTTTGTAATCCCTTGCTTGGTGGGAAATATGTAAATACCCCCATGCTGACCCCCATGCGACAACTCTAGCTTACCACTTACTTGTAGCAAATTCTTATCGCCCTGCATTACAAATCTGCTATTTCTCTCATATCCATCAAGTCCTGTTTCTTGTCTTGAATCTTAAGTGGATGAATTCTTGGCCTCTTGATGGACATTGACTTCTGTTATTTCCATTCTACCTTGACTTGGATCTTTGCTTACTGCTGGTCGTAGCACCCGGGAAAAACATATTCCTTAAAACTTGCACAGACCCTAAAGCGTCTGTAACTTATTACTTATTCTGATCTTTGACAATTGTTACTTCTCAGTTATTTTCTCAGTTTCTGTTACGTTCTCAGATCCTGACAGTCATGAAGTAACCTCCAATTTATTGAAATCAACCAATTTCTCCCCAGTGTGACCAATGTGACCTTACAATTTATTGTTCAAAACATGACACTTGTAAGACTAGGAGGTTTTTGACTAAGAAATTGGTTCTATTATATTAAGAGGCCTATATAATAGTCCTATTAAAACTATTTTTTAAAATAAAATTCCAATAATAATATCCTATTAAAAATGAAAAATCTGAGGCCAGTGATAAACTGGACAACAGATGTCATCAGAGATTAAATCAGATAAAATGGGATAAAGGGTCACTCTTCTCATAACTTCCCTGGGCTTACAGAAAGTATTTTTAGATTAGTTGTGATTAGTTAGATGGACTGATTATTTAAACTCTATCTTCTTTGGCAATTCACCCTATAAATAACCAGCCAACACGTGGAAATTTATTAACAATGGGCCTAGTGTCCTCTTAAACACATCTACAACTGTAGCTTCTTAAAGCTCTGATTTTTCCTGAGATGTGCTTTGGCTTATTAAAATGTATAATTTTCAAGTTCATTATTCATGGAGATGTGCTTTGCTAGTTGTTTCGCATGTTAAAATATGGAATTTCCATGTTCAATAAAGAGAACACCATCAAAAACAGTTGATATAGATAATTTCACATTGAGAAAGAGTGAGTTACTTAGAAAAACTGCTAGTATCTCAAAGACAATATTGGGGAGAGAAAAAGATTTATTATTAGAAAAGAAAGTTCAGCTGAGTTAGGTTCAAGTCCACAGAGCTAAAAATACTCGGTTAGAATTACTGGCCAGATGCTAACAAATAATTTTTTTACATCAAACTTTTAATTTTTTTAAAGGCAAATGATTGTTTCTAAAATTCTTGCAAACCAAGGAAGACAACCACAAACCAGCTAATACTGTGTTGGTTCCAGTGTTATGTTAAATCAAGTTATGAATGACTAGCACCTGAGTAAGAAAAGAAGAAGGAAAGAGAAACCAGGGAAACGTGGAGACCTAGTTCAATGATCTGTCCAAACACCAGAGTTAAAACTTAAACCAAAAATGCAAGTTAAATTCTCCAGCTGTGCCAAGAGTTATTCCCTCAAGAAAAATGGAAAACAGTGCTTTCCCAGTTGTCCATTTTGACAGACTCCTCCAATAATAATAGCAAGTAATTTGCATGTAATCTAACCCGTCTTTAATTAAATTGTTACTCCATTCACTCCCTTAAAGGCCAACTTGTTTCTCTAAACAGATGTGACATAATTACCAGCTCCAAGAGACTGCTTCTCAACTGAGCCAACTGTATTTTCCCTCCTCTCTCTTTTAGATGCTAATATTTCCAGTGGTCTCTCAGAGAAGAGTTAATCTCATTGAGCAATTTGACAATTTCAGAAAATTTTTCACATCACTTCTAGCCAAACAGGAAATATTTTATAGAGCATTTCACTTTATATCACAGTAACGAGAAATTTCTCACTGCAAAGATTTTAGGGGCTTTTAAACGTCTATTTGAAACAAACACCAAACAGACTAGTAGGCTATATTTCTCTATTCTTTCTACTCTTTTCCTTCCCTCATTGGAGAAGGACATAAACATTTGACTGCTGCTTTATTCACCAATTGCATTAATTCAAAATGTCTCTAGCAGGGTAACTAAAACCAACATCCATTTCCTACATCCCAGCCTGTTTCCCTATTAGTTACAGTGGGTTGACACGGAGCAAGCTGCGGAGTCTCAAGAGTGCTCTCTGCTCAATCAGAGAGGAGGCAACAGACTGAAGAAACTGACATGGCCCTGGTAGAACTGTTGCTGGAAGGATAGGGAAAAAGAACTGCCATTGGTCCTCCTGAGAAAAGGCTTATTGTTTCTTTGTCACAGTAAGAACTATTGAATGTCCTTCTTCTGAGAGAAAAGTTAACAAAAGAACACAATTGCCCATTTCTCAACACCACACCGGCAATGTTAGACACTTCAGTGGTACCCTGCTTTCAATATATTTTAGGAACCAAATATTTCAGAAGGCACCTAGCTGGTTTTGTTTTGTTTTTCTGGTGACCAATGGGTTAAACTGTGTTTTTAGGGTGAGGTCAGAGGAAAACATAAGAGAAAGAGGAAAGGAAGAAAACAAGAATAGAGAAAGAAGAGAAAGTCGGGGCAGGGGGCTGGGGCACAGTCACCTATCATTTCATAATCATGTCCATTTCACGTGTATCCTTAAAACGCCTTGTGGCCCAGATTACAACTAAATTAAAATTTAAAAGCAATGCCAGTCGTGACGTATTTCTCAGAAAACATTTACCAGTATTATTTACCATTATTTTTGGTATTTCTGGACACACAGGGGCATTGCATATCTCTGCCCACTTTGAAGTTACGCGTGGCCTTGTGGTTTGTTTTGACCAAGGAAATGTCAGCTGAAGTGGCCTGTCACTTTTCCGTAGATACTTTAAGAGCCAGAACATGATTTGTCACTTTCTCTTTCCTTCTGCCACAGCAATTGGCAATGCAACAAATGGTAGCTGCTCCATCACATGGGCCTCAGAGAGAAGGTGATACAGAGCACAGCCCTGCCAGTCTACAATGGAACTTGCCTACAATGGAGCTTGACTGAGAAGTCCTTTTTTTGTATTAAGCTCGTCTGTCAATACCCAATTAAAACTATGCCTGTCAAGTAATATCTTTATGTCCCTTGACTCGTCACTCTACCTCTGCTCCAACCCTAGAGATGTCAGAAGCCTCATACTGAGTAATGCAGGGAAGGCAGAAATAGCGACAGAGCTGGCCACATTCCTTTCTCCCCTGCAAGCTTATGAGTTAGGTAATTTACAAATTAGTTAAGTGAACGAAAATTTTACATTTGACTTTCCAAGACTTTAAAATTTTTATATTAAATATTTATTTAAAATATTTAATATTGAAATGAGAAATATAATCCCATGATTCAAAATTCAAAATTGTAAAACTAAAGTATACAATGAAAAGTATCCTTCCAACCCCTGAGCCTATCAGCCCAGATCCTCACCCTCAAGTCCTAAGCATTTGTTTATCACATTCACGTGCACTTCTAGAGATTTTTAGATAAATGTACAAGGACTACAAATATATATCTTTTATTTTGGGCCGGCCCCGTGGCTCAGCGGTTGGGTGCGTGCGCTCCGCTGCTGGAGGCCCGGGTTCGGATCCCGGGCATGCACTGATGCACCGCTTCTCCAGCCATGCTGAGGCCGTGTCCCGCATGCAGCGACTGGAAGGATGTGCAGCTATGACATACAACTATCTACTGGGGCTTTGGGGGGAAAAAATAAAAAATAAATAAAATCTTTAAAAAAAATAAAAATATATATATATATCTTTTATTTTAATGGTGGCATACTATATACACTGTTACACTTTCGAACATCTTTTTTAAAAGGAGACTGTGTGAATATGTGAGAATAATCTAAATCCTTGTGATTGATCAGGGAGAAGGGAAAATAAATCAATAGAACTTGATTAAAAGTTTGTGCGATAAGAAATAAAGTAACTTTCTTTTCTCCCCACATTCATTCTATAAATTGTCAATGTGACTGTATAGGGTTCAATGGGAAAGAAAGGAGAAGGGACAAAAGCTGATATTTTTGGAAGATTTACTCTGTGTAGTACAGTTCATGTACATTCATGTAGCAGGTAGGAGGGTGTCTGCTAACTCTTCAGGTAAGAGAGAGGTGGAAAGAGTTGGAGGGAAGAGGCAATGTCAGGGAGGAGATGATGTTGAATTGTGTGTAGGAGGAGGACAGAGGCGTCTTGCCAGGAATCCTGGGGAAAGGAAAAACCATATGAAACATCTCGAAGAAAGAGAAGAAATAGCTGGTCTAAGCAGCCGCCATAGTTAGATATCTGAATGTCATTCTAACGAGTTTGGACACATTGTATTGTTGGAGGTGTATTGGAAGAAACTCTTGATCAGATTGAAAGTTAGAAAGATTACTTCCTAGTATTCTATTGCTAGTGATGGCTTTTGTGGTTCACTATTCTAAGTGCCTTTCCTCTACTAACTAAGTGGATCTTCATATTAACCTCTAATGTGGGTCTCATTCTGTCATTGTCCAAATAGTGGTCAATTCAGGTACAAGATTTCACAGCAGAAGCTGGGCAGTGGAAGGATCACATACTCCCTCCTCTGCTCAGCCATGCCCACGATTGTTGAAGAGAGGTGATGAGCTGGAATAGAGTAGAATAGGTGATTAAATCTGCCCAAGGCTTATGGATTTTCTACGACTTGGGAAAAAGAGATGGGAAAACAGAGACACAGGAATAGAATAAAATTAAACTGATTTTGCAGTTATTCTCTCTAGGAATTATCTGCAAAATGACAAAAATATTGTCTGGGATTGGAGTTTTGTACAAGTATTGTACCAGCAAAAATTCTAAGAACTCTGCAAAGATATACACAGAACAAAAATATTTTCTCCAAGGGTTGGAGACTAGCACGTGGAAAACTACTTAGAACCAACAATGAAGTTACTATTAACCAATGAGCAAAACTTCTGAAATTTTCTTATCTATGAGAATGAATAGAATAACTAAAACCTGAAAATATTCAATGGATAAATGCACTTAGGCAGAAAAAAATGTACTTAATTAAGTGCAAATCAATATTTCAGAAAAAAAGTAAGCATTTTATTTACTCCAAACGACACATCTATATTAATATTTCTGTCAATAATACAATAAAAGATTTCAAACTTTAAACATGCCCACCAGCCTTATAAATTGAAATATGTTAGAAAATTAATTTTCAGAAAAATGTATGGCTATTAATATCACTTTTACCATTTACTGTGACACTGCTGACAAGACGAAGAAAAGATTTAAATGTCAGAATAGTTCATGTCAAGTATTTTTCCTTTCTGAGATGCTTTAAGAATATATATTTTTAATAGTTATACTATCTTTAGAGCCTACCCCTGAAACAGTGCTAAGTTTAAGGTTTATATAACAGCTTTTTTTATGCAACAGTCATTATATACACTAAAAATGGAAAATAAACTTAGTAATAAAAAAGATACATAAGTTAATTACATTTGACAAATGAAGCAAAGCCATTAACTCTAGATTTTATTTGTTTGGTCATTTATTTTTTGGAATTGCATTCGTCATGCCTCAGAAGAAAGTACCAACCTTAGAAGAAATGAAAGAAAGCACAGGCGTTAATAGAAGCAAGAAAAAACCCAAAACATGTGTGTATATATATATATTTTTTTTTTCCAAAAATGGTAGCATACAATATAGACTGCTGTACTTTTTAACAGCTTTTAAAAAGGAGACTATTTGTAAACACACATTAAGACCTTAAGACTGCACACTGCCAAGCAAAAGCCACTAATTTAGGAGAACTCAGAACTCCACAGAAGGGCTAAGCAGCAGGCCAGGATCATGGCATGGGTGTGTTTTCTATGGTCCACTGCATGGAATGTATCACTGATTGACATTTCACTTCACCCAGGCTGAAAATCCAGCAGGGCAGGGGTGCTGTCCAGTAGCTCAGGGTGGATTGTACAGCAAGCTGGCAAAGGCTTCTCTGCAGAGCAGCCTCAGGAGGTGGGACAGAGTCTAGCATGCCCTCATAGGAAGGCACAGCGGCAGGGACCAGACGAGAGCCCACTTCTTCCAATGCAAAGGGCATTTCTGTGTCTTTGTTTGTTCAACAAACCACACTGAGAACCCACCGTGCATCCAGCACTGTGCTAGGCACCTGGGAATGCCGGTGTGCAAGACTGTCCAACAGTCTTTCCCAGGCTGGCCTGACCGCTGAGGAGGGAGTTACTAAGCAAACAAGTGAAGAAATGAATTTGGAGGTAGAAATTGTACCAAGTGATTTGATTTGGCAGAGGTTGGTCTTTGTTGTGGAAAAGGCATTATCTGTCTCAGGTCATGAACGGAACATGGCTTCCGTCTGGTTGGTCCATGCTACCAAAGTAGGTTTCTCTGGTGCAGCTGGTAGTGTGAGGAGGAAGGAAGGTGACTGGGGATCAGCCTCAGGTGTACCAATGGGTGTGTCTGGATGTGAACTGTCAGGATATCTCAGAAATCATAAAAAGAGAACACGCATTGTGGGTGAGGTGCTGGGACCTGAACTAAGGGCAAGAAACAGAGAGGAAACCCTTCTTTTATGCTACTTGAGGAAACGATGGTACATTTTATGCATATTTAATAGAACCAATGCAAATACGAATACAAATATGAATAGGAATACCAATAGCCAAGATTTGGGGAACACGTGGTGCTGTTATAAACTGTTTCAGGCAGGACCTCATTTAAGCCTCATGATCACTCTACCAGCAAGTTAGGACCTACTTCATGAATTCCGTGTTATAGAGGAGGAAACTAAGTCTTAGGGAGGTTAAGTCACTTGCCCAAGGCCATAAAAAAAGTAAGAGTGACTCCAGGACTTGGATTCAGGCAAGATGATATCTGAACATGGGCTTCTAATCACTAATATGAGATGTATAAGAAAGGTGAGGAACAAATATTTGGTAAAGTTTACTTTCCTAAATTGCAGAAAAAACAATGCTTGAAGACAATGTGAACTATTTGTGCACATAGTGACCCCTCAGGGATGACTTCTGTGACCCCTGTCATTTTGTGATTCCTATGGTCATTGCTCATGTCACAGTGGATCATGCTAAGCTCCAATTGTCAGCAAAGATGGAGCATTTTAGGCACAACTGGTTTCTCACATCTTACATATCCTTACAATTCCAGAGACTAGAATGGTATACAGAACCTAAACCAAACATTTGTTGCATTGGCTGTAAAATACTTGCATTTTCAAGAGACCAATTTGTATGGGGGAAAAACAGAATTTAAAGGTATCTAAAATGTTCTGCATGCTTCCTTAGACTCTGATTCTGTTTCTTTAGCTGCTTTATACCTCATGGACTGATTTTATGGATGTTTCCAATCAAAATGATCTTTTCCTAAATTAATAAACTGCTGAAAAAAATCATTGGAATACTAGATCTGGCTCAATTGCATCATGTAATCTTTTCAGAATTCTTTTAGAAAATTTCTTACATTATGATTTTCATTAAAAATTTTAACAGCATGTTGTTTTTAAAAAGTAGAAACACTGAGTTGTCCACCTACTATCTAAAGCTCAAAGGGACAGGGACATTACCTGTCTCATTTATCAATATGTCCCCAGCACCTAAAACAGTGTCCAGCACATAACAAGCATTTAATATATATTTGTTGAATGAATTAACGAAAACTTTCAGTAAAGAGAAAAACTATGTGAATCACATAGAAATCTCCACGAATATTTATCTTTATGTGTGTTTCTATTTTTATTAAAATGTAGCAAATGAACATACCTATTCCTTTATTACAAATGTAGAAGAGTTGAGTACATCCTTTGAAATACTTTAACACAATAGACTTTGAAAGGGAGATATTGACACACACACACCAAGAATACAAGATTACATGAATTTAAATAACAACCAAAATATCCTAAATTTGGGGGACCAGAGCATAGAAATATGGTTCTCTGCTATATGACCTCTTTACCTTCTCTTCATTGAACACCTGATACAAAGTACTTGGCACTGATTCTATATATCTTTCTGGTTTCCTAATGACAACAAAGGAAAACCATACTTGTTTTACTCCCCCTAATGCAACTACTGCCCAATGTTTTGCTTTATTATTGTCTTAGTATTCATCAGGCCAGGTGAATAGATGAGAAGGCATCTCTCCACGACATGTACAAAAGAAGAAAGCAGAGAATACTATGAAAAAACAAAACTTGAATTTTTCTTAGAATTTTTTTTTCACCCTTACCTGAAATATTGCATAAGTTCCTAAGGTATTACAGTTCTTGCTTGTTAGGGAGGTCATAGTAAAATACTTATTTTTGGAATGAAAATCACATACTGGTTCAAAATTAGACAAACATACATCTCAGCATGTGGGTAGAATTCGAAAAGCTCACTAATATCACCCCAGCAGCAGAATGAGTTTTACTTTTCTCATAAGCTTTAAACTCTGACAAGTGATAAACGAAGATTTGTGGGTCATTTGATCAATTTTTCTTGAGTATACACTAAGAAGAATGAAACAAAGGCCAGAACGTTTGCTTTCCCAACAATCCCTGCTGTGCTTGGAAACCCTGCCCAAGTGACCACAGTGTGAAAAGTCTAGGCTCAGCTGCTAGAATATGAGAGACCATGGGAAGCAGACACAAGCTGTCTCAGTTGAGGACACCCTTGGCTAGCCTCCAACTGGTCTGGAAGCTGAGAGCACTCCTGTAAGTTGCTCCAACTAAGATCAGCTTAGCCTGACCTAAATCAGGAGAACCACCCAGCTGAGCCTAGCCCAAATTGTAATCAGCTGAAACATGAGACTACGTACAGGGTTAAGTCCCTAAATTTTGGGGTAGTTTGTGATGCAGCAAAAGCTAACCTACTGTCTATGGGTTAGTCACTCCTCAGCATATGTCATATGTCCTTATAATGCATCGCAAACTCGTACTGTCTTCTTTACTGGATGTTTCTTCTCCTTAAGAATGAAATCTCTATGAGGGCTGGGACCTTTGACAGCCTTAGAAGAGTTCTTAGCTCTTAGAAGAGTTTGTACTTATTACTTGCTCAATAAATATTTGTGGAGTGAATCAATGAATCTATTTCATAGAATTATTTTGAAGGGCAAAGAAAATAACCTCTAAAACGAATATTTCAATTCTTGGTATTTCGTTTACTATAGGAATAGATTTTTGTTGTAGACTTTATTATCTTCCTAAAAGATAAATAGTGACGAAGAAATAAAATATTCAGAAAGTCATTATCACATAAAAAAACAAATGCGGATCTTAAGTACTTGTGAAAAATATTATGCACTAGACAGACTAGCAAATGAATGCAGTGATTAAAAAGCAACAGTCCCTAATAAATAAGGCTAAATTTCTGTAGTTAATGAGCTTCTTGCCTGTTTATGATTTTAAAAATTCATGAGGAGTTCAGATCTTTTTCCGTACTCTATTTATTTATTCAAAACATAGTCTGTACCTTCACCAAGAAAAATATCTTATTAATCTTACTGGTTTTTTGTTTTTTGTTTTTTTGATCATTCACACAGATAATCATTGTAATCATCAGTAAGTCAAAGTAATGCTTGGATCTACATAAAATCATCTAAAACTATAATCCAGAAGCCACAATCAATCCATTTTATGGTCAAATGCATGGTTAAATCTTTTATAATTAATTGGCTTGTAACTGCCATGAGCAGCCTTCAAAAACTAAAAAAAATATTTGTCTTGTTTTTCAGAAAATGTGAAGAATAAGATGGGTAATTTGGATAGCAATTTTCTCCTCAAAACATATTTAATAATTGCTGGCAGAATTGTATTCAAAATATTGTCTTCTGAATTACTTTCCAAAATTACTTTTAGACAGATGATATTTACCTAAATCCTCATATATCATTTTAAAGTTCAGTAACAAATATCAGATGAATATTTCAAATATTCAACAATGGATTTAATAAATTAAAATTTTTAAACATTTTGCTGTTAATATATGGGCAGCAGTTATACACAAACTAAGATGCAGATTTGCTGTTTGCTTCCAAATTTCAATGTTTTTTCTATATAAAATGCATGAGCCTAAATAAAAATTTTGTAAATTTTTTTCCTTCATTTCCAAGCAATTAAATTCACTAGCACATCTAATGTAAGATTATTTATCAGATTCCTCAGACACACACATATTATGTAACATTCACTGTAATTATAATAGTCCTTTAAAATTTTATATCAAGTAAAATTCTAATATCTTCAACGTAGTTCAGACCTGGTACATGGAGACCCCATATAGGCTTGTTTTTTACTGATGCAAGTCTCTTACTTCTTTGACTCAGTTTTTCCACCTGTAAAACGAGGACATTATCTCTTGCCTAACCTTCAGCATTATTATAAAAATGATCATGAAGGCTAATTCTTAAAGTATCAATAGGAATATGAGGCTTGGTACTAGAGATACTACTGAACAAAAGACTATATTTTGTGGAATACAAGTTGACTTGATTTATTTTGTGGGATACAGGTCAACTTGATTCATGCATTGACTTAGGGTCCACTCTACCAGTCTTTCCCTGACTGATTTCCAAGTTACACAAATGGTAGATAGTATTTAAGAATGTTCTTAGCCAACTCTGTTCCAAAAAATACCCTGGGAGGAAAATCTACCTCCATAAACGGCTTTAAGGTGTGGTCTGTCGACCTTGTCCATCAGAATTTCCTTGAGAGGCCCATAAGAAAGAGTGTAGAGTCTGAAGCCAAAATACTGAGGTCTACATCTTGACCCTATTATATACCAACTGTGTGATCTTGCTTAATCTCTGTAAGACTTTGTATCCTTAGAAATAAAAGACATTATGATAGCACTTGTTTCATAGGATTGCAGTGAGATTAAATGAATTTATGCAAGTGAAGGGCTTAACATGGCAACTAGCCATGGTTAGTACTCAATAAATGTTGACATTATCAGCTCATTATTGATGTTGGTGTTATTCTCCTCCTGCTTGTGGATTCATCTCTCTTTTTCTTCTCCATAAGAATTTTTTTTTTTTTTGATACAGAAGATTGGCCATGAGCTAACATCTGTTGCCAAAATTCCTCTTTTTACTTGAGGAAGATTGTCTCTAAGCTAACATTTGTGCCAATCTTCCTCTATTTTGTATGTGGGATGCCACCACAGCATGGTACTGTTGTATGTAGGTCCACACCTGGGATCCAAACCCGTGAACCCTGGGCCGCTAAAGCAGAGTGCACGAACTTAACCCCTACACCACCCGGCTGGCTCCTCCATAAGATTTCCTTTTTAAAGATTTTAAACTAAATCTCAGAGTAGGAGGAAAAGACTCTCAGAGTAGGACAAAAAACAAGAAAGAAAAAGAACATTTATTATTAAGGTACTAGGCATGATGCTTGACTTTCTCACATATTGTGGCTCAATCATTATCATAATAAGCCTGTGAAATTGATAAGTATCACCAGCATTTTACAGATCAGGAGATTGAAAGTCAAAAGTTAAGTTACCACCCAAGGTCCAAAAGAATCCAGTGGTAGAGCTGGTATATAAACCACAGGTGGTAGAGAAGGAAGGAAGGGAGGAAGGAAGGAAGGAAGGAAGGAAGGAAGGAAGGAAGGAAGGAAGGAAAGAAGGAAGGAAGGAAGGGAGGGAATAGCAAAAGAGGGAGGGAGGGAACAACAGGAAGGGAGGGAGGAGTAAGTGACTTAATTGTGTTGGAAGGAAGACAATCATAGAACTTTCTGAGCAATAAGGAAAGAAGTAGAAATTGACACAGAAAACTGACAAGGGGAGCATATGACACATTTAAAGAGCATCCAGAATTACACACTGAGAAAAGCCTATTTTCTCTCCCTTTTTAGTTCCTTAAGTACTTCATTCACTCTGGCAGCTGGCTTTTGTTTTCTGACTTAAGAGCAAGTTAG
Organism: Diceros bicornis minor; assembly: GCF_020826845.1. Lineage (NCBI taxonomy): Eukaryota > Metazoa > Chordata > Mammalia > Perissodactyla > Rhinocerotidae > Diceros > Diceros bicornis. The sequence continues at coordinate 36,182,540 of NC_080758.1, read as the reverse complement.
CTTCTGAAATGAAAGAAAATGTTCAAGTATTTAAAATACGTTACTAATTTTAAAATATTGTGATGAATCATGGCATTTTCCCCACTACAACAATACAAGACCTATCTTGTCTAGAATACATTCTTATGTAATTTGAGTTAATTTCCTGGTAATTATTGTCTTAGAATTCCTTAAACACATAATAATTCAACCTAAATTACCTCTGAACATCTACAGAAAAATATAGAGAAAAAGAAATAGAAGCTTGTAAAAAGCAGAAGGAAAACAATATTCCAAAATGTTTTCTTACAATCTTCCAGTTTACCAAATGCTCAAGACATTACTTATTAATTCCTTTTCAGAATATTCTAAGGTGGAAATGCAGACTCCTATGCCACAGGAAGGACTATTTGAGGTTCACTTCTTAATCATGCTAAAGCATGCAGTAAGATCTCTGCAAACTTGATGAGGAATGAGGTATCATAATCTTCCTATTTGCTAGGTTCTTAAAATTATGTGGAGATTTAATAACTTTTCCAGAGATCCAAGCAAACCAGAGCCCTTCATCTCCCCTAAATAGTTACCCTCGGAACCTGCCATAAAATCAAACCATTAGTTAAAATCTAATGATGCATAATCACAATCTTGGAATTAGATTAAAATTAAATTCATTGTACCATCCAGACAAGAAAATTTAATCAATGATTTTGTTCTAAATTCAGAAACTGCTTTTGGAATAAAGATTTTTTAAAAAGTCAGTGTTCATTTTTTACCACTTTCTCATCCAAATGATAGAACAAGAAGTAGTGCCCTTGATGACCAGAAAGTTTGAGAAGTCAGTGAAAGATGGGTAACATAAAGGATTGACTGAAAAAGAAAATCATAGTGCAGGGGTAGAGGTTTACAAAAGGAGACAGCTGCCCATGAGTATTCAAACCTCAAAGGTGGCAGGGGTTGGGTACAGAAGGGGATCTTGAGGCCATCATTGGGACCTACTGACATCAAACTAATTTCAGTGATTACCTTCTGGGAGAGAAAGAGATTGGAGACAAGAAGGCGATACCAGGGGAATTTTATTTTATCGAATTGTTTGACTTCTTTACAATGAGAATGCTATTATTTCTCATAAACTTATATAATGAAAAATAATTCAAGAACTAAACAGAAGAAATGAACATATATAAAATACTCTTTGCATTACAGAAATTTAGGCATGAAAACAAATTTCCAAATTCAAGACTAAATCAATATATAAAAAATCTGCTTCTGGGAATATTGTGCTTAGGTTTAATCCTATTATATATTCCAAGGCAGATATTCTGAGTTCTTGACTTACGTCTACATTATCATTTGGGCACAGAGGAAATGCATCATTTTCTCTTATTTTATCACACTGAAACTGTAAGTCACAAAATTATTCTCCAACATAGGTACAGGAGGAAATCTGACTCAACAAAACCAAACATTAACTGCCTAAATTATTTAGCATGATGCCATGTTACTTTTCTAAAAGGCAAAAAGAGAAAAGACATTTAATTATGCCAAACATTTCCATAAAACTTTCTTTGATGCAAACTTACAAAAGACTTATTTGAACAGTTTATCAACATCACCAGAATTCCATTTGGAAGATGCAGTTAACTATTCAAACTACATAAAAGTGAATGACTCACACATACAGTCAAATAAGTTCTTTACGCGTCAGAAGGGCTATTTTCAGAAGCTTAAATAATGGAACTACGTAAGTCAATAGGAAGTAGGCAAAAAAATTTTTTTTAACCAACAGAGAGGGATTGGTGGCAAAAAAAATGGTTGGCAAAGCAACCATTTATTTAAAATGAGCAGGTTTGCTAGTAAATGATGTGGCCAAGATAAATAATATAACTTGGAGTAATAATACAACTTCTTTAGCCCACCACACCTAGAACCAAGAATATGGACTAATTTCTAAATCAATTTAGTTATTTCTGCTTCTAGTCAAAATGAGTAACAGGGATCAAAATTACCCCCCTACCTGAAAAAACAGCCAAAATATATGAAACAACTGTTTTCAAGAGATAGAACATCAAGTAAGGAAGGACAGTGACGTCTGGGTGATGGCAAACAAATGAAAGTAAGTCCTGTGTATAACCCAACTATTGTCTAGAGAGAGTTGGCGGTCCATGATGCGGGGAGAAGGAACTGAGGCAGATTCCAGGGATTCCCTGAATTGAGGAGATGGAGCTGCAAATTAGGCGGACTAAGGCAAGAGTACTGGAGAAGAGAGAGCTGCAGAGAGAAAGAACTCAGGAGATCTGTACAGAGCCCCTACTGAGTATTCATCTGAGTACTGATCAGGCCATGCATATAAGTAAACTACCCAAGGCTAAGGAAAGAACCACCCATGAGGATGAGAAGCAATGATGGCCAGCACTTACACAGGGCTGGAATAATACCTGTTCCCACTAGCCAGACTGGAAAAGCTCATTCATGAGGTGTTGGGTCGAGTAAACAAAAAGGATCTCTCTCAGTAATAGGAAATAATTAACAGTAGGCTGAACACTGCTATAGTGTAAAAAAATCTTAAAGGCAAGACTCTGATGGACTAAACAGTTTCTTAGTAACTTAATTGTGCCCAGAACAAAGATGAAAATTTTGGAGTGGAAAAATACACAGCACTCAACAATGGAAAATTCATAATGTCTGGTACCCAAACAAAAATATCAGATTTTCAAATAAGTAGGAAAATACAATACATAATGAGGAGAAAAATCAAGCAATTGAAACTGATCCAGAATTGATCCAGATGTTAGAATTAGCATACAAGGACATTAAAACAGTTTTTATGACTATATTATATATGTATAAAAAGTCAAATAGAGACATGGAGAATATGAAAACGACCCAAACTTCTAGAAATAAAAATTACAATATGTGAAATGAAAAATCTTCCCAAAAAGAACACCACTCCAAGCTCAGATGGCTTCAATTCTGAATGCCACCAAACATTCAAGGAAGAAATAATACCAATTATTTACAAACTCTTACAGAAAATTGAATGCCCCAACTTATTTTATGAGGCCAGCTTTATCCCAATGCCAAAATCATGAGAAAAGAAACCACAGATCAATGTCTTTCATCAATATAGATGCCAAATTGGAAACAAAATTTTAGCAAACTGAATCCAATAATACATGCAAGGAACAATATTTCATGACCAAATGAGGGTTTCATCCCAGGAATGCAAGTGTGGTTTTATCTTTTGAAAAGTAATCAGTGTAATTCACCATAATAATGAACTAAAAAGAAAAATCATATGGTCATCTCAATGAATGCAGAAAAAACATTTGACAAAATCCAACATATGTTCCTGGTAAAACTCAGGAAAGTAGGAACTTTCTTAATTAGATAAATGGCATCTATGAAAAGCCTCCAGCCAATATCATATTTAATCATGAAAATCTAAATGCTTTCCCTCTAAGATCAGGAACAAGACAAATGTACCCACTCTTGCCACCACTATTCAACATTGCCCCAGAAAATTAGAAAGGAAAAACGACATGACTGCCTTTTTAGAAAATCCAGTGGAATATATGAAAAGCTATTATAACAAATAAACAAGTTTAGCAAAATTGTAGGATTTAAGATCAATACACAAAAATCAATTTTATCTCTATATACTAGCAGCAAATAACTTGAAATTGAAATGAAAAAAGTAATAGCATAAAAATATGAAACATTTAGGGATAAATGTGAAAAAAAAGATGTGAAAGACTTGTACACCAAAAACTACAAAAAAATCACCACAAGAAATTAAAGAAGAATGAAATAAATGGAAAGATATATCATGTTCATGGGTCGAATAACTCAATATTTTTTAAACTGTAAATTTTCTCCAAATTCATCTATATATTTAACACGATTCCAATCAAAATCCCAAATTCTTTGTAGAAAGTGATACAATGATTCTAAAACTCCAGACTCACTGAATGACCCAGGACGTTACCTGGCTAAACCACTCAATGTCTCTTAAATTTTTTGCTGGGTAATGGATTACATTGCTTCTCTTAACATTTCATTGTTCAAATTCATATTCCAAAACATATTCCAAAAACATATTCCAGCCTTACAGCAACGGGGAAGGAAGGATAGTCCTTTAGAAGGGAGGGACTTGATAAGAAAGGACAGATGAGAAGGGCAGTGAATATTTTAACACAACCTACCACAGTACGAGAGCCCTCTCTTGCCTGATTCAAGGCATCTTATGCAGTGTTCTACTTGGATTCCTTCCATCTTGCCTGCAGAGATGACTAGATCACTGTGAATGAGCCCTCAGATGCCAACAAGGAGGAAGAACTCTTCATTAAATAGGCCAAAGATCTAACCCAACAGAACCACTGAGCCCCATGAACTTCCTAAAGAATCCCAAATCTGCAGAGAGGACGCAGCTCCCCTTTAGATGCATACATGGAAGGCTCCAGGGTGAACATGATCAGGCTAAAAAACTCGCTTTCAAACCAGTACTTCCAAAAAGTGAGAGCTTTCTAGAGCTATCTTGGTGCTATGATTGGCTGCATTGCATCTGTTCTCTGGCAGGGACTTCAGTTCACCATGACCCTACCAAGCCCTGTCTGCTGCTTCGAGGGCTTGGGCTCACCTGATTTCTGGAGGCAGTTACAATTTTCATCACCTACCTGCTTGACCCAAACCAGAACTTGCTACAACATAAACATTTAGAAAAAGCTACTAAATCAAAGATACCTTTCAGACTCCAAGAACTTGGTAGAGGAAGGGGAAAAAAGAAAAAGTGTGCAGCCAAGTTATGCTGTTTTACAAAATGAGCAGTTACATAAAGATATGAAGACATTTTCATTTCTTATGATTGCTTATCTCTCTAGGTCATTCATCTGAAATATTTTAGTTATGCAATACTCACCTTTAAGGAGAAAAATGATATTCAGCTCCCAGCAGAGCTTTCCTCCAAGTTCCCTCCCTACTTACACTCATTCCACAGCTAAAGTCGTATCCTGTGTTCTACTAGGCTCAGAGAGGTCTAGTGTACAGATATTTACTTATAGGTTATTTACAGGTCTGAGCTCTTCCTCAACCCCAGGGCCTCTCCCACAATAGATGGTGGTATCCTCTCAGGAGCAGGATCCATAATCTACTGCTCTGGGTTCCCAGCCCCTAGCAGAGTTGCACCTACTTTTAAGGTATTCAATAAATGTATGAGGACTAAATTATTTAATGTTGTAAACACTGCTTATCAGTACCACATAAAATAAGGTATTTTATTTAGGAAAATGTTTCCTAATCTCCACTTGTCTTCTTAACATGCCATTGCTGAGATTAAACAGGACTATGAGCCTTCGCCATGTTATAATTTTCATAATATAAGCTATCAATTAAATGTTGATCTCTATGACAACACTGTCCAGGAGAGTCATTAAATCTAGGAAATTTACATAGATTCACTGAATTCCTCTATTCGGAGTTTTACTGTGTTGAATAGCAAAAATATAGTCACCAAATGCACAATAAATTTTGATACTATGTTATGATGAGAAGACAAAAAAATTCTAAAAATGCCCATTTGTCACTTATGGAGCAACTGAGTTTTAAATGATGGGGGTGGGTCTAGGAATTCAACTGCTAATCATTGCTAAAATGAATTAAAGCTTCCTCAGAGAAATTTCAATTAGTCAAAAAGGTATTCTTCTACTTTCAGGTCATTTCAAGTCTGAGCCTTTAAGTTGAGAGGCAGCCCTGGCTGTATGCAGATGCCCGAAGCTTCCATATTAGTTATTTTATCTTGGCTGGGTTTCCTAGAATCAGAGGCTGAGATGGAGATTCTTGTGCCTGTGATTTATTGAGGGAGAGCTCTCAGGAGAAACCTGTGAGGGAGTGAGTGAAGCAGGATAGGGTAGGGGAAGAAGCCAGGCAAAGATGTGGAATCTTGATCAGCCTGATCCCTGAGGAGTGCTGGAGCAAAAGTCCCACCTCAAGGCAAGAGAGCTGCACATTTATACCCTCATGTAGGTCAGTCATTGACTGTGGTGCCACCCCTGGGTGTGATGTAACATGACCCACCAGGCATCTCAAGGGTGAATCCTGAGCAGCCCACACACAAAGCAGCTGAGTGCATGGTGCACCAGCCCAGTGAAGGGATGTGGGTCATGGACACACACATCCCAGAACACATCTGCTATTAAAAAACCTCCCCCTTCTGTTTATCACGGTGTCGTTTACAATATAAGGAACTGTCAACAGTCTAAATCTCTAATAAAGATCTAAACATCCAAATTAAAATACCATGTAACTACTAAAATTAAGGCTTTAAGTTGTTTTATTTAGGCTTAGAAAAGTTTTATTATAGAAAATATCAAACATATGAAAGTATATAGAAGAAACACATAAAGATCCCAAAAGTGCTCATCATTCAACTTGAACAAATATCAACTAAATGCCAGCTTGTTTTATCTATACCTCATTCACTGGCTTCACTCCCCAACCCTGATTATCTTGAAGTAAATCTCAAACATCCTATCATTTCATCATAAATATTAACATAAGGTTTTGGAAAAATTTATGATGAAAGGTTAAATTTTTCATATTATAATAAATGAAAACTCAAATTACAAAAATCTATGTAAAATATTACCCCAATTACTTTTAATGTATATATATAGATCCGTAGAGGAAAAAATTGGTGGCAACAGACCGAAATTTTAAGAGGAAACTATGTGAGAATTGTGAGTTTATATTTGTTTGTATTTTTCAAATTTTCTACAATGAATAGGTCCTTCATATTCAGCCTTCAAATGTTCTTACAAAAATAAATATGTATGTAAATTATACTTTAATAAAACTGTTAAAAAAAATGGTTATCCTTAAAAAAAATAGTCTGCCTTTTACAGGCCAGCCTCTGAAGTGGGTTATATTATAGATAATTTCATTGAAGCACCTCTTTATATAAACAGATACCTGAGGTCGCTATAGAAGTTCTCTGATGAGCTTAAGAGCAGATCAGACCTAGAATCTCCACATGTCCCCTTGTCCCCTCTCTATTCAATTCAAACCAATTAAGAAAGACATGGTGCCCTTCCTGTGTTGAAAAATTCTAGTCACCCCCAGAGAAGCAGAGGACAACCAATCCCATGTTACAAAACAGTTCTTGCAAACACTTCTAAACCTGGGTAACCGCCACATATGATTATAGCAGGGCAAGCACTGATCTCCTAGATGAAGTCCAGTACAAAAGTATTTGGGTCATTTCCCTGTCCTCTGGAAGCATTGATACAGATGTAGCTGGGAAACCTCCACTCCTTACTTCCAGAAATCCAACGAAGTATAGCCAAACCAGTACTCAAAGGAAAAAAAATGTTGTGCGTTACCTATTTTGCAAATTCTAGGATTTATTTACACAACATCTCTAACACATTTTGCAGAAGTATTTTTACTTAAATGTAAAAAAAAAAAGAACCAAGAAAAAATAACCTGAGAAGAGCAAGGACTCCCATCTTCTGATTCTATTTTGTAACTGGATAAGCCTTTGAACCACACACACACATGCACACAAAGTCACGTGGCTCATATTTTGTAACATGAAAAAGAGGGAAAGGTGAGGAATAATTTGTGAAATAAAGTGGTTGAAACGATCACATTTCTGTCAAGACCTCTATTGCTGCATATCCAACAAGGTTACTTTCCATGGTGGAGTATAAAGGGCTAGAACCTTGTGAAATAGCGAAACTTATGTCACTTGCATCCAGTCTTGATTAGGATTCACTGATATATTTCTATTGCTCACATCAGAAGTACAAAAGTCCCAGGAAGGCACTTTGATAGAGAATGTCAATAAACAAACACAATTTCTCTTTTATATACCTGTAGGAGTATCAGAAACTCAAGAAGATTTTAGAATAAAAGCAACTGAGAGAAAAAAATTAAAAATGCATTTAATACATGGCTATCTTACCTTTCCAAATTTCAATTTTTTTCCAACTTGAAAGTCTAAACTGGGAAAGTAACTTGTGGCATTTGACAAATATATATATCTGAACGGGTTAGAATCACAAATATCTGAAATACTCAATTAATTGGAGTTTGCCATTTTTCTGCTTTATCTGTCCTGAATAGATTAAGATTCTTTTTATTAGTGGGCCAGGACAGTTTGATCAACGTATCATGCTTCGTCATGTGGTGGCTAAATTATATACCAATGTCCAGATATTGTCACTGCTATGGCATTGACTTTCGTTCATTCATCCAACAGATATTGATCACTAATTATGTGCCAGGCATTAGTTTAGGTTCTGGAGATACAACAGTGAACAAAACAAAAATCTTGCTTTTGTGGAGCAGTTTGTTCAAAACAGGTTAGGGTATATTATTTAATTTCATAACAAGCCTTCTGTGTTCCTAGAAAACCATTCAGAATTCAAAATAATGGATATATAGACACCACCAACTATTTCTCTTTTATTCATTCCTACAGAGAATAGAGGTTTCACTTTCATTATTCATCCAAAGAAGGGGCCTTCTAAATATACCACTATTGACAAACTTCAGAACTAAAAGCCTGTAGTTTCTTTAATATTTCAGATAGAAGGTCTTTGATAGGACTGTAATAAACGTAATCTGATTGCCTCTCAAGTGCTCATGGCACTGGGTTTGATCAGCAAATTAGATGTGATCCCAGTCAGCTACCATGTGCTTGGGAGAGAATTGTACATCTATTTAGAACATGTTTAGTTTATGCTGCTACAGTGAATAACAAATTAGTTTACTCGATTATTACAAAGTAACTAATGGAGATGTAGATGATGTAAAAAGTTTTGGGTAATATGGGGAGACCAGTTAGAGAAGATGGATTTGTTATAGATAATAGGAATAATTAGAGCTTGAACAATCAAGACCTTACTGCATTTGGCACCTAATTCCATAGTGAGTCGGTTCATATTGATGCTTCTTAAATCAAGTCATATTTCCTCATTTAAAAAGCCATCTTCGTTACCAAATAGCACAATGTTATTTATTTCCAAATGGTAGACATTTATAAGTAGCACTTACAACAGCCACTTCTAAGAAATAAATAACAGTACACGGAAACTTCTTATAAAAGTCTACAACTAATTGCATTTCCAGTGGAAACAATGACTGTTTTGGTCCTACGCACATAAATAATCCACTTCAGTGCTTCCTATCTGGTTTTTAATCTCAGAACCACACAGTGAGCCTCTGCTAGTTACCAAACCATTCCTATTCAACATAGAAGGAAACAACAGTCCACCATATACGGCACCTAAAGTTAAAGACAGGAGAGTATAAAAGTGGTGAGTCAGGCACTTAATTGGGAATTCAGGAGTGCTCTAAGTTGTGCCCTTAATGAAAGAACTCAAATATCAACAACACAAATCAAAACAAAAACCTCTCCATTATAGATGACTAATCTGATAAGAGATTAAAGCGTGAGAAAGTGGACTAATTTTCAATTAGCTAAAATGTATTGGCATGGGGAAAACCATCCCTAATAGAACCCTTTGTTGAGTTAAAAGTATCTTGCAAGTTTACAACAATAGGTGATTATTCAAGCCTGTGAAAACTGAGAATGTAGGTTTAAGGTACAGTTAGGGAACTGGGTAAGACAGAAAACAAATGCCAGCAATGATGGCTTTCTCACTGGCCTGGAAATGCTTTAGGCATTTTATTTTCCATAGAAAATGCTCCAGAGATTTTTAAGTCTACTCTGAAATTAATTTTTCTAACTCCACCCAGTTTATTTTTCCACTTGACACTTATAATATAAACATTGAGTGTGTTGACATTTGCATTCATTTCAGTAAAGTTTAAATTCTATATTTTCTCATAACAATGTAACATTTTTTGGCTTTAACAACAAAAAACCTCCTAAAATAGTTACTTTAACAAAATTTCCATTTCCTAACACAACACTGAAACATCATTTTATCTGTCATTTAAATTTTTCTTTCCCTGTTACAAATTCAAATAAAAATAAATCTATAATAAATTAACATAGGACTAATTATCCTGCCAATTTTATATTACATACATTTATGAAAAAAATCTTTTTAAACAAACTTTGCTAAGGCTAATTTTAAAAGCATTTCCAAACCATACCACATATTTTAGTGTTTATGGCATAAGATCAGTATTTTGTATTGTTAGAAAACTTTTCAATTCTTGGGTGAGCTGGAGGAGGTGTTTATGTCTCCTTCCCCTCATCCTGGGTGGGCTCTGTGAGTGCTTTGACCAATAGAATGTGGCAGAAGTAATGCTGTGCTATTTTCTGAGCCCAGGCCTTGCCTTAGGAGATTGACAGCTTTCTCTTCCAGTCTCCCAGAATACCCTCAGCCACAGGAAGTCTGACTACCTGGAGGTCACCATGCCGGAAAGGTCACGTGAGACTTCTAGAGAGGTCTGAGACTCCAGGAAAATGTAGAGATGCTTGACCACCCACAGCTCTTCCTAGTCCCTGGCTCAGCGTGGAACAGATATTGTGGAGCCTAGACAAGTCTTCTCCGCCATTCTCTGTCTATGGTCATGGCAATAACAATAATAAAATGGTTGTTTTAAGCCTTTAAGTTTTGAAATGGTTTGTTAACGTGTAGTAGATAACCAGATCCCTCTGTCTTGGTTTCTCTACTTCCCCGAGATACCTCATGTATGCTCCTTGTATCTCAGTGTATCCCTCCAAGATCTAGGGAGGGTTTAGAGAACACCTCTGTAGATTCTGAATCTGTGAGTTTGGAGTAGAGTCCAGATATCTACATTTTTAATACTTTCCCTATGTGACTGAGATACACACTAACTTTGAAGAATTGCCGGTGTTAGGGGCCAGCCCAGTGGCATAGTGGTTAAGTTCCGGTGCTCAGCTTTGGTGGTCCAGGTTTTGCAGGTTCGGATCCCGGATGTGGATCTACGCACTGCTTATCAAGCCATGCTGTAGCAGGTGTCCCACATATAAAGCAGAGGAAGATGGGCACAGATGTTAGCCCAGGGCCAATCTTCCTCAGCAAAAAGAGGAGAATTGGTAACAGATGTTAGCTCAGGGCTAATCTTCCTCACCAAAAAAAGAAAAAAAAAAGAGTTGCTGGTATTAAATTACTTAAACAAGGAGTCCATTAGACTGAAGTGATTTCAATGCCTTAGCAGCCTCCCTAAGCAGACAGAAAACCTGAGCCTGTAATGCCTCAAGTTTAATAAATTGAAACCTAAGGACAACCACAAACAGCAAACCAGACTTTCTCAAATGAGGCAGCCTCAAGCTATAGCCAATGAAATAATTTCCTTGCTTTGCTTCCACATCTTCTCTATAAAAGTCTTCCCACAGCTCCTGTTGGTGGAGTGCTCCTAACCACTTCTAGTTTGGCAATGCTCGATTTGAATCAATTTTTGCTCAAGTAAACTCTTATTAAATTGTTTAATATGCCTCAGTTTATCTTTTAACACTGGTGTAGTGGAATGAGGCTCTGCTACTAATTAGTTGTTCTTCTTCAGGCCAAGGTTCACCAGATGAAGCCCTCTGTCTCTGAAGTTCTGTGCCCTACTCTGGCTAATGTTGCTTCTCAGAACTTACCTTGAAAGGGTTTGGGATAATAAAATTTGTTTATGCACATAATGGATTTCTGTGTGATAATGAATCCATATAATAGCATAAGCATCACCAAACCTTGATTCTTAGTCAATACCTGTCATATACAGGGGCCATCTTATGACTTAGGAATAAGAAGAAATATTTAAGTGTGCTGTAGTTTCTGCCCTTAAGTAGCTTACAATTTATTTGAGGAGTTAAAATTAATCATGAACATAAGAACAAAGGGAAACTTTTAAAAAATTAAATACTTTATCAATTAGCTCTGTTTTTTTATCCCCCAGCTCCCATTACAAACTCAAAGGACAGAAATGAAATTTGTGGAGGATTAAGGAATATGCAATTGTCTACTCTTTTAATCTAAGTTCTATCTTTGGAAGAATCCAGCCTGACAGAAAACTCCAGACGTGGATCATGCAAGTTTGTCTCCTACACAAAGCTCTGTTTGACAATTGTGCCTTTCACTTTTTTTTTTTTAATTGAAGAACTCTTAAGAAACAGAAGGCTTCTATTCTCAAGGTTTCTGTAGAAATACATGGGGCCTTCGTCACTGCGCCAGTCAGTACCCACTGAATGGGGTCCCAGGCGATTCAAGTCTGTTATAATTAAGCGCTACTTTTCGAAAGCTTTCTTCCCCGTGAAGCAGTGGTAAGCATCCTCCTCTCTCTTCATTTTGACTTCCAGAAAGCTTAGGGCCACACAACAACTTCATAAGAACATTTAGTCACTTAAAACTATTTATAAAGAGTCCTCTTGTACAGAGCATCATTTTCAAAACTGGGGGATGCAGTGGTAAGCAAGCTCAACCAGACCCTTGCTCTCCTGGAGTTGGTATTTGAATTAGGGAGAGAGAGAACAAAACATAAACACATAAGTGAATAAGAAACGACTTGATTTTGATAAACGCTCTGCAGAAAATAAAGCAAAGGGAGGTGGCAAAGGTAACTGGAAAGCTAGTTCAGACAACGTGGTCAGTGAGAGCATGTCTGAGAGAGTGACATCTCAGAAGAGACACAAGACGAGAAAAAGAAGCTATCAAGAGATCTGGGAAAGTGACTGGCCCAAGAATAGGGAAGAGCATGTGCTGAGGTCCTAATGACGCAGGCAGCGTGGCTGGTAGGTCTGTGCATTTGTGTTTCATTTTCCTTGCTCTTGATTTCCTAATTTATTTCTATTTTGGGGGTTCCAATTCTTATTTTACCATCATTTTATTATATACCCTTTGCCTCAGTTGTCTTTGATCCTTTATGGAATGAAGCAAGACAGTCAAAGAATTATATTTCTGTTAGACAGTATTGTTATCACCTGAACTCAAATCAAATGCCCCAAAGTTGCTTATAATTTTAAGGTATTAACTCAATTTTTTTTTTTTTGGTGAGGAAGATGGGCCCAGAATATCTGTGGCCAATCTTCCTTTTTTTTTTTCTTGAGGAAGATTGTCTCTGAGATAACATCCGTGCCCATCTTCCTCTATTTTACATGAGGGATGCCACCACAGCATGGCTTGATGAGCAGTGCGTAGTAGATCTGCACCCGGGCTGTGTGCACCCGGGCTGTGAACTCACAAACCCTACGCTGCCAAAGCAGTGTGCAAACTTAACCACTAAGCCACTGGGCTGGCCCCTTACCCAATATTTTTAATAAGAAAGATCCCAAAGTACTTTTTTTTTTGTCCAAGTACTTATGATGTGAGGTAGAGAAGGGCTAATCAGGCAAGTCACTCGGCTGACATTTAGGAGGATGTTCTTGAACAATAAGTCACTGTAAAAAAAAAAGTGTTTCATACATCGACTTTTGAGGACCAACTTCATATCACTAATGTTAACTGTAATGATTTGATGAAACAATTTGAAGCTGGTATGTTAACATGTGATTAATGAAATTATGAAAATATATGTGCATTTATAATATATATGTGAGTACCACCTTATGGGATATAAAAGACAAAACAGTGGGAAAGGATGGAACTGGGATAATCAGGAAAGTGTTTGCTGAAGATGAAGCGTCCATCATATGGAGCCCTGCTCTATGCCAGGTGCTTTGCACCCATTAGCTGCAATACTAACTACAGGTAGAATTATTCTCCTCATTGTATAGTTGAAGAGACTAAGGTACGAGGCTAGTTAAATGCCTAAGGTCATACAATTTGGAAGAGTTAGATCAGTAAACTCAGCAGAAAACGTTTATAGTGAGTCCTCTATGCATAGAATATTTTATCAGTTGTTAGTTTAGAGAACAAAATAGAAGACAGGTTTTGTCTCAAGGAAATTACAATAGAATTGGGGAGAGAATAAATATATTTTTATTTATTCGGTTTTAATATTTATTAGACAGAAAAAGAGGACTGGTGTAGAGAATTGTACTCTCAAAGAATACTGAGCTGGTTAATCAACTAAGCTTTGTTTAGCTCGTCTCATTTCTTATTGCTTCCATTGATAAAGAGAATAGTGTGAAAGGTTTCAGATAAGTGGAGAAAAGATTTCTCCTACACTTTTTCCCACCACAATTTTCTCACCCCCAAATAACTCCCCTCAGTTCAGTAGAGGACCTCTAGAAAAAGAAGTTAAAAAGAAAGTAGGGCTGTCTGCCCTGTTTACATCTGCCAAACATCTCTTTGCCATTAATAACAGTGACTCTGTGACTTTCTGATTATGTTTTGAGCATAAGTTTTCAAAACCCACTTTATTACACACAGTCCTACATGGCAAGCAGCCTGCATTTATTTTTTTCCAATATATAATATCGAGTCCTTTGTAATTAAATTGCTTTTTATTTTTCTGAGTGAAAATCAGAACTGCCAGCATTTTCTATATAATTTTCCTATAATTGAGACTGTATGGGGTTGACTGGACGGTTAAATAATTTTGAAAATATTGCCCTTATTACTTTCAATAAGGGGGATATTATAGGATGTTATATAAATATCTTTTTTGAGAAATATCTTTTTTATTCATTGCTGTATGTCAATAAGTATGCCACTCTGTGGACAAAAGACATAAATTTCGAGCTAGACAAAAGAAACAAATTTTATCCTGGGCTTACAGAATCACAGTTTTAAAAAAAATTTCCTTCAGGTACAAAATAAATTGAGCTGCAGAAAAAGACAGATTCTATTAAACTATGAATAAATGGTAATTTACTAAAATAATTCTTTAAGCTGTGGATGTTTGTGAAGTTTCACATCACTATTAAGTGTTTTTTTTTATTTTAAGACTGAAAGTTTTCCTGATGTTCAATTTTTCCTCTTTCATGACAGAGAGATGTTTAAGTAGATGCCACCTCCAACTTGGTAAAAAAACAAAGAAACCATTATTCACAGAAAACATTGACTTTCAGTTGCTTCCATTACCTGTGAATTTCAGATCAAAGAACTAATTCAAGGTATTTCTTTGTTTAGTGGCAACTACATGACATTCAGTGTGATATTATCAGGTGAGGGATAGGGAAGGCACACAGTCTAGTGGGCCAAAAACAACTAGTATGTAAAAATAGTCCCCTCTGAAATAGTAATGAAGGACATTACATAAGCTGGCCTATGATTAGTTTTGAGAAAATGAACTAAAATGAACTAAATTAAATACAGCCAAGAAAGAACAAATATGAAGTGTTTATTAAGCATTCAGTTGGGTAAAACTAAATGCAACCACCAACTAATAGCAAATGGACTTTCTAATGCCCTACCTTATAGATATAGCACAAATAGCACACAATAATCGTCCATAAAGAAAAGAGAAAACGGATATTGAATGTTATTATTCTTAGAGAAAAAAACAATATTTTCAAAATAAAGTATCTGTATCAGAAGTCATCCAAAAATTCACAATAATTAGTATTTTCAAATTAGTGCTATTTAACTAGGAACTTAGCGATTATATCAGAAGTATTCAAGTATTATGTATGGAGATTGTTGTTGTCTGCCAGGTGATAACACAGTATAAAAACTTATTACTAGGGGTTAACACACTGCAATTTAATTTTGGGGGTTTTTTTTGAGGAAGATTGGCCCTGAGCTAACATCTTTTGCCAATCTTCCTCCTTTTTTCCTTTTTTCTCCACAAAGCCCCAGTAGATAGTTGTATGTCATAGTTGCACATCCTTCTAGTTGCTCTATGTGGGACACCGCCTCAGCATGGCTTGATGAGTGGTGCGTAGGTCCGCACCCAGGATCCGAACCACCGACCCCCAGGCCACCAAAGCAGAGCACGTGAACTTAACCGCTATGCCACTGGGCCTGCCCCTTAATTTTTTAAATAATAAGTGCATTTAATATGTGTCTATATACTAAACTAAACTTTCACTTTCAGTTCCCCAAACTGAGAGGCAGTTTTATAAGTCTCCTATTTACTTTCGTCAAAGTCAACTTCAATGCTAGGTCTGTATGGTTCTCAACTGTGCACTACGAGTCTTCACCTTCAGCAACTGTCAGATTCCCTGGGGTCATTTGGTTAGAATTTGGAGGACTTAATAGAAAACTCACCCTTCTCTGGCAGTTATCATCAGATATGGAGCCCTCCCTCTTTGTGACACAGACCACACCCAAAGGCTGTAATCTGTCCACACCGAAACTACCTAAAAATTGCAGGCAGATCTGAGAGCACCTATTCAGGGATAAAGATCTCTCTCTTGGTGATCTCCTTTGGAACAGCTCCTTCTCCTACCCCCACCCCCAGTCTCAGGACTGATGTTTTCCCAGGGCTTCAAGTTTGTTTCCTATCCTTTTTTTCATTTCTTGAACTACCAATTGTCTTGGTGTCTTGGTGTTTCCCTGTTCCTTTTGTACTGCTGGATGTGAGCTTAATCACATCCCTAATTTTCTCTGCCCAGCCTGGGCATTGGACAGGACCCTGGCTCTCTACCCACTCAGACACCAAGTCAGCGTGGTGGAATCTTTTGGTAGCGCTTGACCCTGCTGGCCTGGGAAGCCACGTCATAATGCTGCACCTCTGTATCTCTGAACTACTTTGAACCACCACCTGGAGACTCCAGAGATGGGGAAGGCTGCTGGCCTAGCCAACTTCTCCTCTATTTCTTGGCTACTGTCCACTACTTGGAAAACCTCTAGATACCAATGTCTAGATATTTCACCACCACCATCATATGCTACAGCTCAGCTCAGGGGACACCTATACACAGAAGTTCCAGAACTAAGACGTGACAGCATGGAAGGTGCTTTGTGGATATAGACTGATGTCTGCAGGACCTGTACTATGGTTGGGTCTACTATTGTTTACTCCACTCACCTTCAACCATAGCAAAGCTGAGGAGCAAAAGAAGAACTGTGAACACCTCACTATACGGGTGGTAGAGAAATGAAAGTGAATAATATATGGCTCTGTTGTAAAGGAGTCTGCAGTCCAGTAAGAATTGTATATTCTGTAATGTTCTCCATTTGTGGAAGCCAAGATACAGCACACAATCATTTTCCTCCTACAACTTTCCAGCGTCAGTTAATAGCCATAAAGTTTACAATATCAAAGCTTATGTAGCATGGAAATTACTTCATGTAAGCTAGTGTTTTACAAGTTCTTGTGAGTTTTAGAAATATTGTATCTTCTGAAATATGTTTCAGCATTATCTTATTGTTGAGAATACATTGCATTTCTCTATACTCTAAATAAAAATGTTCACATACAAATGTATAATTTGATGGCTTACACTTATTCTATAATGATATAATTTGTTATCAATTAGCATTCTAAAGCAGATAAGAAAATAAATGAACATGCAGAGTTGATAATAAAAAGTAAACAAATGTGAATTTATTGGGCATATCATCTGCATTATTTTGAACACATGCACTTATTAACATTAATATTATTACCTAAAAATAGAGAATATTTATTTATATTGAAGTTATAAATCCCGTTTCTCACATTGAAGAGTTAATGACAATAGAAATTCCAAATAGCATTTATGAAAAGAATTAGGCATAACTGCCAGAATGCAAAATTGGCTCTATACCACATGGTGAAGATTTTATAAGTATAATAGAATGAAACTCACGAAACATCAGTACATAGCATCCAAGCAATTCTGAGCATTTTTAATTTATGCAAAGAAGCTGCTCAAATTAATACTTTGCAGTTTTTAGATTATTATTAGCAGGAAAACTTTTTTCAGAATAAATATTTCATAAAACCTTTATGCTTTACATTTTGAAGTTAGCAAAAATTACCAGGAGACACCACAATCCATACCCTTGAGGAAAAAATAATGAAAATTTAAAATATGTTTATTTCCAGAACTAACTACCTTCCTTAATAAGAATTAGAAAAACTGCTACAATTTCCCGAACATACGTAAAATTCTATGCCCAAAATTAAAAATGTAAGCTATAAAATAGCATTGCATGTTTAAGAGCAAGCTCTCATATTATTTGTTCCCTTTCATCTTTGTGCTGTTTAATTTTTTTGCCTTTGTTCGAGCTGTTGCCTCTAAATGGAATGTCCTGCATCTTACATCTACTAAACTCAAGTTCCATTGGCTCTAGGATGCTTCACCTCAAACTAACACCTCCTTTCTCAGGTTTTTTTTTTTGCTCAGACTATCTATGCCCCACTGTTAAGCCCTTACTTTAAGCTTTTTCACTACTTCAGAACTTAGCAATGCAGTATTTGTGAGTTAAATATACGCATCTTCAAGTTTCAAGCAACTAACCCTTTACATTTGTCCCTGTCATCTTTAGCATGATGCTAGACACAAAGCAATTCCTCAGTAAATGCTTGATCATTTTTTCCACAGTTTGAGTTTTCACCCAGTGATAAGGATGCATCACTGCAAAGTAACAAGAATATGAGCACAGCTGTCTCTATGGTCAAGCAATTCTAGACATGAATATTCGATTCAGTTTCCTTCAGATAAAATTTTACTCAATAGATTTAAAGCTGGTAGCAAGCAATGAGATTTTCTGGGAAAAAGCTGAAAAGCCATGATAAAAAAGAGCTAGAAATAGACGGAACTGCTGATGTAAAGCAGTAGTTACATGGAACTGGATACATTTTCTGTGTCTTCTCCCTGTTCTTTTACACCATCCCAGATGCCTCAGGTTCAGTCAATGTACCAGCCGTTGGATGGGCCCATATGTCTATCTGTCTTCTTTTGGTTCTAATATCAGACAGAGGCCCAAACCACTAGACAGGATAAGAGGCACGTAATACCTTACAATTACGTTGCTGTGGCAACTATCCAGGTTTGCCTCCCACTTATGAGTGTCTCTCGCAATTGAACATGCATTGGAATGCTTGGGATCTTTTTAAACTGTAGATTTGAATTCAGTAGATCTGGATGGGGCCTGAGAGTCTATATGTCTAATAAGCCTGCAGGTGCTGCTGATGCTGCTGGTCTAGAGATGACTCATTAGATCCGTCCCACAGGTTTAGTGGCTCTGGGGTGGACCCTGAACATCTGTGCTCTTAGAACCTGCTGAGTGATCTAAAATAGAGCCTAATTTTAGAAAGACTGGAACGGATCATCCTCTTACTAACAAAAATCCTTTTTTATACAACTGATGTTTGAATAGTCTTTCACGGTAAGGAAATAATGTGATTGTGGAATCTTTTGATGACTGGCCTATGTGATGAGGTGGATGCCTCCTTTCTATCATTTCAAGCTATTTGTCAATGTATAACTTCCTCACCACTTTGAACATCACACACACACACACACACATCCTGAGCGTCATCTTAATGCAAGACAAGATCAAACATTCTAAGACCTCTCTACTCAGAACAGCCCAAGGATCTTCTGTATCAGACTCACCTAGGAGCTTTGATTCAGACCCACTGAATCAAAATTTATATTTTTAATAAATTCTAAGGTGATTTGGGTGCTCATTAAAATTTCAGAAGCAATGCTCTAATGAAGAAATTCTCTTGTACGTTTTCAAAAGATTCACATTAAACCATTTTATAAAAGGGATAATTTTAATACAGTGCCCAAAGCACTTAAGAAAATTAACACAACCATCCGGCCAGAATGAATAATATGAGGAAGGGCATTACTGGATTCTTTTTGTTTTGTTTCAGCAAAATAAAAGTGAGGTTACACCAAAGAGCCAAATACTCATTCCTCAAGGTGATCAACATCTTTGCTGTGTGAGGGAGTGCATCTTCAGACCAGCTGTGCTGCATCATGCTGACCCACTTAACAAGGAGTAAATGATGGGTTTGTGGTTTCTTTAGGAATGAAGTACAGAATCCATTGTAACACTTTTATTTCTTCCCTTTTATCCCTTCTACCATCATTCTACACCTTCTTCAAATCCTGTAAGCTGCTCTACTGGCGGGTCTTCCCAGCTTTTGAAACTCTCTTTCAAAAGTAACCAATAGTAGGGATGGGGCCCAAGATATAGCTTCTGGTTGGTGCCAGAAACAGCCTTAAACTAAAAGTGTGGCCTACAGACCAGTAGCATGTGCATCACCTGGGAGTTTGTTAGAAATGCAGAATCTCAGGCCCTACCCCAGATCTGTGACTCAGAATCTGCAGTTTAACAAGATCCCCAAGAGATTCACGTGCATCTTAAAATTTGAGAAGCAGTGGTATATGACATTGTGTTAGATCCTGTTCCTGTAGAGGTGTGGAGAAGCAGCCAGGTGCATGACTGCAACTCATGGAATTATTAATATAAACTACCATGGGTGCAATGAAAACTTGTACTTAAAGAAAAGATCATATATTCTCCACCAATTATCCCAGTATTAATTAATTCTGTGTTACCAGATTCTGCATTGCATTGGATTATCTTAATGTTTTTTACTGCATACAAACTTTGCTCCTGAGCCAGATATTAATTATATCTTCTTAGATGCTATACCCTTATCCAAGTCAGTCTATGTGGATAGAAATACTTTACATATGCCAATTATCTCCAGAAAATTAAAAATTATGCAAGCATCTGAGCTTGTTTTTGTTTTTTCAAACAAGAAACAAGGTGTAGAAAAAATTGCATTTGAGTTTCAGCTCTGTGTTACCAGCTGTGTGACTCTGAGCATAATCTGAACTCCTGCATGCTTCAGTTTTCTTGTTTGTAAAATTGGAATAGTCATGCCACACTTTGTGGTTTCTTGCAAGCACATCTCTTTTGCTCTTCATTATATCTTCAGTTGCACAAAGTAAGTCCCATAAAATGGTCTTAAAACAAATGAATAAAATGTATGGAAAAAATCTTCCTGGCACATCATATGTAGGGAGTAATATTAGTTTCTCTACCTTAATAATTTAACATTTTCCATGTAGGATCTTTTGACTGCAAATATACCACTTTGTTTTATTATTTTTGTTTGTTTGTTTGCTGAGGAAGATTTGCCCTAAGCTAACATCTGTGGCCAAACTTCTTCTATTTTGTGAGTCGCCGCCAAGGCATGGCCACTGACAAGTGGTGTAGTTCCGCACCCAGGAACCAAACCCGGGCCGCCAAGGCAGAGCGTGCTGAACTTAACCACTAGGCCATGGGGCTGGTCTATACCACTCCATTTTAAATTCATAGACCACTCCATTTTAAATTCATATACTCATTGATTTATCCTTGCTAAATATGCTAAAGAATATGTATTTACGTATGCCTGTGTGTATCGTCTTCTTTTTTTAACAACTATATATTGTTACTAGATATCTGGAGGCTATTGTTTTAGTCAATGTTTGATTATGCCTGGCAAACTTCAGGAGAAAGCAGTCGTGTACCAAAGGATGCGGGAAGGGCCGCCCCGTGGCTTAGCAGTTAAGCGCGTGCGCTCCGCTACTAGCGGCCCGCGTTCGGATCCTGGGTGCGCACGGACGCACCGCTTCTCCAGCCATGCTGAGGCCACGTCCCACATACAGCAACTAGAAGGATATGCAACTATGTCATACAACTATCTACTGGGGCTTTGGGGAAAAAAAAAAGGAGGAGGATTGGCAATAGATGTTAGCTCAGAGCCGGTCTTCCTCAGCAAAAAGAGGAGGATTAGCATGGGATGTTAGCGCAGGGCTGATCTTCCTCACAAAAAAAAAAGGATGCAGGGAGACGAACGTTTTCTGGCCCTGTGGGGAAGACTATTTTATCACTGAAATTGCTTAAGCATTATGATAATTAAAAGTAGACCAACTTTGGTCACACTGACAATGGTTTTAAAATTCTTTATGGACAATGCACCTCCTTATTGCCTGCAACCTGGGACCTGCCAACCTTCACCAATCACCCAAAGCTCCGAAACGGCAAATCACAGTCCCCAGCCCAAATGCAGACAGAGCCCAAGGACTACAAAGCATCATCCATCCTGAGGTTCAAGCATGAGTGGGAAGCTCCAAACAGGGCAGCTTTATTGGTCTATAGATAACCCCTTATGATGGATAGCAGCGCTCCGCAGGTTTTGCTCCCACCCTTGACCATATTCCCTACCACTCTCCCTCTCGTTCACTTTTTGTTCATCTTTAAACTTGTCAAGCACACTCCCAACCCAAGGCCTTTGCCCCTGCTCTTCCCTTTACCTGGAATCTTCTTCCCCGAGATTTCCACATGATTTTCTCCCTTACTTCATTCAGGTCTCTACTCAAATGTCATATTCTCAAAACATACTTTCCATGACATGCCATGACCCCATCACTCTCTAGCACTTCACTCACTTTATCTTTCTTCATGATACTTAGCTCTACCTGGCATTAGATCATATTTTTATTTGCTTATTATCTATAAGAAGAAGATTTTTATTTTATTCATGACCCTATCTCCAGCACCTAGATCACTACCAGGCCCATAGCAGGTGGTCAGCATTTGCTAAATAAACAAATAAACAAAATCATCTCCAAGCCCTGCCTCTCGTTGCCACTTGGGATTGGGAATGAGCTGAAGGCCGTAACGATATTCCGTCTCATCTACAATATGTGCTCAGATGAGAGACCAATAAGACCACAGCAGACAATTCCTTAATTCAACAAGTTCTCTTAGAGCCATCAGTGGTGTTCTGGAGCACACGATCATTTCCTGTTTTTAAAAATAACCCACCATGTTTCCATTTGAGAAGACAGTCACTACATTGTACAAATGAGATTCAAGTTCTTCACCAGGTTTGTATACTGCCGCTGGCTCCAAGAATCAGGCGGCTGAGTGCCCAGCCTCCCTGAGAATCTGCTTCGGGAATAATGACATCATGCCTTAACTCCTCTGAATCACATTTTCGCCCACTGAGCAATTCAGAAAAAAACAATCACATGATGTCATTTTCTATTTCAAAAAGGAGGCCGGGGAGCTTGGATGGATATTTACTTCCTATTAATGTATATGGCAGGCAACTCAAGCTTCATGCTAATGGTACCTGTAGAAATGATAACTCACAAGGCTGGGCTGTCAAAATCCATTTTCTAGCTATGTGTGATGCTTAGCTACTCGGTCTGATGTTGCAAGGAGATTCAGGAGACACAAGTATGAGCTGGTTATTTGTTTTGTAACTTGAGAACAGATCCTTTGCTCAATAAGTTTGCCTTCCAGGAAGGCCAACAACATCTTTGAAATAATTTGAAAAGAACTTATTAAGGAAATTACTTAAAATGCTGATATATTAATTATTAAGCTGGGATTTAAATGTATAATTAATGTGCATGTGTAATTTTGTTTCCTTTGGAGATAACTAACTCCATTTCATTACTCAGATTAATTTTAACATCATAAACATAAAAAAACAAATACCCAGCTGTATATGACAGAGGTACCTACAAGTTCAAAACAATCCATTTCCTTTTTCAGGCATACGGCTGGACTACACGTTCCAGAGGTAAGATGTGGCCATGTGACTGACTCCTGCCCAGGGGAGAAAGAGCTAAAGTGTGGTTCACTAAGACCTTTGTGGGAGATCAGAATTGGCCACCCCAAAATGTGTCTCTTCGGCTTGGTTATTTTTAAGGACAAAAAACTCAGAAAGAAACTTTGAGCTCCCCCCTAACTGCCTAAAAGAATTTAAGATAGAAGGCCTGTTCCAGGAAGGAGCTAATACCATAAGATAACTATAGTATAATATAAACTAGGTGTGGTAGACAGGAGGATCCTTGCTAAGCCCATTTTTATTTCTCTCAGGTCACATTGTCTATAGATGGTCCAGCAAACATTTGTTTACCAAACATTAGCTTTTCCATCTCCATGTAAATTTCCTTCCTCCTCTTTGAAGCCCCAAACCACTACCTCCAACACCCTCCTTTGTCTTTAGCTGAAGATGATATTTAAGGTAGTGGCTTCTGCCATTTTGGCGAATTACTCAGTTTCCCTGGGTTTCTCACATATATACATGTTATTAAACTTTGATTTTCTGCTGTTATTTTGTCTCACGTCAATTGAATTCTTAGACCAGCTGGAAGGACCTAGAGGGTAGATGAATAGTTTTTCCTCCCCTACACCTTCCATTGGTGATCCTCCATGCTCTTTCCCATTCTGGCTTGATGCAGCCTAGCAGGGTCAATTGGAAGTTCCTATCTGAAGATGATGGGCCCACAACATTGAAAGATCCTGGGTCTGTAAATCACAGCTTAATGGGGAATAGGCCACCATAAGGAGGATTTTGTCAAAAACAAAACAAACTCATATGTAGTGTTAAGCTACTGAGATTTGGGGGTTTATTGTTTTACAGCATTTAACACCAGATAGGAAGATGGCCCCCCTCCTTGTCCCTCTCTTACCTCATGTCTTTATAATCTAGCACTTTGATCCT
This sequence comes from Diceros bicornis minor, assembly GCF_020826845.1. NCBI lineage: Eukaryota > Metazoa > Chordata > Mammalia > Perissodactyla > Rhinocerotidae > Diceros > Diceros bicornis. Next base: position 36,158,297 of record NC_080758.1, on the reverse strand, counting down.
TTATTCTTCAATTCTCCAAGATACTTGAGTGATCACTATAAGATCTCAATGATGAAGAAAACCTTTGCATTCCAAAGAGAGTCATTCTCTAAAATGATGCTATATCTGGGGTCAGACTACATTTTATCACATCAGTTTAGCTGGTTGAGATGGCTTTATCTATTATATCAGGGGTTGGCTTGTGCATCCTCTGCCTTCCAATTAACAAAAAAACTAAGTAATCACCAGAGCCCCATCACAATACTATGGGCAAAAAAATAAAATGAATAACAAAATAAGTAAAATAAAATAACAATGAAAGAAAAGGACCATTCTTTTGAGTTATATGTAGTTGTTTAACTTGGCCCCAAATAAGTTCCACTAAGGTTTGCAAACAATAATATCTTTACAATCAAGTTATCTATGCTTAATTTGCCTTGAAACAAAAGTTCAACTACTTCGCCAAAAATAAAATAAAAAACAAGAGCTAAATTTCCTAGTAAAGACATTGCTAGTATCCTTAGGGGAAAATTTTTTTAAATGATCATTTTTGCATTTATTGTGAACATGGAATAATTTAAAAATCTTTTATATCTTCAACCTGAAGCAACGGGAACTGGCAAAAGCTATTTGTTTGTGGTTCTGGAGAGGGCAGTGAAGAGAGCCAGGAATAAACTCTCAATTTCTATTTCCAGAAATAGCTCCATTCTCTATGAATTTACGAGAAAACATCAAATTCATCAAAATATTACGTAAATGAGAAGATTCCGCAGAATTAAATTGGCTCCATTGAAGAAGTTATTATTCTAACTTAATATAGATAGAGAAACTTACCCAGCTAGAACATAGCCAATAAATGGAGGGCTGTTCAAAGCTTGCACCTTGAAGAGCAGCGTGTGTTAAATTTAGAGCTCTTTGAAATTCATAACAAAGTAAGCCTGCAAAATCCAATTCACCTAGCAGGGGGTCCATTATGAACTCTAGTGAAAAATAAACATGCCAGTTAAGAGGAATCAGTTAAGAAGAATCTGTCTCAAATCTTCCCAGGTTTTTTCTGCTTTCTGTTTAATTAATGTTAATTTTCATTTGATAAAATATCAGGCTCCTTCCAATATTAATTCTCACTTTATAACAGGCAACTTATCAATTGCTGCTTCTCCATCCCTTCATCTCTGTCCTGTTGTCACAATCAGAGCTCTCTATGGTAATACACTTTCTTTTAGGGAAATTAATGTCTTTGAAGCAATGCTCTTCGACTGTGTTCTGTAGAACACAACTCTCAGAAGATTATTGGGGAAAGAAAAAGGGTTTCATATTGATGCCTGGTCTCCCTCTGGAACACTTACAATGTTCATCTACATATTAAAGGCTCAAGGAAGCCCTTTAGTTAAGACACTGAGTTCCAATTATTGAGTCTAAGGTTCTCCAGACTTTAAGCCACAGAACCTCTTTTGGTATAACATCTACTAACATTCAGTGGAACAATTTGGGAAATGTTGATAATAAATATGGCAAAGAAGATATGAATTAACTACCATATTAAAACCAATATGTAGTTTGCACATAACATCTTTCTAGCTAATGAGGGGGTTCAGGACACACTACCCCAAAATAATACACCTTGGCATAATGAATATTTTAAACTGAAGAAGTTTGAGAAAACAGCAGGAATGGGAAGGTCACTCTGACATTTCCCCACTCACCAAACCCCAGCCCCACCCCTATTCCCAGCACTGCCACCCACCAGGCCCTTCTCCCCCAAAGCAGGTCATAAAACCCTTATGTGAGAGGTGCCTCTCTACACTCCAAAGAAAGGAGCATCCTTATCTCTGAAGGCAAAGGGATGCCCAAACATTCCGAACAAACAGGCCTTTCCAAATTTCCCCCAGTTTATTATACTTACCCTACTCTTTGACCTATCATATTTCTCCACGACTGTCTACTCTTAATCAAATTTAGCATAAAAATACTCAGGGTAATTGTTTCTTAAGGTCTTCATTTTCTTATGAATGCTCTTGTGTCATGTAAAACTTACATTAAATAAATTTGTATGTTTTTCTCCTGTTAATCTGTTAGTTTAATTTTCAGATCCAGGCAGGGGCCCTCAGAGGGTCAAAGAAAAGTTTTTCCTCTGCTGCACTAGTAAACTGAATACTAACCTGTTCATAATGGGTGAAACTTGGGCAACATGTTTGCAAGTATTCCACACTATTGCATTCTCTCTCTCCTCTCCCCTCATCCCTTCCTTTTTTTTTTCCATTGTGGTCATTTTAGTAATTATTCACTTTTAACCAATAGCAGAGGGTTAATAAAACAAAGTGCAAAACAAATAAAAACAAAGAGCAAAACAAACAAATGTACAAAAAATGTGACTCAATTATAAAAAGACAAATAACTCAATTTAAAAAAATGAGCAAAAGATCTGAATAAACATTTCTCCAAAGGCGATATACAAATGGCCAATAAGCACATGTAAAGATGCTCAACATCACTAGGTTAGGTAAATGCAAATCAAAACCACAGTGAGACACCTCTTCACACCCACTATAATGGTTACAAATAAAAAGATAAATATTGACAAGTGTTGGTGAGGACATGGAGAAATTGGAATCATCATACACTGCTGGTATGAATATAAAGGATGCCACTCTTTAGGAAAAGAATCTGGAGCTCCCTTAAAGTTTAAAAACAGTGTTATCACATGACCTGGGAACTCCACTCCTTGGTATATACCCTAGAGAAATGAAATGGGTAAGAGGCAATGAAGAAATGACAGCTGTAAAGGCTTGAGAACTGATTAACTCAGTCCTCAAATTTAGGAAGTCGAACAAATCCTGAGTGGGATACTTAAAAAGAAACCAACACCTAGAGACATTATAATGAAATTGCAGAACACCAAAGATAACATGAAAATATTAAAAGCAGCCAGAGGAAAAGATAGCTTCAAAGGAAGAATAATTGGACTGACAGTTGACTTGTCAACAGCAACAGTGGGCACCAGATGGTGGGATACTCTTGTCAATGTGCCAAGAAGGCACAAGTGTCAACCTGGAACTAACACCCAGTGAATCTAACTTTCACTATAAAGGATAAATGAAGGTCATTTTCATCCAAACAAAAATGGGAAATGTTTAACAACAGATCTTCACTAGAGGACTTCCTACAGAATGCACTCCAGGCAGAAGGAAAATAATCCCAAATGTAAAGTCAGAGATGCAAGGAGAGGTAAACCAAGAAACGGGGAAATATGAGAGTGCATTTAAATAAGCACTGATTATAAGATACAATTAAATACCGGACAACAATAGCTGAAGCTTAAATTCTTAACATGTTATATTTTTATTATTCAAGAGAAGCATAAAGATTTTGATTAAATAAAAATTAAGAAAACATTAAAATGTCTAGGGTAACCAAGAGATCAGAAAAAAAGAGTACAGTGTATAATTTCAAACTAGTTCAACAGAGGAAAGTTAAAAAAATAAACCTGGAAAAATTGAGACAAATATAGAGCAGTGAAACGTGAATGACTGTAGCTAATTGCATCAGTATAAATAAATTTCAAGTAGCATTATTGAATGAAAAATTAAATTTCAGAAGAATGTATACAATATGATTCCATTTATATTCAGTATGATTCTTTTTTAAAGGATTCTAAAACATGTAAAATTAAACAGTATATTTTTAGAGCTGTTTGGTATGTAGTATGACTCTAAAGAGAAGGATGGGAAAAATAAGCACGAGATTCAGGATAGTGGTTACTTCGGCAGGGAAGAAAAGGAAGGGATCAGAATGTGGTATGCAGAGGGTTTCTAAAGCAGGGCAAGCTGGTGGCAGTTATATGCACACTCACTTTATTGTTACTCTTTGTGTCTTCTATATATATTACAAACATTTTAGTACATGTTCGATATGCAATTAAAAGCATGTGCATTCACACACACACACATCCACACTCACATCCACACTAATATGCCGCTCTGTGCCAGCTCAGATTGCTCCGGGAAAAAATGCATTCATTCGTAGAAACCTTTCTTTAAAGAGACAAATGAACATGATCTGACAAAACAAATCAAGAGAGTGAGGTGCCTAGAAATCAGAGTGCATAAGAAATAAATGAACTAACTGCAGTTTTTCAGCAGAGAATGGAGAAGTCAAAGTGCTTCAGGATAATGGTCTTCCAATATGTGGGTGACTTTTATGCAGCCAAATGGTTAGATGGATCCAAGAGAAAAGTTATTATCAATCCATGGAAATTTATGGAGACAAACAGCTTCAGGGTTATTAAAGGGAAAATAGTTTTGCTCTCTTTCTCAGACACAGCCCAAAGATGAAATGTGGCAACTCAGAAGGCGGTGAAGTCTTTCCAGGAGGACACATTTAGGTTTATTATGAGGATTCTGGTATTAAGTAACTTTTGAAACATCTTATAATCCTCAGATATTATAAAAAATTCCATTTGAGTCACTTTATACCTCATGGAACCATCTCTTTTGCTTTAAGGAGATCAAATTTTCAGAAACCGCCCAGAACTATTTTTTACATTTTTCTGGTCATGTTTTACACCAATATCATCATTTTTTACACCATATTTCTACATTAGCCTCCAAGTCTCTGGTTTCTTCTTCGGTTGTGAAATTACTAGTTAACAGATGTTTGGCCTAATTAAAAAAAAAACCCAACTAACAGTACGTCCAAAGTTTTCTTTTCCTTACATAATAAGATGTCTACACGTATGTAGGATTGTTACGGCTGTTAGGCTGTTAGGGTTCTGGGCTCTTTAAGTCTTTCTGCTCTGATATTTTCACCCTGTAGATTTTGTCTCTGTGGTCACAAGATGGTTTCCACACCTTCAACTCTCATGTATTCAAGAAGTGAACAAAAGAAAGGTGTGTTCCTCACAATTCTTTGTCTTTTTGTTCATAAAAGAAGGTTCTCCCTAGTTGTTTTCTGCTTATTGGCCAGCTGTAGGTCACCTGGTCTGTCATAGCTGAGAAGTGAGTACAAAAATCAGGTGTTTTTCATCCAAGCTTTACAATCTAGGTATAGCCATTCCCCTATGAGCAGGTACAGCATGGAGGGAGGCGTGGGAGAAAGTATGGAGCAGAGGTGGCGAGAGAGTCAGTCTAAACTCTGATCTGTTTTCCTGCCACAGAAACTCAGAACTAACACAGCATTGATTCACACTTGAGAGACTGTTAGTGAACATATCATGTTCACTTTTACATTTATCAAGATTGGTTGATTTACTTTAAAATGTAATCTAGAATGAAGGAAAAATTCCACTAAGAAACACTGATGAACGCAAACAGAAAGTTGAATTCACTGCAGTATCAAATTTTAAACAAAACATTTAAATTATTTAATAAGGTCTATGCCACTTGTTTAAGAATACATAAAAGCAGACAGCTGCATTACAAGCTATAAACACTTTAACTAAGAAACATAAAATCAATCTGTCCTCTTTCAGAAATGCCTTGGTTTGTCTTAATCAATCACTCTTAAATCATTCTGGTGAAGCTCCCAGTTCAACCCATTTATAAATCATGATTGTACAAAGGTCAGCAGATGGCTGCTCCATGCCATCACTGGTAATAAGAAGACTATCAATATTTTCAGAACTCAACACATCAGCAAACAGTAAAAGAGTTTAAAGCTTTCTTCAGCCTCAACGACAACTCAATGAGTTTATATGTGAAAAGTGTTTAGAATAGTGCTTTGCACACTTGCTAAATGTTAGCTCTTGTGATTTTTCTTATGTCCATGAAGCAGGCAATGCTTATGATTAATATATTTTTATATTATATTAATATATATATTACATTATATATATTATATCTATTACATTATATATCTATATATATGGAGGATATAAAAAAACAAAACAGGCTATCTCAAAGCAAATCTGCTTAAGAAAAACATAAAACGAAAATATGTCATTTATTTGTTTTATCACTATAAACAAGGAAGGAATTAGGTATTTGGCAAGTCAGAATGGGGTATTTTTAAGATGAGATGGTTTTATACAACTCCAATCAGACTTAGCAAAACATTTATGATACAGTTTTATGAGGGAATTAAATGAAACAACGCAAAATCCCAAACCAAAATTATTATGTTTATTTCCACATAAAATAAAATGCAATGCAATGAAATAAAAGAAACTTGCTAAAGCTTTCCTCCTTGACCATCAGAACTGTTTTCTCCACGTAAGGAAAGATACAAAACTACACATAGTTTTGTGTTATTATTTAACCTCCAATTAGACTGCAATTGTGTCCACGTAAGGCATCTTTCTGTATTGTTTCACCAAAAATATAAATATTTAGGGGAGGGAAAGAACACACACTGACATAACAAAAACTAGCATTTGCAGAGCAAATACCACTTGACAAAATGATTTGGCAAAAATTTCATGTGAACAACACAGCAACCCTGTGCAGTAGGTATTACCATGATCATGATTGCTATTTTGAGATGAGGAAATTGATGCTTAGAGGGATTAAGTGACTTGTCAGAAATTATCCGGTAATTGGTGGAGGCAGAACTAACTACCCACCATGTCTTATAGCTTCCAAGTCAAATCTTATTATTATCTGATAGTTCTACGAATCTGCTCCAATAAACGTAGACTAGATCTCTTAATAAGAATGCCATTTACTATACACACATAATGCTCTTGGCCTTATGCAAGATTCTGGAAGATCAGAGATAAATAAGAAGCCCTTGACCTCGAGATCACCATTCTCAAGACTGGGGAAAGCCAATGAACTATAAAGACCTTATACTAAGTCCTCTAGCATAGTCAAAAAGCTATTTACATTTAAATTAGTTAAAAATCAATAAAGTTAAATTTCACTTTCTCATTTACACTAGCCACATTTCAAGTGCTCAATAGCCACATGTGATAAGTGGCTACTGCTCTGGATGATGCAGATGTGGAACATGTCCATCATCACAGAAAGTTCTATTAGAAAGCACTGCTCTAGAGCCTTGCTACTCAAAGTGGGCTTTCAGCATCATCGTCATCACCCCGGAGCTAGTTAGAAATGAAGAATCTCAGGCACCAACCTAGACCTATTGAATCAGAACAACAGCAAGAGCTCCCAGTGATCCACATGCATGTTACCATCTTAAATAGAGTGCTTTAGAAAAAATCTTCAAAAGCTTTCCCAAAACACTCACCATCAAGTAAAATCTATGGGCTGGTGGGTGGGTGAGGGCAGCAGTGAGGAACACTTGCCAGAATATAGAGAACTTCACATTCAGAAGAAATACTAAAAGGTCAATAATAAAGATAATGGTCTTCAAATATGGATGACCTACATGCCAGATATCACACAGAGACTTTGCGTATGTTAAAGTAAACACTTCTTTTAGACAGAGAATTCTGAATAGTGATTAGTGCTGATAATGCATTCACCTAGTATTTTGATAAATGTTTGGAAAGAGGGAGTGTTTCCAGTGAACCTTGAAGAGAAGGCAGAATAATCTACAAAAGGAGTTCACAAAACTCTGAGTGGGGTGCACCTAAGGCAGATGCACTGGGTGTCAGCAAGCATATGGTCATGTATCTAAAAATGATCTTCTGAGCCATGTGAAAGAGGACGATTTCCCAGCTCTTAGGCAAATGCCAGGAGAGTAGTCCTGAAGTCCTTTTGATTGATACTGGATGATGTCAATATGTGACTGTAGCCAAGAAGTCTAGAAAAATGCTATGAATTACTAAGAAGGATTCAAGGATACCAGAAAACAGAACTCACCTGTTAATATTTCTGTCACTGCCTCATTCCAATCTTGAGTTTAGTAGAATCATTTCTACCATTTTTCAATTAACAAAGAACAACAAGTCTTTAGATCTGCAAAAATAAGTCTTTTCCATATACAGAGACAAAACTGGTTCAGGAAGACAAAACATTAGTTCACAAACAATCTCTGAGCTAAAAATTGCCTCTGAAATTGGTGTAATGTGAGTACATTTTCAGTTGTCACATATTGACATTCATCTTTTGGGGGTAAGATATTACACAGTAACTTGATCACACCTCATGCATCACATCCAGGTAATTTCTAGAAACCCTGATGGTTGTGCCATGCAAAGTGGTGATTTGTGAAATGACCTTGGATACAGTGGGGAAATAAAGATGTCGTGACCTCCATGGCTGATCATGGCATGCCATGGTTTCAACGACCTCAGGTCATTTGAGGTTCCTGGGACAACCCCGTTAGATAATTTACACGGCCACATTTTTCATGAGCATCACAACAGCCACATTGAAAATGTTAGTTTAAGTAACATCACATGCCTACCTCTGAAGTATATTTAATTATCATTCTCTAATAATATTTGAAGCCCTATACTATATGAGGATATTCATTAGTACACCTAAACCAAGCCCATGCATAAAACTCAAGTAACTATTATCTGGTAACAACAATAAAGGCAGCAACAACACATTGCAGACTAGAGTCATAGGTATCAAGTTATAAAGAACCGAACCACAAAAGTAATTAAGCATTCGACATCAATAATTTATTATATAATCATTCTCCACAAACTATATTAATCTCTGTCCAAAGAATATGACTGAAAAAAAAATTTCCATGCAGATGCACAGTCAAACCCAATACAATTACTATGCAAATGCCTAAAGACAAAATTAACTTGCTTAGCCAAAACTCTTCCTCAGAGATGAGTAGACAGATTTCTGTAATTTAGCTGCATAAGTGTTTTTTGGTTCACATCGTAGCCCATTGCCTTTCTACAAAGACGGATATGAATGAACACCACCACCACCTCCTCCCCTCCAAACCAATCAGATTTTTCAGAAACTTTATTGGAACTCAGCTTTTAAATTATCTAATGGCATCAATGTAGCCTTATGCCTCCATGTAAAAGCATGACAAGCAATTTTATTCTACATTGGCTTTTAATTCTATTAAAAATAGAATCTAAACACTTCATAGAGTAGACATCATGTTATTAGAATATTTGGTAGAGTAGCTACCAAATATTTCATTTGGTACAATTTCATTCATACAAACATTTCATTCATCTGCATGGTATCTTTTCTAGAGTGGATGGCATGTGATTATTACTGTTTTTAAGAGGGAAAAGTTAGCTTTGAAGGCCAGCTTCTTTACGTGTAAAGGAAAAACTTATATAAGAGTCTGGAATTACAACCTCAAAAGTTTTTCCTCTCAGACATGTAATGTAAATAAGGTAAACAGGTGAAATTGGATATGCAATAGGAAAGGACTGTAAAAAATAAGAGAAAGCATGCTCCCAAGTTCCTGCTTCTTCTAAGGATGGTGGTAGACCATAGTGTTTAAGGGTACAGGCTTGGGAAATACCTTCGGGCAAGGAAATCTGCTTTCTCTTGAAATCAGCACTTAAGAGATGTGTGGAAGCTCCCTTTTCCATACATTAAGAAAGGGACATATAATTTATTGAGAGATAAAGAAGCTGGGACATTAGAATTTTATTATTAAGGTAGAAGGGGAGGGAATGAATACTTACTAAGATGAAATGTTCATTTACTCATTTAACAAATATTGATTGGCCATGAGAGACTGAATATACAAATGGACAATGGACCATATTTGACAACAGAACTGTGATCACGACCTCTGCAGTAATCAGCCAGAAAACAAACCACAACCTTTCAGCAACCAGACCAAGAAGCAAAACCATAACCTCTGCATCAATTGGCCCCAAACAGTCATGACTTCGTCAATGACTTATACTTCCCCTATTTTTGCCCTCCCACCCCGTTCCAACTCAGAACCAAAGAAAGCCAAACATGTTTCCCAAACCAACCGCCTCAGATGACCATTTCTAGTTATCCTCATCCCAGTATCCCCATGCCAACAATCTCCAATCAGAGAATACCTGAAGTTTTTCTTTTGTTTCACTATAAAGGTTTCTTACTCCCTGCCTGACTTTGAGTCTCTCCCAAATTCAAGTGATGGTGTCTGACTCCCTTGCAAGCTCTAAAGAAACAGACTCTGTTTATTCTCATTTGTGTGGTCTTCATTTATTTCCATGAGCACATATTAAAAACAATTTTATAAAGTGATCCAGTAAGAGGATGGAGAGGGTAATTTTACAAAGAGTAAAGGCACTGAGAGTTATGGACAGGGTGGCAAATGAGTGTGCAAGTGATGCATGTGAGTGTGCCTGGAGGGCAGGGTGTGTGTCCTCAGGAGCATAAGCATGAGTGGATTTGGAACAAAGAGGCCAAGAGGATTATAAAAAGCATTAAATAACAAACTCACAAATCTTTAAGTTTATCCTCTAGTTATGGGCAACAGTGAAAAAATTTAAATAGGAGACTAATAGGATTTAAGTTGGATTTTTTAAATCCAAGTAGCAAGATACAAGATAGATGGATGGTAAGAAATCCATGAGGTAAGTCTACTTAGGAAGTCATCACTGTGGTCCAGATGAAAGATGCTGAAGACATAAGCACTGGCAGTGGGGACAGAAATGAGGACACAATAAGAGAGATGATATCCATGTTAAGGACACACAACTGACACAATATTTATGTTACACACAACAGACAAGAGAAGAACTGAGAATCACTCCAGATTTCTGGGTGGCATGTTCATGGAGAAGAACAGGTTAGGAAGTAAATAACTACAACAACTAAGAACAGCTAGTAAGGGGTGGAGGTGAGACACAAGGTCAAGACGACTCCTTGGGGCCGGCCCCATGGCTTAGTGGTTAAGTGCGCGCACTCTGCTGCTGGTGGCCCGGGTTCGGATCCCAGGCACGCACCGACGCACCGCTTCTCCGGCCATGCTGAGGCCGCGTCCCACATACAGCAACTAGAAGGCTGTGCAACTATGACATACAACTATCTACTGGGGCTTTGGGGGAAAAAAATAAATTAAAAAAAAAAAAAAAAGACGACTCCTTGAAAGCTTAAGTTACTCCCATTGAACATGCCATGCCCCAGATAGACACAGACTCTGAATGACAGTGGACAGCTCCACACTTGAACTTTCTCTCGGCTTGAACTCTCTTAATACATTTGCAAAGAAGCATGACCTCACTAAGAGGCCCTTTTGCAGGTGGAGATTATGTATACATAAAAGTATGTTCTTGTAAACAAGAGTGGTAGGTTAAAAAATCTATCTCTACCAAAGTCCAAGGAGGATAATTTTGGATAAAATGTGCCTTAGGCAAAGAAAGTAAAAGGACTTTTTTTTCCTTTTACGCTTATTAAATCTTTTCTTTAATATTAAAATTTATTTACTTTTCTTCACATAACCTGTGTGCTTATTAAAAGCAGAAAATACATCCCTTAAAAGATAAACCTATTCCTTGACTGCTGCTATTAAGGATGGGGAGTGAGGTAAAAAATCAATTCTGTAATTTGTGCAGATTCAAAAAAAAACAATGCCACCAAACAAACAATTATTTCACTTCTCTGAGAGAAACAAAATAATCACCCCAAACCTTTCACTCACAATTCATAGCAAAGACAGGAATCTACTTAACCCTGTCAGGTATAAGCACATTAGCCATTTTTTCTCATGCCTACATCATCACACTTGCAAAGAATTTTTTGGAGGACAGATCATTCTGCAAGGCCCTATATAAAGACATAATGAAAGACGTTTTTTGGTGCTTTTTTTGGTCTTCATGTGCCAAAAGAGAACAGTAGTATGGTGAGACATATAGTAAAATCTTATTATTTAAAAAATAAGTCATAACATACTAAGTTTTATGAGATAAATTCATAATATGTTCCTCTTGACCACTTTTAAACCAAATCTTTGATTTCCTTTGCATCAATCATGTAAGCAAGATCAGAATCATTGATTAAACCATAACACGTATTCCTATAATTTACTGCGTGGTTTTGATTTTGATGTAAAAAGCTTTGATTTTGCTGTACACATCATTCTGATTACTGCCCCTGCTTGATTACGGTCCTTGAACACAGATGGGAATTAATTCTCAGCACAAAGATGAGAGCCTATGAAGGAAGTAGGAGATCTGCATAAGCCTCCATTTGTGTGACAGTGGTGAATGAGCGCCCATGAAAGGACAAAGTTGGGCTGCAGCCACCTCCCTCACCACCTTCTCCACAACCACATACCCAGAGAGCCACAGAACTAAGAATTACACGTCTTAGATAAATTCAACCAAAGTGTAGTAAGGGGTGGATGTAGTGGGCTTAGAAGTAGAATAATAAAACTTCGAATAAGAATCATTACGAAGTACTAGTCACTGCATATGCCTTATCTCATTTAATCCGATAGATAATGACCTACTAGATATTTCCACTTGGCTATTTAGTAGGCATCTTGATAAAATTTTTGATTCTCCTTCCCCAGGCTTCACCCATTCATTCATTCATTCATTCATCTATATATTCATCAAATATTTATTGGTCATCTGTTATGTGCCAGTGTTCTAGGCACAATGAACCAAAAAGCAGTGGACAAAACAAACATAAATACCTGCTCTCATGATGTGTACATTCTACAAGACAATAAACAAAATTGGTAAGTGAAATAGATAATATGTTAGATGGGAATACACCTATACAGGAAAGTAAAGCATGAGAGGAAAATGGAGAGGCAGTGCGATTTGAAGTAGGCTGGTCAGGGAAGGCCTGGGTGTGAAGGTGACATGTAAGCGCAGACATGGAGGAGGGGATAGGGAGCCACACTGGAGTCTGGAGAACAGTGTTACAGGCATGAGAATAGCAATCTCCACAAAAACACCATCACTCACCCAGTTGCTCAGTCCAATAACCTGTGAGTCATCCTGACTTGTTTCTTCCCACTTCATATCCAATCCATCACCAAATTCTGTCAGCTCCATCTCCAAAATTCATTCCAACAAATTCTCACCATCTCTACTGTAGGTTCACACCCTTGTCCACCTACCTGATCTCCCCAAGGCATGCCTTCCTTGGGCTCAGAGTCAATTTTCCACACAGCAGCCAGATTGATCTTTTCAAAACATGTGTCATATCCTTTCACTTCTTGAAGCATATCTTCCAAAAACATCCATAACCTTTGGCATAAAATCCTGACTCTTCATCGTGGCAAAGGTGTCCTGGATCCTGACTACTTCTCCACCTAATTTCCCAACACTCTCTCCCACCACTTACTCTGCTGCAGCCACTTTCCAAAGTAATTTCAGCCTCAGAGCCTGTATTAGTCAGCTTGGGCTGCCATAACAAAGTATCACAGTCTGAGTGGCTTAAACAACAGACATTTATTTTCTCACAGTTCTGGAGACTGGAAGCCCAAGGTCAAGGTGCCTCCGGGGTTGGTTTCTGGTGAGACCTCTCTTCCTTGCTTGTAGATGGCCACTTTCGCACTGCATCCTCACATGGCCTTTCCTTTGTGTGTGTGCAGAGAGATAGAGAGAGATCTCTGGTGTCTCTTCCTTTTCTTAAAAGGACACCAGTCCTTCAGATTGGAGTCCCACTCTTCTGACCTCATATAATATTAATTACCTCCTTAAAGGCCCTATCACTAAATACAGTCACATTGGAGGTTAGAGCTTCAACATATGAATTTGGTGGGGGGGAGGGGGCACAATTCACTCCACAACAGAGTCTTTGCTCTCCTTCCAGATTTCTGCATCGTTTATTCCTTCCCTTCACGCGGGTATGAGGTCTTCCCTGACCACCCCCTGCAATATTGCTACCCTCACTCTGTGTGTCTCTCTCTCTCCCTTTACCTTTTGTTATTCTTTTTCCAGCCTCCAATCTCTACCTGATATTACATTATGTAGTTAATTCCTTGTTTCCTGTCTGAATCCCAGCAGGCAGGGACTTTGTTCTCTGCTATATCTCCAGGCCCTAGAGCAGTAATCTGTACATAGCAAGTGTTCATATTTGTTGAATGAAAAATCTCAGAGCAAGTCTACCAAGTAGGTACTATTGGCCCCATCATACAAATGAGAAAACTGAGGCCCAGAGAAGTTAAATAATTTGCCTTGGCTCCCTCAGTCAGAACCGGGTTTTAAATCCAAGTTTGTTTACCTCCAAAGTGAACACTTGTTCCATATATCATCATCACTATTCTGCACAACAGCCCCGTCAGGTGGCTACAGGAGCTATGGCATTGTTCAGCTTCCATCAGAACCTACAGGGCTCTCTGTTGGCTTGGTGAGGGGAACACTGGGACTCAGAGGCAGGGGGCTTCCTGCTCAAGGACTGGAGTGGAAGGGTAGCTATAGGATGGAGCACCCTAGGAAGGATGCTGTGCCAGAAACAGAGGTACCACTCCAAGTTGGGTTTTCGCACTCACAAACAAGTAGATAAAAGAAACCAGGATGCAAAGTCTAGCAGGGTTCAAGGTGAGTGGATTTGTGCCCAGGTTTGAAATGAACAGAGGAAAATTCTCATGGCTGGGATTCTGGTGTCCATGACAGCTGGTGTACTCAGGGACATTTAATGGGGCAAGCAAACATGGTGTTGCCGATGACAGATGACCATTATGCCAACAAACTTTCCATCTCAGACACCACTCACAGGCCCTCCGTAAGTTCTACAGTTATTTAACTCATGCTGTACCTACCAGAACATCTTTCCTCCAACGTGTTCATCTGCTATAATCCTATTCATCCTTCAAAATCCAAATCAAATATCATTTTTCTCTTTGGCTTTTTCAGCCTCCAGTCTCTTTGGACAGAAACAAATGCTTCTTTTTCAGGGTTCACTGAGCAGTATTAATAAAGCCTCCCACTGTAAAACCTGGCTCTATTCTAGCACACAAACCATTATTCATTTTAGCTCACCCTCTCTTCTATATGTCTCAAAGACACCACTTATATGTTAGTCATCTTAAATCTCCAGCATGCCAACATGTTCTTAGCACTTTAGAGGAGCACAACAAATGTTTGGAAAGTGAACTTCAATTTCCAAATGAGGATACTGATGCTTGCCCAAGGCAATCAACTAAGGGCAGAGCTGGAACAGGAATCTAATTCTTCTCCCTAAAATCTCAGTGTTTTTCCAGTAGACCATGTTGCATTTCCTTAAGTCATTTTAGCATATGCTGTCACATGGCTAACAAACTCCCGGGAGTGCCCTGTTCACTTTCCTCTTGAACTTCTGACTTTGGTAAAAAGGCTAACAGATGAAGTAAAAATAAAAACAGAAGAGGAAAAAAAGAATAATCTCTCTCTACCAAAAAGTCTTTATTTCCTAGCAGAGGCATCAGGTCAGAGAGTTAAAAATTAAAAGAGAATGATGTTTTGCAAATTGAGAACCATCTGAAGCACAGTTGTTTCATGAATATTACCATTTAACGAATTACTCACATTTGAAATTATTTCACATTTTCCTAGTAGATCTCTTATTAGAGTTGGTAGCAATTTTAAAAATAGGACAGAATTCCAGGCCTGGAATTCCAGGAGAACCTTGCAGTGGATATCAAAACTAAAATAATTTCCTCAAACACCTATATTACAAGATTTTTAGATGAATGAAAGAAAGAAGGAAAGAAGGAAAGAAAAAAGAAAGGGAAGGAGGGAGGGGGAGAGAGAGGTTAAGAAGGAGCAAGGAAGATGAACGAAGGAAGGAGAGGAGGGAGGGAGGAAAGAAGCGAAGGAAGGAGGGGATGGAGGAAGGGAGGAAGGCAGGCAGGAAGGAAGACAGGAAAAAAGGAAGAAAGAAAGAAGACAGGAAGGAAGGAAGGGGAGGAGAAGGAAATGGAGGCAAATGAAAGGGAGGGAGAGTAAGAGGAGGAGAGCGGGAGGGAGGGAGAAAGGAAGGAAAGCAATTACTCATAAAAAATAATTTTAAAATGCTTTTTTAAAGAAGGCAAGCTGACAGGGGTTCACATGATGAGTCAGAAATAAACAAGTCCATTTAAAATCTTTATCCAAATACAAATTGCCAGGTTTTTTTTCTTTAAACTAATTCTTTTATTTCTTATCACAAGGATATAGTGAATTTTTAATAGGAAAATAATTTTATGACAGGGACATATATAAGCATAGCTGAATACAGAATCGATGAACGAACACCATGTGTTTCAAAAATGAAAAATGTATCACTGATGTTTTCATATAGAAACAAGAATATATATATAGAAACAAGCATACAGTTTCTATATTACTGTAAAGATTTAGCATTCATCCCACCACTGATATAGTTCTCGAGCACGGCAGCAGTGAGAATCTTATCTTTTCTTGACATTTGGTGCGTATCTGCCACTGGCATTGCATACAAATTTGCCAAATGTTTTCATCAGGTACAAGCCCACTCTTTACAACTTAGCAGCAAGGTGATGAGGTCTAGTGTGGAGACATCTACTAGTTGGTGTTTGTTCTAACACCACAGTCCTTTCACAAAATTTTTGTTAACTGTCCAAGGTAGCATTAGCTTCCAGGAACCAGGTCTTACTTTTAGCCCAATTTATTGAGTTGGTCATATGTCATGAATGCAGGATGGTACAATTCCTCAGATAAAATCCTCCAGGTAGGTTGGTTGTTGGTACAAAGTGTGGAAGCTCTGGTGGATGCTCCACTAAAAACAATCCTTAAGAAGAGATCTTGCTTTCTATAACGCTGAGGAAAAAAGGTATACATATTCCAGTACTGTGCTTGAGGCATGAAGCAAAGCCACCCAGATGTTTGAGAAGCAGAGACTGAAGAAAGCAGAGACAAAAAAGAAAACAGTAGTACATTGGTAGAATTCTGACATGACAACTCTGGGCAAGTCTGTTACTCCACCAAATGCACTGTTCTCACAAATAAAACACCACCTAAGAATGGTCCCAACTAATGGGTGCTTCTTCCTGTCCATTAATTTCAGAGATTGACAAGAAAGTGAAAGAAAAATGTATGTGATGACTTTGTTCACTGCATTCAATAAAACTCTTCCCCAAATTGATGTAGCTGTTTTAATCCATCAGAGATAAATATTAGGTTAGGAGTAGATGGAAGGAGATTTGGCGTGAAATTTTTCAAAAGGAATGAGAACACAATCATTTCATCTACAATCTCTGACTCATCTAAGACCACAAAGGAAATTAATAGCAGACACTTCCAGGAGTGGGCTGGGAGGAAGCCTAGGAAAAATGATCTTGAAATATTCATGCTAAATCATTAGGTTTTTTGAAGACTTCAAAGGAGTCAGGCTAATGTGTGGTGAAGATTCTATTTTATTTTGTTGAATAACTGAATTCCAAAGAAAAAAATTCAATATATTATCATTAACTTCCATTACACAATTAGAGATTTGATGCCACAGAAATATTCCCCAATAAACTTAGGTTTTGTGATAGTCAACCCCATAGAGCAATGGACATTGTAGTCCATTAGTGAGATTATGCCTGTAACAAATAGAATAGTTACATATTCTTAGGGACTGTCTTAGTTTGGCTTGCCCCCAAGACAGCACCTTAGACAAGGACATCAGTTCAAGAAGTGTATTTGGGAGGTGATCCCAGAAGCAGAAAAGAGAAGTGTGGAAAATGAGATAGGGAGGGAAGAGTCATTAATAAAGGATACAGGAATGAGTTTGTTACTACTTTGCATTGAGTGTGGGCTCAGTCCTGCTGGAGGCCCTCTGAGAAACTGTGCCTCAGAACTATTCTCCTGGGGGACAGAGAGGCTGTGCGTTTACTCAGAAACTACCCCCTATTATTCCATAGGTTGAGGGCTGTCCCTTGACGATGTTAACTCCCCTGTATTCCATGTTGCACTTGCTCACTGAGGGGTCTTCCAATTTCTCTCCCACATGCACTTGAAGTGAGGTGCTGGCAATATGCAATGAACCATCTATGACAGTTGCTCTGAAATCCAGTGGGCCAAGGGGATGCCCCACATGGTGAATCACTAGTGTCTGTTATAGAGAAGCAGCATGATATAGTAGCTGAGAGAGTGTTCGCCTGGCGTCAGCTTCATGACACTACTTTAGATTATCTATAACCCTCAGTTTCCTCATCCATAAAGTGGTGATAATAATAGAATCCCTATGCATATAAAATGCCTGATACAGGACCTGGCAATTAGTAAGGATTCAATCAAAATAAATTATTTTCATTTTTCTAAATAAATATTTCTAAATATCTTTTTCTTTGCCAGCAATGCTCACCAAACCAAAGAAATATATCCAATTTCTGTTAGTCTTTTCACTGAATTTTCATTAAGAATATTCTATTCCCATTCTCGCTTTAGCTGGCATTTGAAATAGCCAATTGATGAGTTATGAAATGTCACATTCACTGGTAGTTGCTGTGCTCATGGAATCAGAAAACATCAGGACTGGAAGGGACCTCCAAGTTCATCCCATTCAATTGCCTGTGCCATGCTTTTCAGCAGATGCAATTTCGTTTCTTAACTATAAGCCACCTGTTGACCTTAAAAAATTGAAACTGATTTGTGTGAGATCCATTTCTGTACTTCGTTGTCATCACCACTCATACAAACAGCTAAAATCCAGACAGGGGAGGAAAGCATAGTTGGAAAAGCCAAAAACATCCTGCCAAAAAGGAAATAGTCAGTAGAAAGGACACTCATTTTTCAAAAACGAATTATCCTTGAGATATGACATTGACATTTTCTCCAAATTTGCTAAGAAATGGTAGGCATTGCTATTTCTGTCCCTGCAGGAGCCCTGATGTTGAAACAAGTTTTATAAGACAGGGTTTTCACAGTCTTGGGCACACTATTTGTCTTCAGCGGCGCCCTAACACAGCAATTATTCTGCCATCTCAGGCTTCTTTCGCTGCCTTCTAAACATAACACATCTACAGATTTACTTAGAAATACATCAGCCACTTTTCCACACAACGGCTCTGCTTCCACCAAAAACGTGGCAGGTACTGAGTATCTTTGAAAAGCTATAATTATCAACTACTAGTGGTGCAAACAGAAATAGGAGCAAGACTGATGTGCGCTTAAGGTTTCCAGAGTCTGCTCAATTAGAGGAGAAACACCTGGCAGGGCCAAAAGGAAAACAAACACTGCGAGGTTTCTCCCCTGCTCAACAGATTTTTCATTTTGGTCGAGAAAAGGAATCCTTTTAAAAGGGATTTGGTCCAGTTAGGAAGCTTTTATCCCCAAAAAACAGTTTCTTAAAGAAGTCTGCAAAGCTGGCGACACAGAAGCCATTGTGTGCCACCCAAAGAGTCTCTGGCAGGCAAAACCATCTGAACAGGAAATATAGGGGGATTGTCAATACCAAGTTGGGACAACATGTCTCAGGGCTACTGCCAAGAGTTGATTTGAAAGAGGGCAACGTGAATACAAACAAAGGTTGCATGCATTTTCCTGATATTCTGTCCAACAAACACACAGAGTCCAAAACTGTAGAGTCCCAAAGGGAAATTAAAGGTCATTTTGTCACCTTTTCCCTCTGTCCCGGCCCTCCCCCACTCCAACCCGTATTGTGGGAGTTCCTGCTAAAATCATATTCCACATGGTGATTATTCAGCTTTTGTTGACTCAAAAAGACGTCGTTCATCACCCTGTTTCCTTGTTGGACAGATCTAGAGAATAGAAAGGTATTTCTGATATTGGGCCAAATTATATTTCCCTGTAATTTCCGCTGAATGTCTCCTTCTGACTTCCTAGGGCAATTCTCTTTCCTACTGGACAATCTTTCACATTTCTAAAGAAGCCTACCCTATTCCTCAGCATATCTTCTCTCACACGAACTAAATTGTTCCCAGTTCCCTGGATTGTTACTGATGTAACTTAGTTTCCAGACTAGTCACACCCTAATAATGATTAGTAGTATTCTAGGTATTGTTTGGAGAGTATTTGGAATGTACTGGGCACCACTTTATGTACATTCTCTCAATGAATACTTCCAAGGTCATAGGATCCCCACTTCAGAGATGAGGAACAAGAGATATGCAGCTGGCCCAAATTTCACAGCTAGTGAGTGAAGGAGCTAAGAGTAAAATCCAGGTCACTGAAATCCAGCACTCAGAACCTTGTGCTTGGACCCATTTGCCATATAGCTCTCCCATTTATTTACCTGTTCATGGTAGTGCCCCGAACAGAAAGCATGTCTCCAGATGTGGTCTGACTGGTGCAGAGTACAGTTGGCCTTTGACTTCTTTTAATGATATCTAAAATGTAATGAATATTTCTAAACAGCCAAATCACAATGTTGCCTCACACTGAATTTAGGATCAAAGCAAATCACTCAGTGTATGTACATTCATACATGCACATTGTGATTTGTGTGCGGTTTCAATAAAACTCCAATTCTATATAAAGGATTCCAGATCATTGAGACCTCTTGGAATCTTGATGCTATTATTCAATGAATTACCTATATCTCCAAATTGTGCATCAAATAAAATTTGAAAATAACATCTTCCATGATGGCTTCATAGAATTTCCTGATAAAAATAATTGATCAGAAGAAGAGGAAGGATATAACACTGAGATATAGTCTTTCATAAACACTCATTCATTGGGGATGACTGTACAAAGAGATACTAACTTGCTCGACTAAACAACCCACTCATGCCGACTCCTAATGCTCACCTTGTTCTTTCCTACGTGTTCCCAAATCAGAGACTTAAAAACCCTGTATCAGTCAAGACCCAAGCCCCACCCCCCCAAATATTTGAATCAGATAAATTAAGTGAAGAGACTTTAATGAAGGGCGTAGGTAGGTTAGGAGAACCAGCAAGGGAAGCTGGTACACCCAGGATTAGCCACTACAGGGGGCTATCATTATCCCAGGGCCTGAAGAGATGGAGTGAAGTGTGAGGTAGGGGTGTGATGGAAATAGAATTACTGTAACTGGTGAGAGCTGGAGCCATAACAGAGGGGCTGTCTGTTGTGAGCTGCAGTTGGGGAGATATTCAGCCACTGTCAGAAATGTGGTGCTGAAGGAGAGGGGAGTATGCAGGTAAACACCCCACATTTCTCTCTCCTTGCACTTCAATAGCCCGAATGTGCCTCCCATTCACCAAACTCAAACTGGCCATGAGAGTCACCTTCCTAGGGCAAAAAGTAGATAAGATGATGGTGGAGACAGTATGGCAGCTGGGGGTTGGGAGCAGTGACGTGGAAGTGGGGCAGCAAATAGAGAAAAATAAGGATACATCCCTTCTCCAGTTTGGCTAATGGTCAATAGGCTTTCTTGCCAATTTCTTTTCCACATTGGTTAAAGTTATTTTTAAATTGATATTGAACAATACACTCTTCCATTACCGTATAAAAGTCAGGGGTCTCATCCCATCAAGATGGAGGAACCTGCCTCTGACACACCAGCCAAAAATTTTGCTTTTGAGAAAAATGTAGTCCAAGGCCAGGACCCACAGTCAAGTGTTATTTGCATTAAACTTTACAATATACTTTCATAATCAAAATGTCAAATGCAATTTTTCCTATACTCCAGAATACTGGGCTTTACTGAGTCTTTCTGGGTTGTACTAGTGTTCAAGAGGATGAAGATGACTCAGTAGCTATTTCATAATTAAATAGTATTATCCCAGCATGCTTGGTTTTTATGTTTGGCTGTTTTACTGGTTTCTACAGCATGGAAAAGGTACTTTAATCTCCTGGGTTTCATCAATAAAACCAAGAAGAATTGAATAGATAGTACTGTAGATCTTGACAATTTATGTCAAGAAAGATCCATCTGAATTACCTGCAAAAGAAGATAATTTTGGCTTGGGGCTTTCACTAAATTTTTAATGTAGATCTTCATTGAACTGGGCTTTAAACTTTAAAAATCAGGAAAACTATGTATAAGATAAAGAGGTAAAATTAAGCACTTAAAACATATATAGATTTTTCTAGAAAATTCTCAAAATAAAAATTAAAAAAGACTACAGAATCATTAAACCATATCTTGTACACATACACAGAAATAAACTGAATATATTTGGTTATTTTATTTCTACAAATATTCTGGATTCAATTATATTCAGTGTGCTTTCTCATGTTTTCTTTTATGTGAAATCAGAACTAGAACAAAGTGTATTTCTTGAAAACCAAATCTTTATTTTCTATATTCATTTATCTTGATACAATGCTTCTTTATATTAATTATATAACAGTTCCATGGTAAAATGCCTTATTGTTTTTGCTCAGTTAAGCCTCCTGTACTGATATTTAAACTAGTTTAAGAAAGTTTTCCAATACAAAGAGCTTCATAGTTGGGCAAGCCAGGCTGGATAGTCATCCTTCCTAAAGACAATTTGAAGAGGATTCTATCCCTTCTCCTTCCTCCATCTCCCCATAGGAATTCCTACTTCTGCTGGAAGCATGAATAGTTTCAGAGATATCTTCTGTTGTCGTCAGTCATTGCCTATGTTTCATATCTGCCTGGTTCATTAGGAAGCAAAGAGTGTTTCATTTAGTCCCCAGTGTTCATGCAAAACCATCTGTATTTAGATAAACAGTAAGTCACTTAGCAAACCTTCAGAATAAAGAGTATTTATTATTTCCTATTGACATGAGTTGGAATTACAATGATCAAATTTCTTATTTTGTGATCAGATTATCTTGCAACTAGTACACTGCAAAAGCCTTGGCTAGAAAATGCATTCAAAGCAATTCTTGCTTGTAGCAAATCACTCTACCTTTCAGAAATTCATATAATATTCAGGAAGCCTTTGGTTGATGGTCTTTGTTATTAGGCTTTTCTGTGAGTATCCTTTTATAGGCTGTAAATTTGAAAATTGATACTTTCACATAGATGTCAACTATAACCATGTAATTCTTGATTTACTTTTTATTAAAGAGAATCACATGGGTAAAATTCTCACTCAAATTTTGCAGAGCTAACCATAAATGCTTGATGCCAATGAAGAAATGACGATATTGCTTTAATTGGAGTATCACCAGTTAGAAACAATGATTTAACTTCAGTTGTATACAACAATGATTAGAACATTGTCAAGAAATGTAGCTACTTATTTGCAAGGACATAACCAGATTTTCTGTTATGATACCTTTTGGAAAAGATTACTCCACTGAATGACAGCAGTAAAGTCTCTTGAATTTGTTCCACCTCAAGTTCCTCTACTGTAAAATAGGGAGGCTGAGTTAATTTCTTAGCTGTGGCTAGCTGTAATATACAAACTTTCCAGATATATGGAAACATGAGTAAGCCCCGAAGAGACAAGTATTTTCCTGGTTAAAAGGTGTGTGATGGAAAAACATATAGCAATCAATTCTCGCAGAAAATCCAGGAACCATAAGGAGTCACTGGGGACCTCTTTGCTCTGAGTTTCCCTTCTCCTTTCAATGTTCCAGCTATAACTGTTAAGCAGTTTTCTTAGACAATAAAAACATGAATAAAAGACTCCAAAGGTTTTTGAAGAATGAAAACAGAACAATAAAAAGAACATATCCTGATTTCCCACCACTCATATCAATATTAGCTATGGGACTCAGAAATCTTTAAACGTTTTTTTTGCCATCAGAATATTGGCTACATTAAAATGATTTTCCAGACTTAGAGATATGTTTTCCAGCCACTGATTCATTGCTGGCTTTCAAGCTACAAGGTATTTCTGTCCAAACGTAACTCATTTAAATCACCCCATTTCATGGTGATCTTGATATGATCAGTTTATATTTCAAATGCTCTTGTGAAAAAGGCTCTGATCATGTGAAATTCTATTATGTAAGATTCTTATCATTCCTTTAGTTCAACATTCTTTGAAACTAACATAATCTTTTATAAGACTCACTTCTGTACACCTAACAGGATAATAGATATGCACCCACCAATAAACTTTCAAATCTCTGGGATATTGTTAATTAAAATAGAAAGTAGAGGTGATCGTTTCAAAAGAGGACAGGGGATGATTTAGTCAAAGGAAGTTTTTAAAAGTTTAAAAACTTTAGTGCATGGTAAGAGGAGTTTTCTGTGTCTGTAAAAAGGTCAAAAATCTAGAAAAAGGAAAGAAAAAAATCAAACCAGTAAAAGGAAGAGAAAAAGGGGTTTTAATCAAACATAAGGCAGAATTTAGAAAATACAGTAGATGAAGCATAATATTAGAAAAGATCCAAGTTTTATTTACAGATCTGCCATCCACATATCATCCAAATATCATCTATCTAAATATCTAAATGTCATAAATCTAAATATCCAAATACCACACAACTTTAAAGAGCGATAAATGTCCGTTTGGGGTGTGGTCTGAATAGAATGAGCCATATAAGCCTTCAAAAGAATTTGACAGAAAATTCAGCTCCCTTGGTTAAGTACCTGAGTATCTCTGTAGCTCAGTTTTTCTTATGAAATAGTAACAGTTTATGCTACTTTTATTTGGAGATTATAGGAGAAAAATACACCCTGTCATCTTTTGAAGTCTTTAAAAGAAGAGGTTTCTTTTTTAGGTATTGTTTGTAAAGGGCCAATAAAAGAATTTCTTAGTCATAAGAAACACTTCAGTGTGTTAACGCCCACTAGATGCCTCAAAGCTTGGCATCTTTACTGCAACTACTTCAGTCACTGACCTAGAACCCTGTAACTTCTCTTTTACCCTTGTCTGTTGTGTCTTTTCCCAACCAGACATTTAATAGTGCTACGTAGACAATCTGTCTACGTTTTCTTTTCTGGTTTCTGGGTTTTATATCATGTCTAGAAATGTCTTCTCCCACTCCACAGTTGTAAAAATTATTTTTCACATATTCTAGTAATTTTGGATTTCCCTCAATGTTTTAGATATTTATTCCATCTGGAATTTATTTGTTTATACGGTGGGAGATAGGATGCCACAATTACTTACATTACACGTGGATATCCATTGTCTCAATACTCTTACAGAAGACACCATTTCCCGATTAATTGGAAATGCCACTTATAACTGATGCTTCATTACCACCAATAAACATATGAAATTATGTATATATATATAAAAACACATAAAACAAATATAAAAATATACAAAATAAAAATAAAACATAATATAAAGACACAAATATATGAAATAAAATAATTATATAAATATATAAAATAAATATGTGAAATAAAATATATTTATAAATATATAAAATGTATAAAATATATTCATGTAAATTTATTTATGTTTGAGGGAGTGACTTTCTCATCATGATATAGTCTGTAAGGAGATGTATTCTCAGTGTCATTTATTGGCGATTTCTTTTCTTCCAGCTGTCAGTCTTCTAAGGCTGCAGTGATGTGTATGTGACTCACTAAATTTTCAAAGATTTCCCCTAATACCTACTAACTACATAATTGGTAATTTTGCCTAATATTTCCTTGATCACTGTCTGGAGAGCTCCCAGAACCCCTGTAAAAGTGGCATTTTAACATCAAATAGGATATTTTTCTTTGCCACTCTGGTGGACAACGCCAGAGCTAACATATGCAAATTTTTGTCAGTCACCTTGGCTCAGAAATGTTCACGATAACACAAAACACTGGTAGCTATAGACACCACATCAGAGAGAACAAATTGATGGTGGAAACAATAGGGATGTCACTCTATTGTACTAGATGCCTGGCTATTCGAGAAATACATATTAACTGTATTGCTCAGTACTATAAGATTTATGTTCATGTGTTTGTGTATAGTTTAATGAAAACATTTCTAAAACAACAGCACTATAATGAAAGAGCATTTCATGCAGCCATTCTAAATGAGTTATGCCTATCTGAACAGTTTCTGATCTCTTCTATTCCAGGGATCTAGTCGTCTATTCCTGTACTAATAGGAGATATTTTAGTAAATAGGTGCTTTAGAGTGTTCTCTCTTCTAGGCCAAACTCCCTCTAATCTTGGGATGATTCTAAACTTGTTTCCCAACTTCCACCCCCAGGAAAACTTCCCTTTTCTGGAGGTCTTCTCAGTAAAGGAAATTTTTTATCCATTTCCCTCTTTTTGAAAATAGAACTCCAGTCCATGTGGTTCTGATAGACCGTCTTGGCTCCCGGTTATAGGAAAGGGCACACATTCCAGGCCTGGCCTACTAGATCATCAAAGCCCATGGCCACAGTGACTATATCAAGGGTTGGCCTATGATATAAGCTAGTGCACTGAAAGGTACACCAAGGATTTTGCTGGAGCAAATGGAACCAGGGCTATTTCTTGAATTTGGAGCTAGAAAGACATAAGCCTAGAGCAGGGGGGCGCATTACATGAAGGGGAGCTAACAGATACTAAGATCCAAGAACTGATTAAAAGGAAGGGAGAGAAGAGAAGGAGATAAGGAAGAAGAGCATTGTTAGGTGATAATATATTTCTTAAATTAAAAATCTCCTCCCATGTAGTAACAACGTAAGAGCATTACCTTGAAGTGTTTGTTTGCTTGTTTGTTTTTTCTGAACAGTGATATTTCTAGATTTAGTGAAGCAGAAATAGTTATTGCTCAAAAAAAATTAATGTATACACACACTTATTATATTCAATATTCTTAATGATAGAACTTTCAAAAGAAGTAGAGCACACACCATTATCTTCCTCACATGGAGAGGAAATTTAGCATATCTTATCTAGGAATCACCTAGCATTATTCTAATTATTCCTTAGAGATGCTTGAAATCTCATTATAGTTCATTTTTCCACCTGGAGTTAGTCAACCACCATAAGGGTATTTTGAAAAGTACTTAAATTAGTCACAGCTTCCTTAAAAAAACTCTTTGCCTTTTTAGTATATCTGATAAAGGGAAATGGGATATTAACTTTTAATTGAATCCAAAAGTTTACTTGTGAGAAATGGAGCCACAGGAATAAGAATGGTGACAAAATGGTGACACTGGCTAACCTGTTGGGATTACAGTTGATGTGTCACTAACGCACAGGTGTTAGATTTCCACTGCTATATAATAAATTACCACAAATCTAGCAGCTTACAACAACATACATTACTTTACTGTTTCCATGGGTTAGACATCCAAGCACAGCATTGCTGAGTCCTCTGTCAGCAGCTCACAAGGCTGCAATTAAGGTGTCAGCCAGGCTGTGTTATCATCTGGAGGCTTGATTGGGGACTAATACTCTTCTGAGATCATTTGGGTTATTGGCTAAGTTCAATTTTGTGAGCTGTATGACTGAAGGCCCTGGCTTTTTTCTGGCTGCCTTAGACACTAGAGGCTGCCTGCAGTTCCAGGAGCCTGCCATATTTCATTGCCATATGGGATCCCTCACCATGGCCACTAACTTCTTCAAGTCTGTAAGGACAGTCTACCTCCTCAGCAAGGGCCCAGTCTCTTTTTGAAGGACTTCTACCTAATAAGTCAGACACACCCAGGAAGATCTCACTTTTGATTCACTCAAAATCAACTGACTTGGGACTTTGTCTCTGCAAAATCCCTTCATCTGTGTCGTGTTCCATTGGCTAGAAGCCAGTCCTGGATTCTGCCCACACTCAAGGGGAGGGGATTATAGAGGGCATGAACCCCAGGGGGTGGAGATCATGGGGGTCATCTCACAATTCTGTCTACTACATCTATGTTCAATAATTTTGTGTGATAAGGATAAAAACCGCCTTAATGTTTAGTATATCTACACAAGAATTAATCAGTGAAGTGAAGAGTGACAAATTCAAATCCCTGGGTAGCTTTTAAGTATCGTGCCAAATTTCATCCCCAACGGGTTAACTTTGAATCTCAATTCATTTCAATAGGTATTCTAGTGCAGGCATGTTACATGCCATGGAATCATGGACTGTGGCTACATGACAAGGTCCCAGTACAATGCGTACAGACTTTCATTAGAACTTTTATATGCCTAATTGTCTATGTGCATGAGAAGCTGGGTGGTATAGTGAAAAGAGTGTGTGAACACTTTGGAGTCCTGAGAGTGTCAGTTTGAACATGCCTTCCACTACGCAGGTCCTGCTTTAGGAAATCTCAGTTTCATCACCTATAAAGTGGGGGAAACTATCCCTCTACCTCTGCAGTATTAGAGTAAAACAGTGCAATAGATGGAGGTATTGGTTAAGGGTATAGGCTCTTACTAGCTGTGTGACGATGGGTAAATTATATAACTTCTCTAGACCTCAATGTTCACTTCTGTTTCATAACATTAATAACCGTTTCCGGTTCATGGTTTTGTTGAAATGCTCAGTACAGTGCTTGGCATATAGTTATGAGCTACATTAGTTCTGATATATTTAGATATAACTAAAAATATTAGTTCTAAAATTTTTAATATGTGTAAATGCCTGGCATAGTAATTTATTGAAGAACTATTAATTTATTGAAGAAATATTAATTGAGCATCTAATCTGTTCCAGGAACTGTCTTAACAGCAGAGATAAATCAGTGAATAAGGAAGAAATTCCCATCCTCCTGATCTTAGATGTTCATATACATGGTAGATATTATTATTTTATAATTGTGTTTTTTGCTCTATGCTAACCCCATTAAAGATAGAGATCAGGTCTTATTTATCTGTGAAACTTTAGTGTCTATAGTATTGGACACATGTAGGCATTCAGTAAAGTTTTATATAAATGAAAAATAACAAGATAGAGACCATGCTTTCAAAAATGTTTAAATTCCAGAAGGAAGTGCAGACACAAACTGACTGGAATGAATATGAATTAAACAATTGTCAACGAACTTCCTGCCTCCTTCTAAGAAGTGGTACACACAAACACATCTATTGTGCTTTTTAGCTTAAGAACAGAAAATCAAATTCCTAAGAATGGGAAAGAAATAAACACGTTAGTCACAGAAACTAATAGTCACTGTGATTGAAAATCATCTTGTAATTTTCTGGTAGTAAGGGCAAAAACAAAAATATGATGGGTTGAATAATTCGTATTTTTCAACAGAAAGAAGTGTACCATTCTTCCACAGAAATAGCTTATCCTCTGGTTCTACCCACAACTATTCTAGATGTCATACTGTTAAAATTAAACACTTTCAGCATCTACGTACAAACAGATTTCATTCACATCACTCCTGGGGCAATTAGCAGTGGAGCATTTTCAGATGAATACAACCATTATCATCTGATAAAACCTATCGATGATGATGATGAGGAGGAGGAGGAGGAGGACAATGATACCCATCATTTACTGAACACTCACTTGGTGCCTACTCCTCTTTTATGTTCTTTATATATTTTCTCATTTAATCCTTGCAACAACCCCGTGAGGCTTCCATTTACAGCTCAGGAAACTGAGGCACAGGCAATTAGGGAACTTGCCAAAGGTCACACAGATGGAATATGACACCAGCAATTTCCCTCCACAGCCTGCACTTAACTTTGCAATTTATTGGTCCCCCTCTTTGTGGGAGACCTTCAGAAAGCATAGGCAAAAATGGCTTCTATGTTGCCAATCAAAATAACCATATTCTCCCCAAATTTAAAACTTTCAGCACTTCATTAACAATTTCCCAGAGATTTTTCTAGAATCCATTCTTCCTCTACAGTTATTAGAAAGTTCAGTTTTACTCTACATTTATTAGAAAGCTGACAGTTAAAATTTTACAGTTATTAGAAAGTTAAATTCCCAGATGTTTACAATTATACTCCTGATTCTGAGGTCTGAGGTTTTCCCTCTTGATCAACTAACGTGCAAAAAAAGAACAGGATGCTAGCAAGGAATTTGTTTCCTGTCGTAACTGTACTCCACAAAGCAAACTGTATTAATAAACCTTCCTGGGTCTAATTACAAGTTTGGTTAACCTCAGCTGATTGTGCCCATGACGCTGAATCTGTTCACTCTGGGAAATTGGCTCTAGTCAGGGCTGGTGAATGGATCCCACATGTGATGAGAAAACCTACAGACAGCAAAGGCAGAGTGGGTCACACTGTCCCGCCCCTATGGGTGCCACCGGGAGAAATCATCCAGAAGTGGTAGGCTCAGTGCTAAATTTAACTCAGGACAGGAAATGTTTTCCACGCCAACTGGATTTCTGCACCTCTGAGTTGTGAATTTAGATGGATGAGCGATACCTCTCCTCCTTGTTCTGCTGGTAACTAGGTTCAATAGATCAAAGGTTTAATGTTGGCAGCTTCAAATGCCACTTCTAGGTTCCTGTCTCTTTGATAATGCAGGAAAGACTTTCTTAGAAAAGAAATAAACATGGAATTGAAAGAAAATAGGGTTTAAAAAAACTGCCACAAACCACTGCACATAATCATCTGGTAAGGCAGTGAAGTTAGTTCTGAATTTTAGCATATGCTATGGACTGAATTGTGTCCCCCCCAGATTCATATGTTGAAGCTCTAACCACACTCCATCTCCCAGTATGACTGTATTTGGAGACAGGGCTTATAAGGAGGTAATTAAAATTAAATGAGGTCATGGGAGTGGAGTCCTGATACGATAGCATTAGTGGCCTTATAACAAGAGACACCAGAGAACTCTCTCTCTCTTTCTCTCCGCCTCTCTCTTTCTTTCCTGAAGCACACAAAGAAGAGGTCATGTGTGCACACAGGGAGATGGCAGCTGCCTACAAGCCAAGAGAAGAGGCCTCAAAATGAAATCTACCTTGCTGGCACCTTGACCTTGGACTTCCCAGCCTCCGTAACTGTGAGAAATAAATTTTTGTTGTTTAAGCTACCCATTCTGTGGTATTTTGTTATAGCAGCCTGAGCAGACTAATATAGCATCCAGGCGCTTTCCAATGAAATTTTTAAGTTAAATTTCAGCTAATATTTTGTTCTTTGCAAGACCCTCACATGAAAACTCAGACTCCAAAGTAATCTTTGTTGACGTTACATTATGTGGAGAACTTGACACTGTTGTGTAGAATGTGCCTACATACACAGAAACCCAGAGATGTGGACCATCAGAATGAATACTGAAGTCCCCCAACACTGTACATACCAAATACAGGTCTACAATCCCTCACTCGTAATGTGGAAATCCTAAAACCTCTAAAAACTACCAATCTGGCCATGAGTTTGCAGCAAACTCATTTGGGGGCAACATTTATTGAGAAGGGAGTGAAACAATTTAGAGTTTTTAAAAATCACATGTGGATTCATACAGTCATTGCATTTTGTTGGAAAGAATTCTTCTTCTTCTCCTCCCTCTCCTGCTCCTCTGTTTCTGTTTCTTTTTCAAAAAGCACAAAGGATGATGTTTCCATTCAGGTAACCATCCTTCACGCACAACTTAGCTCTTCAGACCATGACCATAATCCAGGCTTCATGGCTACCAGGTGACAGCGAAAACAGTCTCTTGGTATTAATCTTAGAGGTTTGATAATTCACATAGAAAACTTCAGCTTGATAATTCACATAGAAAACTTCAGCATTTGGAATAGTGCTTGAAGCTGAGTAGTTTTTTGGATTGTTTGGTTTTCTTTTCCACTTCATTTGAGCTTAGAATTAATTGAATAAGACAACAGTAGGTTTATTAATGTTTAATATAATATTTACACATAGTAAATCAATATAATTATATATTAATACATAATATATAATAATAATAATATAATAGAAACTCTTTTTATATTTCAAACCAATAAAGATAAACAATGGAGAAAGATTTTTTTTTTAAATTTCCACTCTCTTCTCTCTTTTGATGAAAAATAAAAATAGAAATTTCCATCATCAGCACTGCTGTAGTTCTGTTAGCTTGTTCTTTGAAAAGCAAACTCTCCCATCAGAACCAGTCTGAGTCCTAACATCCTTGGTGTCCTAATCCTCTCAGCTAGGTTCATTAAACGTGCACCTGCAACTTGCATTCGCAGCCCGGCTTTGGCCCATCCTGCTTCCAGGCAGAGCAATGCTGAGACCAGTAGGCCATGCATGCACCAGCTCAGCCTGCTGTTTCCATCCATGTCCTCAGTTTTCCCGAAGAGTAATCTCAGCCTCAAAAATGACCTGGGAGAACCTACTTCTTGTTCTCCTCTCTTCTAAACACGTCTGGATTTCACATCACCTGCAGCCTCTCTCCAGTCACCTAGGTCTTTGCTGATCACCTCCACCCTCTGTACTTAAGTAGAAATTCTTCCCTCATGGACTCAGCTTTGATCTTTTGCAAATGTAACTCAATCTCATGACACCCTTCCCTATTTCTCCCATTAACTTATCTTCTAGTTTCAGACCTATCTTCAGATTCACACTCTTATGTGCCCAACCACAAAGTAAATAACCCTTGGCTTTACTCCAGGGTTCAGACTCTCAGCCTTCATCATGCGTGTACCTGGAAGATGCTTCCAGCTTTCCCAGTCTGACCTGCCCTTCTGTTGCCGACTTTGAACTCTGACAAACACATGTGCTTAGTGTGGCTAATGCAGATCCATGTTCAAATTCAGGCTCTGACACTTACAAGCAATTGGGAAGACTCAAGTTAATTTATGTTTTTAAGCAACTGAAAGTTAATTCACCTTTTTAAGCCTTTAAGGGTTCAGCCATAATCATGGTGAAACATAACGCCTACTTCAATCGCAGGTTGAAAGGATTAAAATGGCCGTGCAGAGTAGACACTCAAAATTTTTAGTTTTCTTCCTTCCTTTTAACATAAAGAGCTTCATTTAAAAATCTTCCTGGGGCCCGCCCAGCAGCACAAGCGGTTAAGTGCACGCGCTCTGCTGTGGTGGCCGGGGTGGGGCGGCCCGGGGTTCGCCGGTTCGGATCCAGGGCGTGCACCAACGCGCCGCGCTTGTCAGGCCACGCTGTGGCGGCGTCCCATATAAAGTGGAGGAAGATGGGCACGGATGTTAGCCCGGGGCCAGTCTTCCTCAGCAAAAAGAGGAGGATTGGCAGATGTTAGCACAGGGCTGATCTCCTCACAAAAAAAAAAAAAAAAAGAAAAAAATCTTCCTGATGTGGGGCCAGCCCGGGTGGCCTAGTGGTTAAGCTCGTGCGCTCCACTTTGGCAGCCCGGGGGGGCTGCCGATTCGGATACTGGGCGCGGAGCTACACATCACTCATCTAGTCATGCTGAGGCAGCATCCCACAGAGAGCAACTAGAAGGATGTACAACTATGACATACAACTATCTACTGGGGCTGTGCAGAGAAAAAAGGAAGGAAAAAAAGGAGGAAGATTGGCAACAGTTGTTAGCTCAGGGCCATTCTTCCTCAAAATATAAATAAATAAAAATCTTCCTACTAGAAATAGATTGATGTTAATCAGTGGTTTTACACTTTTGTGATCATGCCTCTCAGTCAAAATGCACTTTACACCATCACTCAGTATACGCATACACATACATGTATATATGTTACTGAAACATACATTTCACAAGCAAGAACTAACTTTATTAGCTCTGATACACTCTGAAATTTTCTATTGCATTGTTCTTGACTCTATCATGTTCTATTTCATTTTCTTAAATTGTAGTTCCCAATCCACATAATCGAATTCACAACCCACAAATGGGTCATGACCTGAAAAGCAATGATAGATAACGTCATTATATCACCTTAGCCAGTGATGGCACTGAAATCTACGAGCTCTAGTTCAAAAGGTCTACTGAGAAATTCTCATTTTCCCACCATGAGTTATTTCATTTAGTTATTAAAGAGTTAAAGAAGTCAAAAAAAAAATCTGAGTCAGTTGTTCCAACTCTGGAAATCAAAATCAAATGAGTAGGTACTTGTGGCAACCACTTTGGTGTTCCCAACACATACCTAGAACGTCCAATACTGGCAGGAAGGTGTGGCCAGGTCTCTCCTACCTGGAGCACGTTCCCAGGGCAGAAGAAGATAAGATACAAGTGAATAAACGGATCCACAGACAACACTTGAGTAGGCACAGGGACCCTCTTCTTCTCTTTCTGGGCATAATATTGGTTTCTCAGAGACTTTTAAGAAGGCTTTCTCTTTCGGGAACCACCGATGGCACCCAAATCATAAAACTAATCCACAATCCACAAGGTCTCTCTTAACTGCCATAGGATAGAATGTAAACTTTCCCCCCCTTAATTCTAATGTTTCTGAGAAGTATTTGACAAAGATGCCAAGCAAAGTTCTAGATGGAAGCCACAGAAGCTCCTAACTTCTGATCACTTTTTTCTCCATCATTTCTCAAAGACAGTCTGAACTAACTGAGTCCATAGTCACTCGCTTCCCTGAGATTTCTGAATTCATCTTAAATAATGAGACACTTTCTTATTTAATCTGTCACACATCTTTCTTCTTGAAGCCTCGTATACCTTTGCAGTTTAATGGTGGTTTTTGAGGATGGAGAATACAAACCAGGAGTGAATAATCCCACCCATTCTATTGACACCACACATTTTTTCCTGGGCAATTTTCTTTTCTTTTATCTAGACATAGCCATAAAAACTCTTAGAACTGACCTCAGATTTATTTTTTGAGACTCAGGTCATGGAAGTTTTAGCCGAGGATATCCTGGATTGTCTGGGCCCACCTCTGGTTTCACCCTCCTTCCTCAGTTTTATTGAGTCTTTCTAGCTGTCTTCCTCACCAGACAGCTCTCTGTGCACCTCTATCCCCCATTCAAGCTCCATCTGACCCCTGTATTTCCTAATTCAACTAAGACCAATTGTGATTAGAGGATCAAACTTCAAGGTTTAAAACTTCAAATCCTCACAAGCCCAGATTTCCTTTTAGACTTTCTGGTTGGGAGAGCAAACGACTTTCATGCTCCATGAGTCCAAGTTACGAATCTGGGGATGCCTAGATTCCAATTCCTCATTATTATAAAATCATATTGTTATAATAATCTTCTTCTACTTTTTGGCACTTCCTCATCCTCATCCAGTTCATTTTTTACACTGTGTTTTTTTTTTTTTAATTTTTTTTTTTTAATTTATTTTTCCCCCAAAGCCCCAGTAGATAGTTGTATGTCATAGTTGCACATCCTTCTAGTTGCTGTATGTGGGACGCGGCCTCAGCATGGCCGGAGAAGCGGTGCGTCGGTGCGTGACCAGGATCCGAACCCGGGCCGCCAGCATCGGAGTGCGAGCACTTAACCGCTAAGCCACGGGGCCGGCCCATACACTGTGTTTTGAACATCTTAGTCTATATTTTTGAAGGTCTGGAGCTTAGATTGCAAAAGAAGGGCTTAAATTTAAATTCTATTTTGCTCATCAATTTTCTATTCTGAGCTTCAAATTTTTTGAGGGAGGGCTGTGTGCATGTGCATATGCATGCACATGTGTGTGCAAACAAACAAATAAAACTAGTTAACTTGTTTGGTTTTCCATGAATGGAGTGAAAATCAAATTGTAATCAAGTTCCTATTTTCTCAAATACCACCGGAGAAAAGTAGAACTTTTCTTCCCTTAGGATTATGATTTATTTTAGGCCTTGTCCAGAAACTACTGGGACTTAAAGTAGCACATTGCTCACAGACTTGGCCCTCAGTGAAGAACAATTGCTGTGCTATGTTTCATTTTTCACCAATCATCCTTTCACGTTTCAGGGAAAGAAATCACATTGTCAGCGAGTCCCTGGCTTTTCCAGACAGAAATGAAGCAGTTCTTCCCGTAGTACTTTCAACTCTGCATAAAAGCAGGATCTGCTGATGATGGTGCCAGAAAAGTGTCACCACAAAGCTCAAAGTGAAAAAGGGATGAGCTTAAGCAGGTTTCCCTACTGCCTGCTCTAAGATACCAGAAAAATGAGAAGGAAGTTTTAAAAACAGCACAGAAGTGCTCTCTCAGGAAGAAATTTCCAAAAACTTTTTTTTCTACGTTGAATGCAATGTGGACATAACACTCCAGCTCATTGCAAGAGAAAATCCAGAAATGAAGGCCTCAACTATAGCAGCCATTGCTACTGATGGTATGTAATACCAGTGTGTTTTGCTCTCGTTGCCTAGGAGGTTTATACCCACCCACTTCAGAGGCAAAGGATACGCAATTACATTTTAAGGGTGAAAACGAGATTTCTTAAAAAAAAAAAAAAGAAAGAAGAAAAAAAAAACAGGATTATTCTCCAGAAGAATGACAAATGTATTTCCTTCTAGACCTTTGCTACTCAGAGCTTGGTCCATAGCATCATCTGGGACCTTGTTAGAGATACAGAATCTTAGGCCCTGCCCACACCTGCTGAATCAGAATTGGCCTTTTAAAAGGTTCCCCAGGGGATCTGGATGCACACTGTCCTAGGTGACTTGAGTAGGTCTCTCTGAGCATAGGTAAGTGTTGAGGTAGAACCATTCTGCCAAATGCTAAACCATCTTTGCTCATTTAAGGCTATGGAAATGATGTTGGGGAAGGCAGAATGCAGCCCAGTGGCTAATGTATCCTGTATTAGAAAAAATTCAGAAGTACAGTCATAGGAGAGAGTTGAAAGAAAGAGATGCTCATTCGGTCTTGTATCAAATATTTTTCCACTAATACCTTTGTGAATGCTAAATGAGCCTTTCCACATGAAAACAGTGCTGCATGGTGGAGATCAGAGGAGTAAGTTAGTCTCCACAAAATAATAAATACTTAATGCGGTACTGAACAAATACTCTGTCATCTGTTGAATGTAAATGTGTGTTATCTGAGCCCCTTAAAAATAAACATTTGAATCCCTATCTTATGACTAAAACATGAATCTTCACCATGATATATTTTGTAGTGTTGTAAACTCTTGCCCAGGGCAGCTTATCTTATAACTCATGGTATGCAAAGCAAATCCATTGTTCATTATTACAATTTTGTGTGTGTATGGGGATAAACTGCAGGCATGGCAAGGTCATTAAGATATTGTGAACTATAAGGAGTGGGCCCAACTTCTGGATTGTGTGGGTGACCCTTCAGTTCTTCTTAGTAAAAAACTAGGCTTTACTTTAAAGCCAGGATCTCAAGCTCTTGTGCATATGTTCTACACTTTCAAATTCAATTCACTTAACTTGATTATATATTAATTATGCTTATTAAGCACCAGGTACCCAGGGAAGCTTCTAAGAGATACAGGGATGAACATGATTAGGACCCTACCTCATGGAGTTTGAAGCCAGGTGCTAGGGTTAATGGAAATATAGCATTTGCCGAATTTGAAGGTCAAAACTTTTATGTTGTTAATTTGGCCTTACTCCCAATCATAATATAAATTGCTTAATCTTAGTTGCTGTACTATCTTAAAGGGGAAAAAGGTAAATCCAGCATGATTAGATGGTATAATGAACATCTGGGCTGAGCTTTGAAGTATTCTTAAAAGCAGAAGTTTTTGTTTCTTTCTAGACAAATAAAATCTTAGTCTAAATATTGACACATGCACCTTCTTCAGACTCTGGGACATGCTACAACCATTCCGTTCTCAGGGCTTTGCACTGGCAGTTCCCTCTACCTGGAATGCTCACTTCTTGGTTTTTCCAATTATCAGCTCTCTCTCATTATTCAAGAAACTCCCTTGATTCTATCAAACCAGAACACCTCAGCTCCAGTAAGCTATTTACTTATCACTATGTATACATGTAAGTGCACAATAATTTAATCAGTATTTAAGGAAATGAGATTACATCACAGGACTTACTTCTTTAAGAATTGGTTTTGTTTAAACTATTCATCATTCAATGTATTGAATCTACACCCACTATGTGTCAGGTGCTATTCTAGTGCCTGAGGGGTACAGCGATGAGCAAAACAGATCAGTTCCTTATGTCTTGGGGCTCACGAAGTAGGTGGGTGGGTAACTGACAATAAGCATGCAAAGAAATAATTCACAATAGGATCATTTTAAACAGTGATAAGTGCTGTTAAGGAAACAAAACTGGCTAAGATGATAGTAATGGTGTTTGTAGCTACTTTATTGGAGCCATTTTGTTTATTTAATAAATGTATATATAGTGTTTGCTATGTGCTAGGACAATTCTAAGTTCTTTACAAATATTAAATCATTCAGTCTTCAAAACATCCCCAGGAAGGAAATAGTTTTATCATTGCCAGTTTACAGATAAGGAAACACACAGAAAGGTCAAGTCACACATCCCGGATTGCTGGGGATTAGAGCCATGTTTGAACCTAGACAGTCTATATCCAGAGCCCATGGGACAGCCCCCTAGAGTAGCTTCTCTGGAGAGCTGGCATCAGTGATTGGCCCACCTATGAGGTCAATGTAAACCAGCTTATGCAATGCACATGGCTATTCCTTCCAATAAAATACTCTCCATATACCAAGTGAAGGATGTTTTCAAATGCATGTTTTCATCCAAGTATCCTTGACAGTCCACATTGCTTCATCTAATATCAAGTGTACTCAAATTTCATAAGACAAAATATCTAACTTTTTTGAGGTATAATTAATATACAATAAAACATACAGATCTTAAGCAAATAATTCGCTGAATCTGACAAATGCATATATCATGTAACCTCTATCAAGATACAGAATATTTCCATCACCCTAGAAACGTCTCTTCTGCCCCTTCTCAGTCAACTGTATACATTTTAGTTGTTTCTGGTAGAGGTGATTCTGTGGGCAATTTGCATAATAAGCAGCATTTTGATTTCTCATAAATGTTTCACCTCTCAGAGCAAATCAATAATCATATTTGAAAGTTATGATACCAATTGCAATTTTCGACAGTAAGCTACAATTCTGTACTTCTCTGCCCTTTTTTTTTTTTTTTTTTGTGAGGAGATCAGCCCTGAGCTAACATCCGCCAATTCTCCTCTTTTTTTTTTTTTTTTTGCTGAGGAAGACGGCCCTGGGCTAACATCTGTGCCTATCTTCCTCCACTTTATATGGGACGCCGCCACAGCATGGCTTACCAAGCAGTGCGTCGGTGCGCGCCCGGGATCCGAACCCCGGGCCGCCGCAGCGGAGCGCGCGCACTTAACCACTTGCGCCACCGGGCCGGCCCCTCTGCCCTTTTTTGTGCATATGCAAATCTTCCTCTTGAAATGTTAGTCATGCTCTAATTTCTGTTAAATACATCCGTTTCTATAAACTCCACCAGCTGACACTGTGCCTGGGCAAAGGCGCAGGCTCGTTTGCCCGTCTGCTGCTTGCACTCTAGAGGTACGTCACTCATAACCCACTACTCAAATGGAGCAGGTTGTAGAGGCTCACTCAGGCCTCTGAAGGTATCTCCCAGCATCACAGAAACTAGAGAGGAGGCACATGCAGACGCTACTTGGGTTCAACGGCTTCCCTGCAGTTCCCAAATTATCTAAATTCTGTGCATGAGGTATGTTCTCAGCAGGTCTCTAACTTCACGGAAGTGAAGGTGGTAAATTAGAATGACTACTAGACCTGTGCTTCCCAAACTTGAACATGCCTATGAACCACCCAAGGATCTTGTTAAAATGCAGATTCTGATTCAGTAGGTCTGAGTCTCGGCCTGAGACTCTGCATTTCTAACAAGCACTGGGTGATGCTGATGCTGCTAGTCAAAGGACCACAGGTTGAGTACTCAAGACAAATTCAAGTTTGGATTAAATAAATGTATACCAGTGTGCAAAGGTTATAGGGCATAAAAGGGATCTCTGGTCAAATAAGTTTGGGAGTCACTGGGTTAAACTTAAAATGATTTCTTTAATACAGGCCTTATCAGAACCTTTAACATGCTAATGTAAATTGTTCCTCTCCAAGAGGGTAATATGGTATATGAGGTTTCCCAAGTTTGTTAGATCATGTAACACTTTTTTGCAGAGCGTTTGATGGGTCCAGTGCCCCTCAACAGGGCAAGAGAAGCTTGGAGATCTTTCCTGAACCTAAATTCTGTTATTTCCAAGGGAGCTTCCTCAAGGGTTTAATTATCTTGAAAAAGTAACATAAAACAAAAAACTTCCCATTGTTTTGTACTCCTTATTTTTGCTTCTGTCTTTCTGAAATGACAGGTTCCACAAACTTCAGAGCAAGAAGGGCAAGTTTGTACATTATTGGCAATTTATTGCCTAAGGACAAGGAGAAGTAGGTACATATAAACCTGTGTAACACACAAACTATGTAAGCAAATTCACTACATCAATAGATTTCACAAATAATAAGGTTATAGGATTCATTTTTTCCACATTGTAACAGTTATGTTCATTCCTCTCACTAGCTTAACTGGGAAAGCTGAGTCCTGTGTATTCTTTCTCTAAGTTACATCCTTCCCTCAGTATGCCTCTTGCTAGTGACATGATATTAGTCTGACAGTTGAGTTTTTAAATTTCTTTTTTCAGATTGTCAAACTGATCTATTCCATCCAGGTATTTAAAACAAAAACAGACTTTAAAAATATACACCACAAGCTTAAGAAATTCTGAACAATGATGGCAAGTTTTTCTTTCTGATTTGGATCTTTCAGCTACTCTCACAGATACACTTGGAATTTTTGAAGTACAGCCTTGCATCAAGCTATGATATTCTTATTTTAGCTACTTAAGTGCCTTGATCTAACGTACAGGGCTGAAGCTTTCAAAATTTTATTTACTGAAAAAGATAACACTAAAAATGCCACTACAGATATTCAGTAGCATCTGGTCAATCTTAGATTTAATATTTATGACTTCAGATAATCCCAAACAAACCTGGAGTTCACAGAATATTTAAAAACTAAAAATTTGACTCATTTCCTCTGCCAAGATCATAGGCAAGAGCGGGCTGCTCAGACGAGTGAAAGTGGTTTGCTGGCACCCAGCACCTGAGTCTCAGCTCTGCTTGCTGTTCTCATTTAGCTAATTCAGGAACTTCTCTCATATATTCATTACAATCCATAGGGCAGATATTATTACCCATACTTTACGGGTAAGGAAATTAAGGGCATTTTCTGTTACGAAAGTGTATATTTATAAATGTCTTAGAAGTACCCTCAGAGCTGTCAAGAATCAGC
This sequence comes from Diceros bicornis minor, assembly GCF_020826845.1. Classification (NCBI taxonomy): domain Eukaryota; kingdom Metazoa; phylum Chordata; class Mammalia; order Perissodactyla; family Rhinocerotidae; genus Diceros; species Diceros bicornis. The sequence continues at coordinate 36,117,750 of NC_080758.1, read as the reverse complement.
TCCATTAATCAGAATTACTGCTGTGACCTTATTTAATAATAGGACATTGACAGGCTCATTTCTAATATGCAAATCCATTTATAATAATTTCTAATACATACTGCTAGCTTATATAGATATTTGAGGCCTCCAAATTAAGAACAATGACAAACCTACCCCAATGTTGAGACAACTAATACAGTGACCTTAAAAATTTCAAGTATTATAAACAAATTGGGTACATAAACATCTGAGTTACAAATAAACTATACTTTCGAACAAATGGTCCCATTTCCTACTATTGCCTACACGTAAAATTATCTTAATAACATTTTTGGATGTTTTTTATAGGCCAAGGACTGTCCCAGGCCTGTGACTAAAGTCACATTTCTGAAGATATAAGCTGATTCAGTAAAAAGACCCCTCCCACGATGAATTCATAAGCCACATAAAAGTATTATAAAAGCTGTTAAGCATGTATGATGTCCCAAATAATTGTCACATGTTCAATTTTATATGCCAAAGACATGTTAACTTCAATTTTTCAAAGATTAAGTTAAAAAAGCTTCCAAAACACAGACATAAATGACCATTACTTACTAATAGCAGTGTCAAAATTTTAATTTAACATCTTTAATTTTCCACATGATCAAGGATGCTTACATAATCATTAGCTGCAATAATCATGTGAAATTACATTAATGAGCGAAAGGGAATATAACAAGAAGTATTTTATACAGAGTGAATTTAAAAAAAATTTCTCTTGGGACTCTGAGAAATCTCAGCATAGCCCCCTCACCTCTGTGTAGGCAGGGGGTTCCAGAGGCATTGGAGAAAGAGTATCATTTCATCCAGTCTCTCTCTCCAGGATGGTTGCGTTAAGATAAACAAAGTCGTCACTGTATTTGAGCCAAGCTGTGCATCTAGAGTACTTAGTAAGTGTATGAAAGTTAGACTATAATTACATAAGAAACACACAAAATAGTTATCCTTTTTCTAAAAATGTAGAGATTTTGATTTTTTCATTATAACATACTTTTGCACAACCCGAAGATCATCTTTGAAAAAATAAAGAAAAAGAGACAACAAAGAAAGCTTTTAGGAAGTGTTCCATTAATAGACAAGAGATTGCCATTCATTACCCACTGCAGATTTCAGTAAAATAAGAATTTACATATAATTGTGTGTTCATTTCTGAGGCCTTTTTAGGGCAGGTGAACAAAAAGCCGTGATGTGCATGTTCTGAAGACATTCAGTCACAGATACGTATCAGATAGTGCTTGATGCTTGGTGGCGGCCTGATGGTTGGGGCAGAGGGAACAGGCACTAATGTAGCTGGCACATGATCAGGGAGGCAGAGCCACTCAAAGTGGCATGGAATCAGGGGTTAGTAGGGCAACTCCACCTTGCAAAACTGTGGGAGCTGGTGAACAAGTCTGTGGAAGATTGGTGCCGTGGCACCTACTGTTGGGACCCAAGTGACCATAAGTCAGGGCTGGCAGTTGGGAAAGAAAGCTGGACATGAGGGGAGAGAGTGAGGGCAAACAGGAACCTAAGTCTGACTCACCACCTCCAACCTCGACAATTCAGTTGACATGCGAAAGACACTGGCACCCTTTACCAGGGAACTGTCCATGAGCCTCGGCCTTGCATCTGGTGGCAGAGATCAAGGACTGCAAGTTGATGCCCCGTTCCAGCCAGGTGACTGTAGATTAGTGACAGCCTTTGTGTAACGCTTGTGAGCAGCCGGGTTTTCCTGCGGATGGGTCTGCACCCATTTCAGCGTGCGTCAGAACATCCTGCTAGACTCAACTACCATTCACGAACGAAAAATGGGCTTCCGGTATTTGTCAAATTGGATTTTCTCTCATAAGATTTTCCGCTCAGACATTCTGTCTTCTTACCAAGTATATGAGACTCCACTGAAAATAGGAATTAAATAACAAATCGATTAGAGAATCTGATTAGACTGTATATAATTCCATGGGCACTTTTATTAAGATTTATTACTTTGAATTGTGACCATCTGTCTACCTGTAGGGTGAGTTCTAAAAGAGAGAACATGTCCTGTTCAATGTTGTAGTTCTAGCACAAGGCACTCAACAAAAAGCAAATAGATAAATTCATTAATGAATAAACCCAAAACACTGTTTTTATATGGAACTAAAAAGAAAATGAACTATTGGGGCAATTAAGTCCTATTGCCATGATCCACTCCACTTTGCAAAAAATGTATGTATAGCAAATCTGGTCTGTTAAGGTATAGAGACACACCAAGGATAATGCCCCTGAAGTTCTATGCCTGGCTTTCATGTTCCTCCTTGGCATTTCCAAATGTATCTTCTCTTACCTGCCAAATCTTCTTCAGTCAGGCTATCTACACATGGTGTCCTAAACCCAACACAGCCATGTCCAACTCTATTTGCATAACTTCCCTGGAAGTCTTTATACCTGTCTTTAATTCTTCAAAGCTTGGTTCAAATGCTCCCATCTCTGAAAAAGCCCTTGCTGACCATTCTAAATTATAGCATTGTGTCTCTTCTGCTCTTTCTCAGACATGCATTCTCCTAAATATCCACAGAATCTCCTTCCAGTCTTACTCACGTGACTGTACATAAAATGCTCTTCCTCATTGGGGCCAGCCCCACGGTCTAGTGGTTAAGTTCAGTGCGCTCCACTTAGGTGGCCTGGGTTCAGTTCCCAGGCACAGACCTACACCACTCATTGGCTGCCATGCTGTGGCAGTGACCTACATACAAAATAGTGGAAGATTGGCATGGCTGTTAGCCCAGGGCAAATCTTCCTCAAGCAAAAATAAATAAAAAAATGAGAAAGACTGGCAACAGATGTTAGCTCAGGGCAAATTTTCCTCAGCAAAAAAAAAAAAAAAAGTGCTTCCTTATAAGCTTATTTTACCTGTTCTTAGGGATATATCTTACCTCCCAAAGGGACACTAAGTTGCTTAAGGCAAGTGAACATCCTCCAGTTAGTGTGACCATGTGTCTTGGATTTTTTGTAGAGCCTTTAGAATTTTATTTTGTGTAGGAAAGTCAACTTGATAATATACAACTAAATCTGATTTAATGTAATATTTTTACATGTAAAAGACTTTTCCTATAAATAGTTGGCCTTATTTTCTCTCCACCCAGAACTTATTGTACTATGTACCTATGTAAGTTGTTTTAAACTATTTTTGAGATAAACATAAATAAATGCATACAAAGAACAAAAAATCTCCTTTGTCACGCTGTGCATTCTCATTCTCTTGGTTTTGAAAATACAATTCAAACGCTCACAATACCTTGAACTTACAAGTTGTGTTTAACACATGGGTCAAGTGGAATTTCAAACAAATCATGCCTGTGTTTTAGAGATTCATTAGCCTATGGGTTGTTTTTAGCGTTCTCTCAAAGAATAGGGAAAGAGAAGGAAATGGCAAGTTTCAGCAAAATAAAGACATAGATATTGGTGAGGAAGGGTGCAGAAGAATATTGACATTAGAGTAGGGAATAATCTCTCTGATTACAAAGTCCAATGCCTCCACTGTACTCTGTGGCCCAGAGCAATTTACCTAAGCCAAATAATTAAACAATAGAAGACCTAGGTGAGATTCAGATGTCTGGTTCTTAGTTCTCACTGCCTTTGATCTCTTTCAGCAGGGGATAGTACTGTCCTACTACATAAGCAGTTTCTACGATGCTGTAGAAGACGCTTCTGGTGCCCCACACCATATCCACCACTTAGGGGGTCACCTGCAGCTTAGGTGGACAGTTCCTGTACATGCTGACTTTCTCCTCCCTCAAACACCCACAGTTTCTTAGATGGCCCCCAAGAGGGATTGAGCCCCAGTTGTCCATATCTGTGACACATTCAGCGGTGTACCCTTTATTGACCTTCTTCTCATCCCAGCTTCCTTCTCCCCACTCCACTCACTGTGGTTCTTGGGGTCACTGCCAAATAGACTTCTTGCACCCAAGTTCTTGTCTCAAAGTCGGATTTTGGGGGAATCCAAATTAGGACATATGGTAAGGGGCCAAATGCAATCAACTGTTTTTATCAACATCATTCTCCAGTCCTAGCTCTTATGATGTTTCCTTGATTTAAAAATTTTTAATGATAATTTTTTAATCCCAGTCTCAAGACTGAACCCAGTAATCTGTTTCTTTCCTTCCCTTTCCCTTCACTAGAGAGAAATAAAGCAAATACTCAATTTAACTAGAGATGCTCAATAAACCTCAGACAGCACCTGTCATGTAATGACTTTGTGTTTCTTTCATGAATGGATGAATCAACGGATCAATCAATGCAGTATGTTTTGTTCATATTTGGAAAAGATTTAAAGTAGGCAGTTCAAGCACTATTACAACTCACTCCTACTTCATCAAATACTCTGCTTCGGATAAAAGGAATATGTTGCTAATGTTTGTTAGCCCGTGATAAAAATAGAGAATTCCCAGTTTTTATGAATGGGTGATTAATCAGCAAGTGAAAATTGTTCTAGGGCAGCGCCTCTCAAATTTTCATACCACATGCCTGGGGATGTTGTTAAAATGCATATTTTGAGTCAGTAGGTCTGGGTGGGAGCCAAGATTCTGCATTTCTAATAAATTTCCAGTTAACGCTGATGCTACTGGTGTAAGGACCACACTTTGAGTGGTAGAGCTGTGAACTGTGCTGTCCCATAAGGCAGCCAGTAGCCACATATGGCTATTTAATTTAAAATTAAATAAAATTACAAATTCAGTTTCCTCAGTCACACTCATCATGTTTCAAGTGCTCCATGGCCACAAGTGACTAGTGGCTACCATATTGGACAGCAAAGATACATAACATTCCTAGCAGTACAAAAAGTTTTATTGCTTTAAACATGGGAGAAATGTTCTCAGATATTTTACTTTTCTTTGATTTTTCACTCTTTTAATCTTTCCTTCCTATTTTCCTCACTCCCCACTCCTCTATAATGTCCCACACTATGTATGTGGAGTTTTTTCTTCTCTTATGCCTTCATAAGGATTCTAAAATGGGATGTTCTAAGACATCTTGTGGATACATTTCTTCTAAAAGAGTTGGTTGAGGGGCCGGCCCGGTGGCGCAAGCGGTTGGGTGCGCGCGCTCCGCTGCGGCGGCCCGGGGTTCGCTGGTTCGGATCCCGGGCGCGCACCGACGCACTGCTTTGGCAAGCCATGCTGTGGTGGCGTCCCATATAAAGTGGAGGAGGATGGGCACGGATGTTAGCCCAGGGCCGTCTTCCTCGGCAAAAAAAGAGGAGGATTGGCGGATGTTAGCACAGGGCTGATCTCCTCACCAAAAAAAAAAAAAAAAAGAGTTGGTTGAAACATCATAGGCCATCAAGACAATGTACCCTCCATAACTATCCTTATTTCTAGTCTGTTTTTTTGTAGATTTGGTGAATAACAAATATTCAATCTGACAGATAGTTTGATATGGTTTAAATGTCCTCTTAGAATACTAGCTATGCAAAAATCTTTCTCAATTTTATTAACCAAAACAAAAATATGTGTAGAAATCACTCATCTCTTAGTGTTAATATTGAGAAAACAAAGCACTTCTAAGAAAAAACAGACTTTTTTTCATCCTGATAGCACTCTCCCAATCTACCTTTGCATAAAAATGATACTTTTTATTGACTCACATAACAATTTATCTTTCTAGTATCTGCAAATGCTTCAGAAATATACTTGTTTCTCAGTTAATCTGTTAGAGTCTCAGGAAGTCAAGATTGGCTGTTTGATAACAGTCTTTCTGAAAAATAAAGATACACCCGAAGTTCAAATGCAGCATGAATTGCTTGATTATAATTAAATGCAATTTAGTTTAGAAAACTGCAGTTGATGACAGAGTACACTATAGGCAACACTTGTATGGAAGGCGCTAGAGATGGCACCACTTCAATCATTCTAGCCCTTGAGTTTTAAAATCTAATTTGAGATGGGGAAAGTTGCCAAAAATAAAAGATTCACATGTTAAAATGCTTCTGATATTGCAAATAGAGAAAGATCTAGAATTGGGCTGTCTTCAAGGTGTCCTTTACCTTCACGGTCAAACAGAGGTGACAGTAGCCTCTGATGTTAGTTCTTTTGTATCTAGCTAGAGTACTTTGAAAGAGTCTCTGAAAAGTAGCAATCAGTGATTGACTAAACTCTGATCTGTAACAAATTCAGCAGAATACTAGGCCTATATCGAATGTTTGATGAACCTTCTGCACATTAACTATCAAGACAGCTAGTGAAAGCAGAACTTCATATTTTAAAATGCCTTTACTTACTTACACTGACAACTTGAAAAAAGCCCAGATTGCTCACCATTCTATGTTCATGTCATCAAGTACAAGTTTTAACAATTAAAATAAATCTGGGAGACTCTCCACATAATGAGGGTTCATTATGGCAGTAAACCCTATCTTTGTCCACGAGAGGAAGTTAAATAATACTTGACAATTTTAAACAACAATAGGGAAAAGAAGGAAAGAAATGGATGATTTTATTAATTACAGTGTTTAAACCAATGTAATATTAAAATAAAATTTGTATCATTATTAGAAATCAAATTCATTAACGTATAAACAAAACATTTCTAGAAAATTCCACATATTTATGAAAACAAAATAAACTTTAATGTTTGCATAATTATCTACATAATCTGGTGAAAATCTTCAGCAAACAAAGGTTGGAGCTGGAATTTCCCAATTTGATCCAATATACTGGGTAAATTACCTTTCATAATGTATATTGATTTTTTTAAAGTCACAAATGATCATTGTAGAAATTTTAGAAATGACCAAAATGCATAAGAAAAAAAATCCTTCATTATGCTAAAACCCAGATATAGGCACCTTTAACATGCTAATGTGTTTCCTCCATGTTGTTTTTCTTTGTAAAGTATATTTAAATATAGATATATTTCATTTTTAAAAATGAAGGGCAAACTAAATAGCTAGATGGAAAACGATAGACAGATTCAGACAACAGCTATAATCTTTATCATCTGCGTGTCAGGCACTATGCCCCTCTTCATATGTGTTACCTCATAAATCTTCATGATAACCACACAAGGCAGGCAGTAGTGTTATCTCTGCTTTACAGATGAGGAAGCACACGGTGTTAAATAATGAGCCTGTATTCTCCATTAGACTAGAAAATCCTATATGGCAAGGCCTGGCTATTTACTCATCTCTGACTTCCCACTTCTACTGCAGGATTTGATCACATATTAGAAAGTCAATTAATGAATACCTAATATTGAAATGAAAGTCAGAAGAGGAACAGTGTTTTCTTGTGTGGTAGATGGGATTATTGTTCTCAATTCTTCACTCCCTCACTACTGGGACCCCACGACGGGGTCCAGTAAGTAGAGGGTACACCCCGTTCCCACTGACTTTGGGTTTGGCCATGTGACTGGTTTTCTCCAATAGAATGTGGTGGAAGTAGGCGTGGGCCAGACATGACTCAAGGCCTTAAGAGAAAAGGAGGGTTTTGCTCATCTTTTTGACTTCCTGGCACTGCAATGGAAGAACAACCTAAGGTAGGTGCTGCTTCAAGGAGAGAGATTATAGAGACCAGAACAGAAAATCTGAACTCAATTTGAGATCTGAGCCAAATTCAGCCATCACACAGCATAGCACAGCATAACATAGCTGACCATACATACCTGAACAAGAAAATAAATGCATATTCTGTAAACTATTGAGTTTGAGGGGTTTTTTTTTAATGCAATAACTGACTAATTTACTTTGTAATGTATTCATTAGCATGCAATAACTAGGGTAAGCTGACCCACAGTTTTCCTATTAAATTTGTCAGTTTTTTAACGAGGAAATTGTCGTTCTACTTGACAAGGTCATAAACGAAAATGCCTCTGTTTGTTAGGTAACAAATCCACATGCTCTTTTGTTAAAAGGACCTTCTGTATCGACTAGAGAAATGGAAAACAGGATGTCTTAATTTGTACCCCAAACAGTCTGTGCAACAGGACTTGAAAACAGCAACACAATAATAGTCTTCATTCTTTTAGAGTGATTAAAGATTAAAAGGATGACTCCATGATGAACTGGCAGTGGCTAGGTTATACTCCTTATAGACAGACCTCTAAATGTTTTCCCTTTTGTTTTAGAGTAGCTCTATCCTACAGAACCATAATGTGAGCCACATGTGTTCTCTTAAATTTTCTGGTAACTACATTTTTTAAAAAGGTAAAAATAAAAAGGTGAAATTAATTTTAATAATATATTTTATTTTAACCCAATATATCCAAAATATTATTTCAATGTATTATTAATATAAGAAGCTACTAATGAAAGACTTTACATTCCTGTTAATACTAATTCTTCAAAATTCATTGTGTATTTTACACTTATAGTACATCCAATTTGGGCCAGTCACATTTCAAATATGGCTAGTGGTTACCATATTGGATGGTGTGGTTTTAGATGATGTGATAAATTATCTATTCTAATGCATTAATTTCCTGTGGCTGCAGAAACAAATCACCACACACTCGGTTGCTTAAAACAACAGGAATTTATTCTGGAGGCTAAACATCCAAAATTAAGACATCAGAAGGGTCGTATTTCCCTTGAAGGCTCTAGGAGAGATTCTGTTCCTTGTCTCTTCCGCCTTCTGGTGGTTGCCAGCATTCCTTGGCTTATAGCTGCATCACTCTCATCTCTGCCTGTTTTCACATGGTCTCCTCCTCTTATATCTATATCAAATCTCCCCTGTGTGTCTCCTACAAGGATGCTTGTGATTGGACTTAGGACTCACCTGTATAATTCAGATCTTTTTATCTAATGATACATAGTGATACCTGCAAAGACCTTTTTTCCAAATAAGGTAACATGCACAGCTTCCGGGAATTAGGACACGGATAGATTTTTTTGGGGTTACTGTTCAACAAACTACAACAAAAAATAAACTATCAAAATAAAAGCAGACTGTGTATGGGTCAATGAGGAGTGTGGTTCATGAATCAAGACTTATAACTCATCATAATATGCACATCAAATTCAATAAAAATTAAAGAAAAAAATTATTTACATGTAATTAAATAAATAATAATAAAACGATAAACAGTTTATTTTGTGATACTGGATACACCCATCAGAAAGGCTTAAATGAAAAAATGAACATTATCAACTTTGGGGAGGGTGTGAAGTACGAGAGTCCTCTTACACTACTAGTGTGATTGTAAATTAGAACAACCACTTTGGAAAAATGTTTGTTCCTACTGAACACATCCAGACCCGCAACTCAGCAATTCCACTCCTGGTATTTGTGTACACCAAGAGGCACGCGCTAGGATGCTGAAAGCAGCAGTATTTGTCATAGCACCAAACTAGGAACTATACAAATGGCCATCAACTGTAGAATGGATAAATAAATTGTAGTATACTCATATGATGGAATATTCTACATGCAAAAGAGAATGAACAATCTACAGTTACACATAACAATGTGGTTGAATCTCAGAAACACAATGGTGGGGGAAAAAAGCCAGATACAAAAAAGCATACACAGTATGAATTTATTATATAAAACTGTAGTTTTTATTAATCAAAGTGTATTAAATCAGATTAAAGGGATAGACACCATATCCCATTCTCCCTGTCTCCTTCTCTGTTCTATTTTTCTTCATAGTTCATATCACTCTCTTAATCGATCTTATTCATTTGTTCACTTATCTATTGTCTCCTCTTGTCAAGCCCACTCTTAACAGAAATATCAGTTCCATATGAGCAGCATCCTTGTCTGTCTTTGCAGATGTCAAGTTTGGCTCAAGAATACAATATCTGTAGACCTCTCTGATTGCTAATGCAAAATTTAGATGGAATGGGGATGTAAGTTTCCCTTATAAAAGGCTTAAAGCATAGCGAGTTCCAGTTATGGTCTTTAATTCTGTCAGGATCCTACTCATGGAAAGAGTGCGATAGGCAGCTACATGCCATCATAGGAAAATTCTTTCCCTACCAGGGCAAAACTCCACCAATATGCACTGCCTCTCCCCCAGCTCTGACTTCACGTCCACTGGGTTCTTGCATCTCAGCTAATGTATTGGGACCACATGTGAGTGGATGGGGTTATGACTCTCCCCATCAATGTATAACCCACTAAAATGCTACTTGTTTCTGAAAAATTTTAATTTCAAAGCTCAACACTATATAAAATACTGAAAATTAATTTGATATAAAATCAACTGTACTTTAGATTCTAGAGCCTTCATTCACACAGAACATGAAGGATTAATGGTAGTAATGAAATTACATGGTTATTAGTAACAGAAAAATAATTATTATTACTATTATTAGACACACATGTCTCTCAAGTGTCCTGAACAGGGTGTGTGGCATGGGCAGAAAGGCTGATGAGTGTGAGATGAAATAACTTGTCTCAGTTGCCACACCAGGTAATGACACAAATAGAAATAGACCCTAACACAGTTGACTTGTTTTACAGTGTGATTTCAACTACTTGGATAGAAATGCTAATATGCTTAAAGGTGTGAAGCTTTCCAAAATTAAGAATCATTGTATTAAGCATGTGTTGCAATCTACTATCTACAGATTTACACTAGAGACACTTGACTTTGAAACCAAACACCAAGCATCTTCTTTAAACTACAAGAAAATTTGGTAAGGGAAGTTTAATATTTATGTCATTGCAATCTTTTTCCAAGAATAAATTTTCTTCACAAAATATAAAAATATAAAATCATTATGCTGTACACCTAAAAAAACTAACATACTTCAACAAAATTATACTTCAATAAAAATTTTATACTTCGATAAAAAAATTATACTTCAATAAAAATTCAAATTCAAAAAATTATACTTCAATAAAAATTCAAATTCAAAAAAATTATACTTCAATAAAAATTCAAATATATTTCAATAAAAAGTTACCTTTATTGAAGTCAATTATACCTCAATAAAAATTAAAAATAATAAATTTCCAATTTGAAATATTTTTACAGCAACTATACTAGATTTTTGTCAATAGATTTATAAAAATGTTTCAAAGATCGTAGAGAGACTTCTCCTACTTCCAATATCCAGTTTCCCCATTTGTTACGATCTTGCATTAGAATGATACCTTTGTTACAAATAAAGAACCAGCATTGATACATGGTTTTGAACTAACGTCCATACTTTACTAGTATTTCCTTAGTTTTTACCTAATATCCTTTTTCTGTTCTAGGATCCCACCCAGAATACTACATTCCCTTTAGTCTTTATATCTCCTTAGGGTACTCTATACTGTGAGTGTTTCTTAGACTTTCTTCGTTTTCAATGACCTTGACAGTTTGGAGAAGTACTTTTCAGGCATTTTGTAAAATATTCCTTAAGTTGGGTTTATGTGATGTTTTTCTCATGACTAGACTGGAATCAATGGCTTTGTGGGGGAAGACCACAATCTAAAATATCATCTTCACGACATCAAATGAAGGTTACATACCATCAACATGACTTAATATTGATATGTTGGCCTTGATCACCTGACTGAGGTAGTGGTTGTCAGGTTTCCCTGCTGTAAAGTTACTCTTTCTCCCCCTTTCCATATTGTTCTCTTTGGGAGGCAGTCACTATGTTGGCTTCACTTAAAATTGGAGATTCTTCTATAAGGAAGATTTGTCTATTCTCTCCCATTTTTAAAATTTATTCAATCATTTAATTATATCAGTATGGATTCATGGATATTTATTTTATACTTTGGGCTATAATCCAATATCACTTTATTTATTTTGTTGCTCAAATGGTCCCAGCATAGACATTGGGAACTCCTTCAGTTGGCTCCTGTGTCCCTTTGACATATCCTCTTTTTTTCTGTTTTTTCAGTACTTCTTTACTGTTGGGAACTACCAGGTGGTCCAGGCTCATCTCATCTCTGCCATGCCCTTAGAATCAGCCATTTCTCCAAGAAGGCCTGGTTCCTTTTATCGGAAATGGTGTTAGAAATCAAGACCTAGCCACTGCATGTGCTGATTGCTTCTGTGGGAAGTTGTTGCTTCCAGGTTCTGTTGGTGGACAGAGCTTGAGAATACATATGCATATACTATGTATGTACACATATCTATAATTATTTCTCTATAAATCCATCTGTATTCATATTAAGCTAAACATCGGTTCACACCGGTGTCTCATTCTAGTATCACATGATTCATTCTAGCTTTCACCCCTTGGTTATCGGTAACAATCAAAGTATCAGGAGGCTATGAACTGAAAGCTAGGAAAACGATTTTCTTAGAGCTGTTAGAGGCTTAGAAATGGAATCCTGATTCTTTACTTAGTTACCAGTCTAATTTTTCCCACTCTGAAAGATCACATCATTCATCCTAAGTTCCCACCATGCAATACCATATTCCGACTTCTAGTAAATGGATTTAAAAAATACAGAGCAGCCCAGCCAAGTGGATCCCTCACATGGAGCTGCTACCATTCTTGCTTGTTCTGGAAATTCATTGTGGAGTTGGTACAACTGAAGAATGTGGAGTTGGTACACCCAAAGAACAAAATTTGAGTAGCCTTATTCTTTGCATTTTATCCATTTTCTAGCGCTTCTTCAGTGGATTTTCTTTCTGAAAAGGCTTTCTGCTTGACAGGCTCTTGTGTAGATGGAATGACCTTTTGCTGCATTTGAATATGGAAGGCAAACGTCAAACCATTTGACTCAGGAAAATAAATAAGCCCTAGTCTCAAATAACAGGGAGATAAAACATGGTGACTCTATTGTCTTTTGTTGCTTCTCAAGACATAAAACTCATCCTGAAATTACTGTGTTGAAAACACTTAACATAAGGCAATTTTGTCCTGAATGTATGGACCCTATTTTATGACCGTGGCTATCATTTAAAATATTACCTGCCTTGTCTTCCCATATTTGCTTAAGGTTGGGCTTGTATCTTAACACTAGTAAGTTGAATGAATTTATGTTTTCATCTACAACCATTTGAGTTTACTAAAGAAAGAGAGAAGCAGCTTTTACCACCACAGTCCTCATTTGATTTAAATCTGCACGTTTAGGAAATTTAGGTTCTGCAATTACTCCACCCATATCTCTTCCTTCTTAAACCAAAACAAAAGAACATATAAGAATAAATAAGGTGAATTTGCGACAACATGGATGGGCCTTGAGAGCATTATGCTAAGTGAAGTCAGACAGAAAAAGACAAATACTGTATGCTCTCACTTATATGTGGAATCTAAAAAGAAAACAAAATCAAGCTCATAGTTACAGAGAACAGATTGTGGTTGCCAGAGGTGGGTGAAATGGGTGAAGGGAGTCAAAAAGTAGAAACTTCCATTTATAAAATAAATGTCATGGGGATATAATGTACAGCAAGGAGACTACAGTTAATCAACAGTACTGCATATTTGAAAGGTGCCAAGAGAGTAGATCTTAAAAGTTCTTACCACCAGAAAAAAAAAACCTCTAACTATGTACAGTGACAGATGTTAACTAGACTTATTGTGGTGATCATTTCGCAATAGATACAAATATCAAATCATTATGTTGTACACCTGAAACTAATATAACATATGTCAATTACACCTCAATAAGTAAATAAATAAATAAGGTGAATCTGTAACTCATGCTACAATGTACAGGAATGACTTGACTTGAGCCTCCTAACTCTCCATCACACTTTCAGGCAGTGATGTGTTGGTAAATGTTAACAAGCAGCTATCAAGAAAAGAAAAAGAGCCCTGATTAGTAGTGTTTGACGATTCAGTGGTGTAAATACTCTCATGGCCAATTTCAAGCTACCAACGTGATGTCACTGAGCAGATTGGCGCAGAGATATGCAGTAGTGCGTCACTATGTAGCATTTCCACCATTCAGATATAATAGTTGTAAATAACCTCGAGAGCATAGATAATAATAAAAATAACCAGAAAGTGATGGGTTTTAGTAATATTACCTTTTTTCATTGCAATGCCTTTACTTTTAAGTTTATGTAATTTAACAGCTGTGTTTAACAACTGACTCTGTAAGCTAGTAAAAGTTAACTCAAATACTAACATCTACAGAGAAGGTTTTTGGCTACTGGATTGTCCAGGTTTCAGTTGGCTTTGATATTGGTGGAAACAACCAGCTTCTGGGAAAGAAAGAGGGGGTACATTGATTGCAACAATGACCAAAATTCTCCACCTTCCCTGTTTCCACACCATTTTGCAATGTGACTTTGCAGTTCCTTCTATTAAGAGGTAGTCTATTTCCCCACCCTTAAATCTTGGCTGATCTTGAGACTTGCTTTAGGCTAAAGAATGTGCAATACTTGATGGAATGCCTGTTCGGAGTCTAGACCTCAAGAGACCTTTTGCGCTTACAATCTCTCTCTTACTCTTCTGCTTTCACCTTGAGAATACTCCCAGGCTAGACTGGCTTTGAGGGAGTGGTATGCAAGACACACGGAGAAGGGTAGAGGCCAGCCCAGACCAGCCTAGAGCCAGGTGACTCCAAAACATGTGAGAGCCCAGCCACAATCAGCAGAGCAACTTCAACAACCCACAGCTGACCACAGACACATCATGGAACCTAGCCTAAGCCAGAAGAACCACCACGCTGACCTGTAGACTCATTAGCAATACAAATATTTATTATTTCATGAGACTGAATACTGAGAGATTTGTTAGAGCTTGAGAGCAAGACTGATTTCTGCCTTCTGTATTGAGAACTAAGCATAAAAGAATCACCATTTGAACATTTACTAGAAGCAAGCAGAGGACTCTTGAAAATATCAGAGGAAATTAGGGTCGCAGGTAGGAATTAGGGGTTGAGAGAGAGATACTGCTCTTTTTGCTGATCTGGACACATGCGACGTCAAGCATTATGGTTTCGTATATTATTTAGATCCCAAACTCTAGTCATAATAAGAAAAAATTCTGATATTTTTAATGTTAGAATCATATTTCTAAGATATTCTCACTATGTTTTATGTTTTCAATACTAAATATATCTTGTGAAGAATTAAGATTTGCCTTTTTAAAAATACCGCTGGTAAATACTAATATTTCTGAGGAAGAATAATTTAAAAGATCTGTATATTTTTAAATTTAGAATTTTCAAATCACAGAATGCTACCCTAGCCACTATATCAGATTGCTGTTAAAGCATGGAATTGAATAGCTTCTTCACTGTCTCAAAATGCACCCTGTCCCTCATTAGTAGTAAAAATGACATAACAGCCAGGGAAATATTTCATCCATTCTTTTTCAATGCAACATGTACTTTGAAGAGTATAACTCATATGACCTTATTTACATAATACACATTTCATTATCCTGCAGAGTTATCAAAAGGAGATGAAATAAATGACAAGGAATTTTTTTTTTTTTTTTTTTTTTTTTTTTGTGAGGAGATCAGCCCTGAGCTAACATCCGCCAATCCTCCTCTTTTTTTGCTGAGGAAGACGGCCCTGGGCTAACATCTGTGCCCATCTTCCTCCACTTTATATGGGACGCCGCCACAGCATGGCTTACCAAGCAGTGCGTCTGTGCGCGCCCGGGATCCGAACCAGCGAACCCCGGGCCGCCGCAGCGGAGCGCGCGCACTTAACCGCTTGCGCCACCGGGCCGGCCCCAAATGACAAGGAATTTTAATTCATCACAAGGAAGATTAGATGGCTTAAGCTTTGAAATAAAGAGTTCAAAAATAATCAAGTGGGACTACAGCAGGCTAAAAAAGCTTCGGCAGAGGAAACTATCAACAAAATGAAAAGGCAACCTACCGAATGAGAGAAAATATTTGCAAATCATGTATCTGATAAAGGGTTAATTTCAAAATATATAAAGATCTCATACAACTCAATAGCAAAAACAATCCCAAACAATTCGATTAAAAAATGGGCAGAGGAACCGAATAGACGTTTTTTCCAAAGAAGACAAACAAATGACCAACAGGTATATGAGAAGGTTCTCAACATCAGTAATCATCAGGGAAATGCAAATCAAAACCACAATTAGATATTACCTCACACCTGTTAGAATGGGTATCAAGAAAAAAGACAAGAGACAAATGTGTTGGTGAGGATGTAGAGAAAAGGGAACCCTTGTGGACTGTTGGTGAGACTATAAATTGATTTAACTCAAAGTCTAGGGTAGATTCTGAAAAATAAAGGAAATTATAGACAACTCATCGTTCTCAATTAATGAGAAAAAACAGTCCTAATTTCCAATTGAATGGACACTCAAATTTCAAATTAAGATACGTATAAATGAGTTACTATTGACCCATTCTCACATATCCCATTAAAACATTCAAGTGATATTGAATGTCCCTAGGTAACTTATTGTAAGTGCTGAATAACATTAAGCTTCAAAAATGAGCCTAGATTGGCCCCTGGGGTCTGGAATGGCCATCTGCACAACCAGCAACATTTATCAAGATTCCATTTAAATGCTACCTTCACTGTGAAGCCTTGCCTACCTTCCCCGATTCCTGCCACCCCAGTTCCAGCCCACTGGGCAAAATTAAAATCTTGTTATACCAAAACACTTCCTTTGCATCCCAATTGTATCATTTACCACATTTGACTTCGTATTATAGTCATTTGCAAAATTCCTGTTGCTTTCCTGTTTCAAGAGATCAAGAGAGCAAGGACTTTGTTTTATGTCTCTTTTTATATCATTTGAGACCAAACACAGGGATTTTTCCTGTGGGAGATGTTCAATATTTTTAGTGAATTAAATAGTTTTAATTCACAAAGAATCCAATAAAATGACATCATATTCAACATTGATTAAGTTTTTCCCAACCATAAAGGGATAAGAATTTTAGCAAGTCGTCAAAATACGGAAACTTAAGTTCAAAAATAAGGAAAAAAATAGATAGAAAATTTAGAAATGAGGAGACAACAGTATCATTCATTACATAGGGTATGGCTGTATACTAGTTGGAATGAAGAAAATCAACAGAAAACATTACAAAGAGATTTAGTGAAGTTCCTGGATATACAATGACATACCAAAAATTAGTTCTCCTTTATTTAATAAAAGGCAATGAGAAATAGAAATGAAAGCCGTACTTAAAATGGCATCAAAGTGACGGAATGTGCAGGAAAAACAATTTTAAATGTATATGATGAAGACTCTAAGACATTACGAAGGAATACAAGACAATCCGAATAAAAATAAAAATATACTCTCTACTTTGTATCTTTAACACACTGAGTCCCTAAAAAAAGAATAATGTAGATATATGTGTACTAATATGGTATAATTTTGAGATATATTGTTAAGTTTAACTAGTTTGGTAATCACTGTCAAGAAAAATTCTGGCACAGAGTGGAGGATAGACAGGGAGCAGACAGTTGCTACTCCTGACATTCATTTTAAAGAAAACTTACTCAACTTGAAACATCTTTCTCACAGTTAGGAAGCAAAACTGCCTGCTCTCACCTTCCTTACATAAAAATCCAATTAGAAAACGTGACATTTTCACCCACATAATGCAGCTAAGGTACTTCCCTCCGCCACCACGAGCAGTAGAGAATGTAAGAAAGTTCTGACATTGTGCAAGATTTCTATCCCATAAAATTGTTAGAGTTAAAAAGCATAGGGCAGATGCAGCATTAATCTGCTCCCACGTGTTTTACAGCTATTTAAAGGGCCTGTCAACATGAATAATGCACAGGAGTTATTTTTACATAAAATGTGCTCGGAAATTATAGAATGAACAACTTGATGATGGCATAGGTTTCTAAAAGTCGAATTTATAAGACAGAGTAACCACAAGTGTTCTTCTCTTATTTTTATTTCCTGGACTTTGTGGGTGAAATTTACAAGATACAGTCAATTGCTTAATTGATAATGACTTCATTTTTCATTTCCTAGGGATTTAAAAAAATGAAATTAAAAAATTAATTTTTTTTAAAATTAGAAAATGACATGCTGTAGCTACATAAAATATTTGAAACAAATAAAAATTGCCTTAGGGAAAGATAATTTTTTTCCATGGGGGATGGCTGTTAAGAGGAAAGGAGAGAACAGTATTGAGAACAAAATTAGTAGATATAATGGGTTGATGAAAAACTACAACTTCTGGGGCCAGTGCCATGGTTAAAGTTCCCCACACTCTGCTTCCGGACGTAGGTTTGCGGGTTCCGATCTCGGGTGCAGACATACTCCGCTCATGAGCCATGTTGTGGAGGCATCCCACATACAAAATAGGGGAAGACTGGCACAGGTGTTAGCTCAGGGCTAATCTTCCTCAAGCAAAAAAAAAAAAAAAAAGAGCTTCGGAGATTGGCAATGGATGTTAGCTCAGGGTGACTCTTCCTCACCAAAAAAAAAATACATATAACTTCCAATTTTTTGTTATTCTGGAATAAGAATCCACTCTTCCCTTATGAAACTTGAATTTAAAGTATTCCAGTATGCATTAATAGCCAGACTGAACAATGAAATAGGGTAAATAGTCCAGAAATAGACCCAGGTACATATGGAAAAATTGCATATGAAAAAGGTGGTATCTCAACTCACTAGGACAAAAGTTAGACTTTTAAATAAATGGTGCAAAAGGCCAACATTTTAGTAAATGATATTGGCATAACTGGATAGCAAGTGGAGAAAGAGATACAAACGGATTTTTGAATAAATAATATTGGAACACCTAGATATCAGATTACGGCAAAAGATGCACTTAAAAAAAATAGTGTTGTGAATAAAGGATATCAAATTAGAAAAAGATAAAATTGGATCCATACTTCACAATATACAACAAAAATAACTCCTAGACAATCCAAGATCTAAATGTAAAAACATGAAACTATAACAGAAGAAAAACTATGGGTGAATTTCTTTATAAAACCAGATATGGAAAAAGATTTTCTGTGACTCAAAATCCAAAAGCAATAGAAGAAAATATTGATAAGTTGACTATATAAAAATACAAATGAAAACTTACATGGCAAAAAACACCATAAGCAAATTCAAAAGGAAAAAGACAAACCAGGAGAAGATTTTGCAGCTCTGTGATAGATAAAGAGCTAATTGTCCTTAAGAGTTCTAAAAAAATTAAAAGGAAAAAAAGACCAAACATCAGATAGAAAGATGTGCAAAATACATGAACAGAAATTCATAGAAAAATATATATACTAGCTCTTAAACCTATGAAAGGATGCTTAATTTCACACACAGTAAGAGAAATGCCAGTTAAAACTATATTAACAGCATTTCTTACCAAATTGACAAAAATAAAAAATTAGACAATACACTTTGTGGTAAGGCTGGAGATGAAGGGGCAAAGATCATCTTATACATTGCAGGGGGAATAGAAAATGATAAAAATAAAACAAAACAAAGCAAAAAACTTACGAAGGAGAAGTTAGCAAAATAAATAATCCTAGGAATTTATCCTGAAACTGGACTTCTGCACATGTAAGGCAAGGCATACATAAAGTCATTTGTTTTGTTTAATTGCAGCCTCATACACACTGCAAAGTATTGGAAACAACTTAAATAGTCATCCACAGGAGACTAGTTGAATAAACTCCAGTACACTGTGCAGTGGAATAATATGCCGCTGTATAAAAGAATGAAAAAGATCCCCAGGACCGATACGGAGTGTGGTTTTGAGATTATATTAAGTGACAAACGCAAGCTGTAAAAGCATATAGATAGAATGCTACATTTTGTGTGAGAAAGGGGAATTTTATATATATTTTGAAAAACTGTCATCTCAGATCACTATGAAAAGATGAGCTTTTTATTAAACGATATGAGGGGACTAGATAGCTGTGTGTGTGTGTTTCCTTATTTTTACAAACAGAAACACGGGAAGGAAAAACTAGAAGGTAGGTAGAAATGGCGTGAGACCGATATGGATGGGAGTGAGCCTTCTCTGAGTGTTCTTATACACATACTCTTGAATTTCAAACCATGTAAATATTTTCCACTTTCAAAATGTAAATTTAATAAATAGGATGAAACAGTAATCTTTAAAACGGAATATAATTATAAATAGATGAATCTAACTGTATATCAAATTAGTATACTTCTACAGAAAATAAGTAATTTTAATACATTTGGAACCTATATTCCTAGAGAGAAATATTCCAAGAAATAAAGATAACTGCAAAGAAAGGTTGACTTTTCTCTAGTTGATTTGTTATGGGTTGCACTAGTCTTTTTATCCTGGAATTATTTTGTATAGACTGTAACAAGGAAGTACATACATTGATGTGGTAAGGAACCAGAATTGCCACTATGAGGAAGAAGAAATATATACGTGGAAGGAGAGAACATAAGGAAGAACCCTATGATAATGGATTAAATCAGATCTACTTGGACCAGTAATCCCACTGCTAGGGCTACAATTTAAGGAAATAGTAACAAAGAAGAAAAATGCAAAATAAAGACAGATATTTGCATCAGGGTTACTTATAATAAAAGTAAAGTGGAAATTGTATAACTATTCAATAGTAAATGGATGGTAAATAGTATAATTTCACAGCAATGAATTATTTTCACCCATAAAACTGATAAATATGAAAAATATTTAGCACCATGACCATGCTTAAGATGTCATGTTAAATGAAAGGACTTTAATATGTCATGTATGCAAATGCACAGATGAACACAGTTTGATCTTTTGGGAGATAAAAACCCACGTGACTGGGTTTTTCTTTTGTATTTTTGGAATTATTCAAGCATTTATTTTGTTTCCATTTTTTTCAAAGAAAATTTTTGTAGTAGCTTCTGATGTTGCCAAAATTAAAGACAGAATCCCTTTCCATTGCTCTCTCCACCTTGTTCTTAAATTATTCTTTATGCAAGCTCCCATTTTTGGCGACTGAGCCTTCATTAAGGCAATAATTCAGGAATGGCCCCTAAAATAACTGTTTTTCTCTTCTCAGTCATATGGCCAAAAGGATTTATCCAGAGCCAAGGATGCCTAATTCTAGTGTTCCAATGTAGTGCTAGAATTAATAGTGCATGAAATTTTTGCCACATGCAACTAATACCAACTAATGCTATTAAAGCATTATGTTTTGTTAGGATTAAAAGAAATATTTTGAATGGACTTGAGTTCACCACAGCCTGAATTTCTGCCCTTGAGGTAACAACGCCACACCTTATTAATTGTGGCAAAGATGCCATCAACACAGTCAGATGACACTCCTGAATTCCTGCTCCCACTGCCTCTGCAACTATATGGTTTTAGAGACATGATTTATCGTCTAACATCTTGTTGCCAGAGAAACTAGCTCAACTTACAAAGGCAAGGCATGGTTCAGCTCAACATACTATTTTTCTTTTACAACTTCATAGTTTCTCAATTGACAATCTTGAATTGGGCATGAATATTGGTAAATTAAAAGCAAAACATTTAAGATCGTGATTAAAAGAAGCTTGATGAATTTCTAGTTACTTGGAGCACTTCTAAGAATTTACTTAAAGAATTTAGAATAATGTAGCACAGTTAAGTATCAGGGGAAAAATATTTACAGAGCAGAGAATTGATCTATTAAGACTTTTTGTATTTTACACACTAGAATAATAATTTACTTGGTTTTTTTTTAAATGGAAAAATAAGAGTTCTAGTCACACTTCCACAGTATTTCAAATGATCTATGGTATCCTTCAAATAAATTATTTGATTAAAGATTTATCAACTGGAACCATGAAATTTTGAGCAGCTAGCTATAAAATTAAACATCGAGTCTAGTCTGCTGTTCCTTACACAAGTTACTCTTTAACATACTTTCCACAAATTCCATCAACCACTACCTCATATGAAATTTCTCACTCATCTATTTTTATTTTAGACATTCTAAGAGCTATTATTTTTCAATATATGAATTGATAATTTATTTGAAAGCATTATTGATTTTAAAAATGTGAAAACATAAAATTTAATTTTCATTATTCAGCTATTCTATATTCTTGAATATATGTGTGAGACAGAACTAATATGAAATCTTAAATTAATTTTATTTAGATTTTCATCTGGTATCCATATTTGTAAGTAAAAATATGTAGATAATGTCTTCTAAATAATCTTTAGAACAAAAGATTATTGTTCAATGTTCAAGAACATCTTCAAACAAAATTGCATTCGTGGAAATTGATTAATACAGAAGCATGTTTTGAGTCCCCCAAAATAAAGTAAATCTTTCTCTTTAACTCCTATTTTTGACCATAAAGATTTACCGATGACAAAAATAATCAAGTCAATAGTTAACTTCCCAGATGATTTATATATGTCCCAACTCATGAAACTTCTTTATCAACTTATTAAATTCGCACTAAGGTACTGTTAAGGATGAAAGCAAATATAATTCATACACAGATACAAAATGACTTAATTTCAACTAAAAACAATGAAATTTAATTTTTAATAAATATTTGTAAAAATAAAAATTATGTTTGCAATTTTTAACCAGATATTACAAATCCTGAAATCTTCTACTAAAGCAATGTTTAATTTAAAAATTTAGATATTATCTCAGTATTTTTGAAATACAAATAATGAACAAAGCTTTTTAAAAAGAAGGTTGTTCAAGATATCAATAAAAGTGAAAAATTTGCTAGAGAGTGAGAAGCCTCCATAAAATAGATGGCAAATGTAAATATCTAAAGGAAAAAACTGAGACTATGGCTGATGCAGCAGAGTCTAATTTGTCAAATAATGACCCCAACTTCAAGTCTATTAAATGTATATGCAAATTACTTTTAGTTTTAGGGATAACAAAGCTACAACTCACGGAGCCCCGACTATGAAACATACATTATGGCCTTGAATACTCACAACAACTCTGAGAAATAGTATTATGAACTTCATTTTATGGGTGAGGAAAGCAAGATAAGGAGAAATTAGGTGACTCACGGTGGCTACACAGATAACACTGGTAGGGCGTCTTGACCGCTGCTGTCCCCTCAACATGAGGACACAGAGACGAAGTCTCATTTTCAGGGCATTAAAGTTATGTGAATCAGGGAATCATCAAACTTCTCTGTGTGCACACACACACACACACACGCCACACACATACACACAAACACACCTATAAAGGAACCAGGAAGAAGCTATGACTTTAAAAATTGTTGGTCCTTAAGTAATTTCTACTTACTTTTAATTTAACCTCAATTCAAGCTTTATCTTGACTTCAGATCCTTCCAAGAATCCAAGTGGTATCAATTTTACACAAATGACAAGATGTAAAGCCATAGGAAACTGATCTCCAGAAAGAATTATCAGTAGACCTGGGATCCCACCCTGTGGTGCACCATGCATAAAGTTTCCTAAATGACAAACTGCATTTCAGCTACTGTAGAAATAAACAAAATTCTTGTGTTTTGAATGATATATTAGCAATGCTGATGACTTTCTGTCATAAGCCACAGTCTATATTTGGAAAAAAAAAAAAAAGTGGGATAATGCTAATAAAGCTTAAAATTTAAACCAATCCATGCATAATACAAGATAAAAATTCAACTGTGTATTATTAAGGGATTTTTACCTAAAGAAAGACTTTTCTGGTTTAGATCAACAAAGAACTAGGTCTTTAAACTTCTTTAGGTATTTGCACTATTGTGGAAACAAGCCTCATTCTTAAATTGGTATTCCAGTCCCAATATGAAGTGTGATTAACTTCATAATAATGGACTATAGAAACATTTACCAAATGGAATTCAGCAGAACATTAGTCCTGTGAGATGCACTTGACAATGAGGCCATTGTCAAAAAAGAATGGAAAATGGCCCCAATCCATGTCCAACACATCAAAGGCTCTGAGAAGTCCTGTAATAAAGAAACCTAGCATCTCCCAACTTATTTGACAAGACAGCACTTTCATCTCATAACACCTGGCAGCATTCCAAGAAACTCATTTGGAGAAACACTAGGTTAATTGTTTTAAAAAAAGTATTCTCTGTTCCTGAGAGGAAAAAAAAAGTGAATCTTCACAGGGTTACATCCATTTATGGGTGACGGTGATCAGCAAATTCTTCTTCCAGCCCCACAAATCTCACCTGAAATCAGTAATACTTGGATACAAATTGAAATGTCAAGAAACATCTGGATGATGAAGTACCAAAAGACACAGAGAAAACGTGTTGGTTTGTGAGACTGAAAGGTGAATTTTCTGACTTGTTAGATCTAATGATCCTGTTTCACGAACACCAATAATTATTCTGCTTAATTAGTTAGGGTATTCCATCTCCTGGAAATCTCTATGGATATTAATTTCAGTAGTCTTAGAAAACTTTTTATTTCTGCCATTAACAAAGATCTGTCAAGTAGCAAATATTTCACTACATTATTTTGACTTTTAGATGCCACTTTTTAACATAAGATCAATGAGATTTCTTCGGGCACTTGAAATTTCACATTTTAGACAGCTAAGAATGTTAACTGTATTCTCATTCAAGAAAGAAAAAAAACTACAGTAAAAATATTCTTTCATTCCTGAAAATACTTACTGTGAGCCAGGTATAATCTCTAAAGTCTGCGATGTAGGATTTTAAGCTTTTGTGGTAAATGGAAAGAATTTTTAGCCATTTCCCACTTGAAGATGATAAAAATGAATTCCTAGTGCATACACTTAAGTTCCTTCCACTCTACCACGCTGTCTTGCAAATTAATACCACGCTATCACACGTTATGGCTGGCAAAGCCATTTCAGGTATGTATATCATTTAAGTCTCACAATAACTCCACGGTAGACATAAGTATTACTTTCACTCCCCAGACTTTTTTCTCCTGTTATATCATTTGTCAAATTACATTCCAATCTTTTTCCTATTGGACCACGTGTCAAATTAAATGCCAAATTAATCTAGAATCTAATCTCCAACAAGAAGGCAGTTCAAGTAATATATACTATGCTTAATTATCTATCAGACTCACTGAGTGCTAAGAAGAATAAACCAAAAAGTGAACTGAAGGCAAGTAGGGAGTTAAGTAACAACGAGCGAGCTCCTAATGTATGTCCAACATTACGATTTGAGTCTTGTTGCCAACCATAATCCAACTCAGCAGACAACCCTACCCAGCAGGTACTATCATTCCCACAGAGAAACTAAGAAACCTTAGATCTTAGAAACTTAGAAACCTGGAAACTAAGAAACCTGGGATCTCTCAGTTAATATGTGCACTGGAATTTGAATCTGGTTCTCTTTGACCCCAAACCTTGTTCTCCCATTTCAAAATAGTGCTCCAGATTTTGCTTCAATGGCTTCATAGTACAGAAAAAGATATCAACATGTTCTTAACTGAAAGTAAATTGCCCTAAAGTTATTTTGATTCTTGTGAACACTATTTAACTGTTTGCAAATTTAGACGTTTTCTAAATAAGAACTGTAAATCTTAGCACAATGGGTTGCGATGATGGTACTCTGCAGGCAGGTGTTTGGCTGCAAAGATAAATATTCTTCAAGTTCATTTTTCTACAATTTATATAAAAAAATAGATTTTCACAGGTAGGTGTAAGTTTAAGCTGCAGAGCTACAAAAGTATAAATCTCTCATGTAAAGCAATTCATGGTACTATATGGAATTCTACTGTAAATAGGTAAATTATGCAACTCTAACTTGCTTTTGCATACATCATATGAACATCAATTATACATTTTATTTACTTACTAAAATTCATTAATGATGATAGCTAAATGTATTTAACATACACAATGGACATGAGAGTTGTGTTAAGTGCTTTACATGCATTTTATCATTGAGTCCTGACAGCAATCAGATAAGATAAACATGGGGATTATTTCCATAACTCAGGTGGGGAAACTAAGTCTCAGAGATGTGGAATAATTTGTTGCATTATATAGCTAGTAGTTGGCTTTGAGGCTTGGCCATCTGACCTGAGAGCCTGTACACTTCATGACTATACTGTATTAGGCATTTAAAACATGTAAAGACACATGTTGGTGCTCTGGGGTATACAAGAATGAGTATGAATGTGCTGATGATACAAAAATGACATATTCTATATCAAAGGCCTTCTGCAAAAACAACAATGTCTATTTCTGAAATGACTCCAACTATATGTTTCTATCCACTTTGATAATCATATTGATTTTAAGAAAAAAATCTACTTATCTATATTAGATCAATTGTGAAATAATCCTCTGTAATGTAATGAGGAAATACTGTTATGGGCTGAATTGTGTTCCCCTAAAATTCATATGTTGAATTCCTAACCCCCTTCAGAGTGTGACTGTATTTGGGGACAAGGTCTTTAAACAGGTAATTAAATTAAAATGAGGTCATCAGAGTGGGCCCGAGTCCAATATGACTGGCGTCCTTATAACAAAAGAGGAAATTAGGACACAGATAGGTACAGGAGGACCATGTGAAGACAAAGGAAAAGATGGCCCTCTACAAGCCAAGGAGAGAGGCTTCAGAAGACAACAACCGTGCTGACACCTTGATTCAGACTACTAGCCTCCAGAATTGTGAGAAAATAAATTTCTGTTGTTTAAGACACCTGGTCTGTGGTACTTGGTTATGGCAGCTGGAGGACACTTATACAAGAACTACGGCACACCTTGCGTTATATTAAGTACGGCTAGTGAAGTTTAAGGAAGTCTAGACTAAAAAGTGGTCCTTTTGACAAATGAATATTGGAGGAAAATTCTCAATACCTTACTGCATAAAGTCTCTATTTTAAAGAGAAAAACCA
This sequence comes from Diceros bicornis minor, assembly GCF_020826845.1. Classification (NCBI taxonomy): domain Eukaryota; kingdom Metazoa; phylum Chordata; class Mammalia; order Perissodactyla; family Rhinocerotidae; genus Diceros; species Diceros bicornis. The sequence goes on along the minus strand of NC_080758.1, from coordinate 36,091,126 downwards.
TCCATTTAAGCTGGTCCTCTTTTTACTTAGAGTAGTGGTTCTCAAACTTGGCGGAACACAGGAATCTCTGGGGAGCTTGAAAGAAACTATTGGCGCTTGAGCTCCACACCAGACATTTTGATTTACTTGACCCAGGTGTGGCCTAGACATGGCGATTTTAAAAGCTCCCCAAGTGCTTCTCATAGCTCTATATTAGCACCCAAGTTTGAGAACAATGGCTTACAGAGCGGTTCACTATGTAGAATTCAGTTAAGAAATTAATATCAGTTATCTCCACAAGATGGCGTATTATTGCATTTGAAGGAATTAAAATTGAGACATGTTTCCAAAATGCAACTCTGTACCATTGCATGCAGAACAAATTGGATCTAGATTGAAATTACACCAGGTAGAAGCAAAGACAAAATGAGTCACAACTTTCTGAAGACCTAAGGTTGAGTTAGCTCATGTTACTAATCCTGGCTTCAGCAAGGGGTCCACTCTGGCCCACAACGACAATGCTCCTGGCTGCCTGTCTTCCACTGCTATCACCCCTTGGCAGAACAGTGACCTCTCACGTCCCCCTCCACAACCTTCAGGGGCCCTTTGAATTCTTTGGCAGTAGCATACTAAGAGATGCTCGCTATTATAAAAAATACAGAATCTTTAATTCAACCATACACATGTTCAGTTCACTGTATTTTACAGAGGGACACACGTATATACTGACTAATGTAGGCATTGCTCAAACGCTCAGATTTACTTGTTGATAAGAAACATACCAACCTCTTCTCAAGTTTGGGAATTTACACCAACATCCCAGAAAAGACTTAGCCTACCTGCGATTGCTTTTAAAAAAGTAAAAAGCTTTTAACCGTTAGAGAAGACATTCTATACTTTAACAATAGCTTTAAAAATCTTCTCTTGTTCACTACTGAATGACCGTGAGGGTGAGGGGCAGGCAGAAAGGCAGAAGAGTTTCAAATGCAAATATCTACCAAGGGAACCATTCCTTATCCCCCTCAGCATCCTGATATTTCTGCTACCAAATCTCTGACTAGTTATATAAAGGTTTTTGTTTCCAAGGAAACCACTGACATCTATGGAATTTAATGAACATAAAAAAGGAACTATGCCATATAATTTACATCTGGAGATAAATGTGAATAGCTGTCAAAATCATTACATACACACAGATAATTCTGTGAATTTTTAGCCCCATTTTTCTCCATTTAGTAATGATGAAAATAAACACACATTTATGGAAACGAAATGACAAAAAAGCAACAACAACTATTGCCCCATGTCAGGTAAATTAAGAAACAGTTGGAACCAAGAATATGGGCCAAAGGTCAATCTCCTTAGCAATTGAGTGAAAAAGAGAGAAATCTTTATTTTGTTGCATAAAGGGTTTTCTTCTTCTTTCCTAAACCTCAAATATCTACATGAAATTTTATGACTGTGGCTTCACACAATGGTGAAATCTGTACAAAGTCAGGGAAATAGCTTATAATAAGCAAAGGGGGATAATAAATAAAGCACTAATTTCCACTCCAGGCCTCACAGATGATTCATTGAAACCACTGTTGTATAACATCCAAATAACAGCTCATTATGAGATTTCTATATTGGCATCCAGATTCTGTAACGAGCTATCTGATTCAACTACCCTTAAATAAATAGCCTATTTTGAATACTAGCAGGAAGTGCTGAAGATATAGCGGAAAAAAATTAAAGCATATATAAAGTATCTTCAGTAAAATTACAAATGTGCAAAAGTGGAAAAAAAAAAAAGCTAGAAGGAAATTCCACCATTTTACCCAAATGACTACTCCCTCCTTCTTGAAATACTTTTTTTAGGTGTCCAGAATACGCTCTCTTCTGGCTCTTCTCCCTCCTCACTGACTGCTCCTTCTCAGTCTCTTCCTTTTTTAAAAATTGTGGTAAGATATACATACCATGAAATTTACCATTTTAATGAGGTTTAAGTGTACAGTCTAATGACATTAAGTAAACTTACATTGCTGTGTTGTGCAACCATCACCACCATTCATCTCCAGAACTTTTTAATCTTATCAAACTGAAATTCCACACCCATTAAACCATAACTTCCTATTCCTCACTCCTGGCCCCTGGAAACTGCCACTCTACTTTCCGGCTCCATGAGTGTGACTACTCTAGATACCTCATATACGTGGAATCATACAATATGTGTCCTTTTGTGTCTGGTTTATTTCATTAGCATAATGTCTCCAAGGTTTATCCATGTTGTGGCCTGTGTCAAAATTTCATTCCTTTTTAAGGCTGAATAATATTCCATTGTGTATATATATATATATATATATATATATATGTCATATCTTGTATAGCCATTCATCTATCTATCGATGGACATTTGGGTTATTTCTACCTTTTGGATATTGTCAGTAATGCTACTATAAACATGGGTGTACAAGTATCTGTTTGAGGTCTCTGCTTTTCAACTCTTTTGGGTCTATATCATTCTCAGTCTCTTTTACTGGTTCCTTCTCATCTCCTCAAAGTTTAAATGCTGGAGGTCCCAGGGTTCAGACATCAGACCTCTTTCTTTTATACCTCCATTCCTTAGGAAACCTCACATGGCTTTGAGCTTTCAATAATTAAAGTCATAACTCCATGGCCAACATTTCTCCTGAACTCCAGATTTGTATATTCAAATACGACATCATCAGGTAGAAGTCTAATAGGCATCTTAAACTTCAAATATCCAAAAACCAAATTGAATTTTTTTGTTTAAACATGCTTCTTCTTTCCCATCTCAAGACATGGCAACTCAGTTCTCCCACTTTCCCAGGTCAAAACACTAAGAGCTGTTCTTGAATCCTTTCTTTTTCTCATGTCTCACAGCCAACGCATTAATAAATCCTATGGATCCACCTTTAAAACACATTCAGATTCTGAAATTTTTTCTATGCCTCTTGGTCAAAATCATCATGAACACTGCCTGGGGTATCTGCAACAGCCATTTCGTTGGTCTCCCTGATTCTTCCTTTATCCCCTATAGTCTACTCTTAACACTGTGGCCAGTGATGCTTTTAAAAGTTAAGTCAGATCTTGTCATTCCTCTGCTCAGAACTTTCAGATCCCTTTTCATTTCTCTCAGAAGAAAAGCCAAGATCATTAAGAAGTCCTATGAAGCCCAAAATCACATGGCCCCTCGCTACCTCTCTGATTTCAACATCCTTTCTTTCTTGCACTCCACGGTAGCCACACTGGCTTCCTTGCTATTCCTCAAATATGCCAAGCATCTTCCCACCTTAGGGCCTTTGCTCTTGCTGTGCCCTCTGCCTGGAATGCTCCTCCCTCCCTTAATTCATGTCTCTGTTTATATGACCTCATCTTATCAAGAGAACATACTCTGCTATGGCTCTGTAAAACAGCGAGCCTCTTTACCACTTGTGGTCTATGGCCTCCTGTCCTGCTTTATTTGTCTCAGTGAGACTTATCTGTTGTCTGTTTCCCCCATCCAGAAGGGTGCTGGAGCCTCCTCATAGGGCTAGAGGCTGGGGTATACATTGCTTTACAACTTTGCATTCAATGATGTCAGATTGTGGCTTGAAGCCCACCGGGTTGAGAACATTTACCCAAAGGAAATCAGAAAACACAACAAATCAGGGATTTCTTTTCTTTTTTTTTTTTTTGGAAGACTGTTTACCAGCACCACCAGTTCCCCACTCCTAAATAGAATGTCATATGAGAGCAGAGTTGTTTATCTCTTTTGTTCCTTGCTGTTTCCCAGTGCCTATAACAGTGCCTGGCAGAAACAGCACTCAACGACTATTTGCCAAATCAATAAAGAATGAAATTTGAAAGCTATCATTTTTATACAAGGATTAGGAAAACAGAACCGAATCAATTTTTAAAATTTAATTTTACTCTACTCTACCTTATGTGATTCTGGTGATATTATATACCACCCAGAATTTAATTGTGACTTGGATATTTACAAGGAATCTGTATTCAAATTAACATCACACATCTGAAATAAACTGCCTTTTGCCAGTAGAATGAACTGGTTAATTGTCAGCTAAGCTCCCGAAGCAGTTTTCTTTGCACAAAACGCAGTTTGAAAGTAAAACTATACAAATATTTTTCAATGATATTGCCAAAAGCATCATTGAGAGCTGAATGTCGGCAGCATGGAGTTTTCAGGTACTAAAACCTGGGAAAGCCTCTGTAACCATGGTGTCACTCCCTCTGGAGTGCAAAGCAAGCTTAGAACTGCTTTCGAGAAGCCATATGCAAAGTTTGACATAAGTCTTTCTTGCTTTTCTTTTTGTCTGCAGAGCAGCATCTTACCTTGGTTAAAATGTGACCTGATTTTTTTTTTAAGTTCACCTGATTTGCTCTGACCAAGGTAAGAAATTTTAGGTTGTATAAACTTTTAAAAGTTGGCATCAAGGATTAACAGAACTTACACGCCTAAAATCATGTTCCCCTCCCTACACTCCATTTTATAGATGAGGAAGTAGAGGCACAGACAGAAGGAACAACTTCCCTGAGCTCATCAACGGCAAAGCTGGGACCGGAACACACATCTCCACTTATCTAATCCCATCTACTTTTCAGTACACCTAAGGATGAAATTTTTGTTGTTGTTCGTACTGTCAAATTGATTCTGACTCCTAGTGGCCCTGTGGACAGCAGAGCAGCATCCTGCCTGGTCTTTTTCGCCATCCTCTCACCTTCCAGCGCCATATCAGACAATGCTCCGCTGCTATTCATAGGGTTGGAAATGGGTGCCCAGGTCCTTTTTGCTAGTCTGTCTTAGCCTGGAAGTGCCACTGAAACCTGTCCACCATGGGTGACCCTGCTGGTATTTGAAATACGAGGGGCAGAGCTTTCAGCATCACAGCAACATGCAGCTGCCACGGTATGATAACTGACAGCTGAGCAGTGTGGTCCCCGGACAGGGAACGAACCTGGGCCGCAGCAGTGAGAGCACCGAATCTCAATCACTAGACCACCAGGGCTGGCTAAGGATGAAATACTTCCTAAGAATTCTGAGGATAAAGAAACTTTTTCAGCAGCATTTTTGAAACCTTTCTGACATGGCTCATTGTAAAAAATACACTTTATGCTGCAACCCAGAAGATACACTCACATACATGGGAAAAGTTTCACAAAACAACTTTCTCTGCATAAGACATTGATATTTTTCATTCTAGACAGGCCTGTTTCATTTTATTAATGCTGTATGTGAGCCGCTAAACTGATCCGCTGGGTCAGAAACCACTAACAGATCAGAAACCACAGTGATCAACACACTTTTTTAAAAGCAAAGATCTTTTTAAATGAAGATCCAGAGAGGATGTATATACAACCTAGACAAGATGTATATATATAGCACCTTGCTCTTTACATGTGCTGCATAAACCTGGGATGGAGGGAAGAAAGGAGAAGGAAAAGAAACATAAGTATATTTTAGATTTCAAAGGATAAGATGTTTTTTTTTCTTTTAGTTTTACATTTGGATAAAAATCTCCCAATTTCTCTCCAGTGAGAAATTTCAAAACTGGTAACTCGAACAAAGGCTGTATACAGAAAAGCAGATTTGGAGTTGTATGCATTGTGCTGGGAGTCAACTTTTAAAATTCATTAACAGGGCGACACACAGAAGCTTTTCCATTTCCTATAAATGTTATTTCCAATCACAGCAGGCACAGAAAACAGTTCATCTTCAACTAGATCGCGAATTTTTATGTAATGAGATGCTGTGAAAAACAAAAATAATATCAACACACAGATAAATCTTCACGGGGCGCCTGGGTATTTTGATAAATAATATCTGCTCTACACATGTTCTTCCTTCCTTTATGGTCTATAAACCCCCAAAGTCTTCCACTCAATCCATCTTCATGTTACGTTGCCTTTCTGTCCTAAGTTTCCAAGCTTTTCTCACTCCATACTGATATATTTACACTTTCTAATCCTCTACTCTTAGTCATGGTGCTTTCCTTCTAGCCAGCTCAATGGTCTCCTCTTATTTAGTTTTCCTCCTCTGGGCCATACGCCTCCTTCTACGAGGTGGTTATACTGCAATCATTCTGAAATACCCTGGAGGAAGCTAGTCTCTCTCTGGTCCCCACCGCATAGAACTGCTGCCATTCGGGGAAGCCCAGAGCTGCCAGGGATGGCGTGCAGAGGATGGCCACCACGGGGATCCTGAGGATGCAAAAGGAATCCCTTCCAGCACCTTGGAAGCCAGATCAGTGAGAGAAAGAGGCACATGTTCCTTGATGACATTTTTTTGAGCAGCTGAATGAGACTCCACCTGAACCCAGCACTTCCATTGAAATTTTCAATACATTCCAATAATTTTTAATTAATTGTCGTTTTATTTATTCAGTTTGAGCTGGGGTTTTCTTTAGCAACTTAAAGATTTTTAAACTGACATTAATATCAACTTCTTTCTTGCCTGTCAATCCACAAAGCCCCTTTCAGCCAAGCCCCGCCTCCAATCGCTTTATAACATAAACTTTTCCAAATTAAGTGAAAATTAAATGAAAACTGACTTCCTGCAAATCTGACTTGAAATTTTTAATAATAATAAATATAAAAATAATGACAATAACACCAACAATAGTGGCTAATATTTAGAGAGTGCTTATTATATAGTAGTGGTAAGTTAAGGCAGTAGTGCTCAAATTTTGCTGCAAATTTGCTTTTCAAAACCCTGATGTCCATGCCACACTTACATCAATTAGATTTTTTGTGTCACTAGAATCTCTGAAAGTAGGGAACAGGCACCAGTAGTTTTTAAAGCTCTCCAGGTGATTCCACAAGCAGTTAAATTTGAGAACTCCTCTGCTAAACATTTGCTAATGAATTATTTCATTTAACCCTTATGACAATAATATGAAGTACTTACTATTTATTATTATCATTATCCTTTAGCTGATGAAGAAGAAGTCTGAGTCTCAGGAAGGTCACACAGGTAAAATGCAACAGAACCAGGCATTGAAAATATTAAGATGGGCTGAGGTTCTTGAACACCAGCAAGGAAAAGGAAGGGAAAAAAGAAAGCCAAGAACATATATAATCCATAGAGAAAACAATCTTTGATGGAGAAACCAGTAAAAGCCAGAGTATGCTGAGCATCGAAGTCTGTCCCCAAAAGAAGCATTTTAGCATCTAATAGTGGTTTATCAGCTGAGCACAGTACAGATCCTAGTTCTGTTCATTTACCAACATTCAATAGACATTTATCAAACCACATCCATAAATGAAACACTTAACTGATAAGCAGGCTGCATACTGCAATAAAAGAGAAAGATTCGAGCTTGAAAGAAACTCTGCATGTGGCAGAGGAATTGACTTGGACTCCTGATGCCTGGAGACTAAAGGGGTCTGAGGTAGTGTAGGCAACTGTCTGTAACCAATACTGATAATGAAATTTCAAGTGAGGCCAATAAACGCATTAAAAGACAAACTTTATAACTACATCATCAACATAGTTCTTGGAACTAAGAGGTTTACATGAAACTTGGCTGAAATGTTGTTGGAAGAAGAAGGAAAAAAAATTCTTTCCTAGACTGAAAACTGTGAACAGTTTTGAAACATCAACAAAGCATTAATGATGATAAGCCTGATATGAAAGTGAAAAACCAAACTATTGAAATTCCATTATATTACTAAGAGATGAATGTAAAGAACAGACTGTTTTCACATGAAATACGTAGATTAACATTCTTGAAAATAATTCCGATTTTTGTTTTTCATTTTCACATTTTCCTGCAAATCATTTTAACTCTTTCAGTAATAAAAGCAGTGTTGAGTGTTTGCTTTATGGCAGAACTTGCCAGCAACTACTGCACTGTTCTGTATCTGAAGAATCATCATTCCAGGTGATTTTTTTTTCTTCATGCATCTCCACAGCCACAGATAATTTTTGATGTCAAAGAAAGTATTTTGACTTTTAAAGAATGAAACAAAAGTTGCAGGCAGTTACTCAAATAGAAAATGGCTAGTTTTATATCCATTATGGAAAGAGGCAAGAGCTACTGAATGGCACCTGTTCATCCCAATTGCCAATATCATCGCTGCTAGAAAGGAATTATTTAAAGTACTAAAATTTAAATATAATAAAGAGTAATTTCCCACTTTGATGGTGAGTCAACACATCCTGCTACTATAATCTACTAAATATTTGAAATTAAAAAAAAGTATGTTCTTTACTCAATATTTTTAAACAATCTTCAAAAAATAAACATGTAAACTGCAAACACTGCTTTGAATATTTCTTCAGTAAGTTTTTAAATCCAAACAAATTGACATTCCACACAACCGATCCCAAAGTCGGCCGGTCTTCACTAGTAACACTTGGAGAAAGAAAACCTTACTTACACCCTTTGGCTTTATGGATGGAACAATTCCAATTGCAAAGCATTTGAGCTATAGGGTCTTGTTTATCACATGCAAAAAGTTAGTTCCCATATGCTTACGAGGCTCAAGGAATTTTTCAAGTAATGTCAAGCACATTTTAACTATTTAGAATTACCCAATAACTTTGGCATTGTTAATTTTTTTTCAAACAAAAATAAAATTAGAGGGCGTAAAGAAAGACCCTATGTCCAATGGCCTATATATTTGCTCATTGATTCCATCTTTTAACAAAAGTGGAAGTGTTTAGAGCGTACTGGCTTCTGGAAGGACTGGCTGTTTTATGGTGTTTTACAACATCTACAACAGAGAAACTTTGAATTGGGGCAATTAATTGATACCACGACACAGCTAAATAATCAAGGCAGCATCTGGTGCGTGCACAATGCTCGGTTTCCTACCTTGGGAGCTTTGGCATGCTTCCCACATCTGGCATCCTTGACAAGGCTGAGATCTAACAGCTCCGTCTCCTGGAAGGCAAAAATGTGAAATCATTAAGCATCCACATGGATCTCTTTGCTTTGTTTTCTATCAGTGGCATTCACTTTTAAAAAATATTATCTTGAGACCTGCCTGAAGATTTCTCTGCCATTGGGATATTTTTTTCCTCTTACATCACTTATCAATCGAATTGGAATGGGAACAAAAAGATAGCTAACTGCTAACTGCTCAGTTTAATATATATCCTAATACATTTTGAAAGCGTCATGTGCGTGGCTGGGTCCCCAGGCTACCCTACAAGCCATTCCTAAGTCATGATGAATCAGGCCTTCCTGTTCCTTTGCTGAAAAAATACACTGAGAGTCACTCTGAGTGTAAGTGAGGCTATGTGAGTGGGGTGAGGGATTAGGGAAGACAGGCGGAAGGAGATGCTCCCATCAGCTCACAGAATACCCAGCTCACCTGGCCAAGGTAAAGAGATGGCTCTGCCTCTCCTACCCCACCTTCCAGCCTTTTGCACACATACCTTACGCCCTGATCTTTTCATTTATTCATTATATATTATGGAACACCTACACTATGCAAGTTACTCTAGGATACAAGACATATAAGATATGATAGCTTCTCTGGATGGACCTGCCATCAAATAGGGGAGTAAAGAAATGTATAGGCAGAAGACAAGGGAGAGTGTGTTAATGCCAAATTTAAAGTTAACTGCTATTGGGGGGTCAACAGAGAAATGATAGTTTTTCCCCTAGGGGCTCAGAGAAAAGTCCATGGAGGAGTGGGGAGGAAGGGGGCTCATCCCAGTTGGAGGGTACAATGTGAGCAAAAATATCCAGACAAGAAAGACCAGAGGTTAGGGCAGAACTGTGAGGTGTTCAGGGCCTTTAGACACTTAGGGATGGAGAACATTGCAGCGGAAGGGGGTAGGGAGGAGAAAAGGGATAGAGAGAGACATCCAGGAGCAAGGAACAGCACAAGGGAAGGCATACTGGCAGTGCAGAAGGGATTCATGTAGACAACATTCAGTATTTCATTGCTGAGGCATAGAACATATGAAGAAAAGTCATGCACGATGACGCCAGAAAGGAACATGAGCGAAAGGATGGAAACTTTGAAAGTCTGGCTAAGGACACTGAGCCATGAGGTTTGGTTTGTGACACACATGACACCAAGTTATACAGCGGACTCTATCACCACCAGACGGACTGTGGTGCAACGAGCAGAGTCGTCTTAAAGTGACTCCAGCCATCCAACCTATGTTTTCTAGACAATGAGCCAGTTGAATGCAGGCATCGAATTCAGCTACTCATAAAGCCTCTGGACAGGAGTGGCTATAACTTCTCATAGGCCCCAATGTCCCCAATTACTGGCAGCTGGGGTTCCCAGACAATTCCTTCAAACAGCTGCCACCAATTCCTAATGTTTGGTGTAAAATGGCCTGATCATTTTCCTGCACCTACAGTTGATCTCATGATCACAGCATGATAAGGGTCAAAGAGGAGGCAGAGTCCCTCACTGGGATGCGAACCCATACAGCAGGTCCAACAGAACACCCAGCCCCAGCACAGCTCTCTGTGGGCTGAAGGGAGGACAGGAAACAGTGCCTTCTCTTCTTTTGCTCACCCTGGCCTTGTAAGTTTCCTTTTCCCCATTTTAGCAGATTCCTTAACCCATTCCCTGCTGTGAGTGAGTCTGTGAAAATCCACCCAAACCCTAGGGTGTGACAGGTAGCAACACAGCCAGGCCCTTGCAGGACAGAGTAACTGGAGCCACAGTTCCCCTAAGGCTGCACCATCCACAATCCTGAAGGTCACCTTATGAGTGTTAGAAAATAATGGTATCAATGACAGGACTCAGTGCTTCACTTAGGCAAATGCATAATGAAGTCCTCAGACATGAGGAGGGGGAGCATCTGGCCCAGGTTTCTTTATCTCCACAGCAACAACAACCAAAACATTTGTTGGAGGAGGAGAACCAGGAAGAGAACCAAGCTTAGTCTGGAAGACCAGAACTGAGCGGAGATTGGAGAGACAGGAGACCAAGTGAAGGTAGAGGTATTAGGAAGAAAGGTGAGTGTTATACTATGGAGGTAGAACTGACTAAAGGAAAGAGAGGAGTCATAAACAGCTCTAGGGTTTCCATCTTCCTCAGTTAGACTTGAAAGTTTGGGAAAAATGATAGCACAACTTGGAAATGTTGGTTTGAGAGGTTTATCGAAGTGAAAATGCCAGTCATTAATTCACTCCAGTATTAAATACTGAATGCTGCAATGTGTCAGGTATAGGCTAGATACTGAGGAATAACACCAAAAAATACAAAGATCAGATATCTGTTTCGAGGAGCTCATGTACAAAAGTGATTATTATACTCCAAAGGAGACATTTCAAAGTGCACTGCAGACGTGGGCTACAAAGGGCTAAGACATCATTTCAGCCAATACACAAGGATGAGAAAGAGTTTGCAGCCTTATAATTGTGTGTTGGGTGTGAGGGGGGTTGTTCCAGGGAGAGGAAACAGCAGGTACAAATGCACAGAGGCAGGAATTGTGTGCAGAAAATTACAAGTAACTTGGGATACACAGCAGGGTTGCATGGAGAGTTAGCATCATCACTTCCAGACTTACTAGTCATTACATGTGTGTCCTCATGATATTATTCATAAGATGCTGACACTTATGCTTGATGCACTTTTCTATATATGTTGCATGATATTTTACATACATGTAGCATAAAAATCACACACACATACACAATACATTTACCTAATTTTATAGCCATGTTTTTGATTCAAGGAAATTCCTCCCAGTTGAACAAACAATAGACTTAAACTTTACTTATTTGTTTATGCACACAGAGCCCAAATTGAGTTCACAAAGAACTAGATCTGAGCTGGCATCATTACACAGACTTTTATATTACAGATAATGAACACTGTTTTCTACTTTCCGCTCAAGAGGAAACATTCATTCCCCGAGTCACAGAGGGGCAGTTAACGCCAGCTGCCCTAGGGATTCATTCCGATACCGCAGCAACTAAGAAACTTCTCTCGCCATTGTGTAAAACTGTGTGTGCAGGAAAACCACCACAGGGTACTATCAACGTGGGTAATGTGGCGTGGGAAAGACCCACGTGGAAAAGCTGTCCATGGACTCTTTTGGCTAGAAAGCGATGATTAAAGTAGCATCTCCCACTTCTATTAACATGCAACAGCCACCCCTCTGGGGTTTAACTACATCCTATTCTCTCCTCCATTAAAAAGAAAATGAGTAACCCAATGCACAGGACCACAAAAATGTTACTTGTGTCATTAAAACTTTTTCTAGGTTAATTTTCTTGTGCTAATAGTTTTAACAACGCACTCTCATTATTAGAAAGCAGTGAAATGGTCCCTTTCTCAATACATTTAAGAATCTTTTTTCCAGCTTTATGGAATTCACTACTCCTTTCCTCTTTTCTTTAAGAGAGGGAGGTTACAAGATTTTTAAGCAGAAAACCTCAGTTTGAGTAAGGGCCCTAAAATTAACTAGTCATGTATTCAGCCAATCATTTTACCACACCACGCATTAATTTTATTATTTATAAAATGAATATGATAAAATACTTTTTATACCTCTGGCTCTCAAACCTTAGAATCACCTGGAAGGCTTGTTAAAACAGATTGGATAGTGCCATCCACCAGAGTTTCTGGTTCAGCGGGACGGGTGCAGGCCTGAGAATCTGCATCTCTAATAAGCTCTCAGGGGATACTGATGCTGCTGGTCCATGGACCACATTTTGACAAGCACTGATATATACTCACTCATAGGGTTGTTATTATAAGGCTTTTTAGGTGAACATAGATATTTACTGTCATTTCTTTTATAGGGAACTGTCAAATTAAAATATCATACCTACTGAATGCAAAAGTGTGCCTAATGGTGAATAATCTAGGCTTAAATTCTATTTAATTGAAGAAAAACTATTGCATGACAAATGCCATCAAATCTTATTCTAATGTGTCCTTAACATTAAATTTTACCCTATACAAGTGAGTGTCTCTGTTCAGAAATTCAAGTAAGCATTGAAATTGTTTTATGTTTGCTGAAAATACTGTACTATAAACCTTTGTGTTATACTTAGTAACATCAGAGATGTCTTTAGAAAAGCGAAAGAAGGAAATTTGTTCTTTCTCACCTCTAAGCCTATCCAACAATGGAAAGGGGGTTGGGGTGCCCAGAGGCCTGTGGGCTACCTGGACCAGGAAAGGAAGAATGAACTAACAGAACCTCTTTTATTTCTAAGGCACACAATGGCCCCCTGCAAAGCTTAGAGACCACACTCCTAGGATCCTCGATCCATCCACTGAAATGTTGAGCCTTCTCCTTTTGTCGGTATGGATAAAAGGGAATTAACAGTAATCAAGGATTTATTTTTGATATTTTGAATGAGTGATGAGAAAACTGAGACAGGCAAGCTAAAGGAAGACTAAATTGTCTCTGATGTTTACTATTCAGCAAAAAGATTTCAATCCCTCAGTCACAAGCACACTGTGAGGTAGATGAGCCATGAAATGCGATGCAAACTCAGGGAAGAAGACGATTTAAAACCAACTCTTTTCCAGAATACCAATTTCTGTGCATTGTCACCAAACTCCATTAGTCACCCAACATAATAACGTGCTTCAAGTTCACACGATATATAATCAGAGCAGCAATTATGGTCATAAACATTTCACAGGGAAGATATTAATGGCTGAGTGTGTGTGGAGGAGACTATGTATACCTCCACATGTGGTATATTCATTAAGTTGTTCAACCTCGATTTACCAAAAGTAGAAGACATTAATATGTTTTATTGACTGTCAAATCTCCCTAACGTGGCCAATGTTTAAAAGAAAAAAACTGTTTTAGAGTCCTTTAATGAAGAGCTTTAATTTAAAAAGAAGCAGATGAAATAGACTCAACTCTTTGTACCTTAACTTTATTCCACTTCTGAGGGAGTGAAAAAAATGTGTGTAGTGTACCTCTCAAAAAAAAAAAAAAAAAAAATCTCGGCACTCTCTCTCACCTGATCTCCTGTTCCCTTTGTTCCCTTGCCTTGATTTTTGTCTTTTTTCCCCACAGACTGCAATGAAGCCTCCGTGTCAGAAAAACCAAGGGAAATGAGATGCGTGGTCATCAATACCAACCACAGTAGAGAAAAGAGAAAGGCGATACATCTGATTTCTTTATTTAAACAAACCTAGGTTTAATATAGTGCAAATCTCATAGAACTAGGAGGCAGAAACATTAAGTTGTCTCTTAGAATTATGATTTGTAATCTCTGCATTATTAAACCAGTTACTACAGATGTCTATGCCTCATATCCTCGTCTGTCAAACACAGATGCAGAGATGCCAGCAACACCTTCCTCATTGGGCTGCTGTTGAATCAACTGAGATATTAAATTAAGATCTCCACTTAGTAAGCAGGGAGCACTGCACACATACAAACTCTTATGCTGGCAACATTTCCCATTTCATGTGAAAGGGAAAAGATCCTAGTAGAAAAGCCAAAAATGGATAGTTAAATCATCTAGAAGAAAGACACAGAATGCAAATAAAGAAAAAGGATCTGAAAATCTAGCACTCTAGAGACATTTTATAAAACCTTGAAACCAAAATAAGAGAGACAACTTCTAGAGGAAACTGATTTTCACTTTTGTGTCGCAGTTAAATGCAAAATAAGATTAACATTTGAAATGGAGAAAAAGCAATGAGATAGTTCCTGTGCTATGGGTTGTATTGTAACTGTTGACATAGTTTGAGCCAATAAAATAAAAACTGAAAAATTATTGTGATGAGATTAAAAATTCTTACCACCAAAGGAGGCAAAGTCAAGTAACGCAATTAATAACAATAGCAATAATAATCATAACTATTAACAATAGTGAACCAACAATGCGCCAAGAACTGTAAGAGATAATTTGCACATATTATCTCAGTAGTCCTTGCAACACCACTGTAACATGAGTATCATATTCCCCCATTCTGCAGATGAGAAAACTAACAGAGAATTTAAACAACTGTTGGTCAGTTGCACAACTGCATCACAAATCTCAACTTTTTGCCTACCAGTAGGAAGCAGAATTCAAGATGGCCACCATGATTCCCATCCTCTGATGGCCACGTCTTTGTGCAATCCCTTCCCTTTGAGCGTGGTCAGGACCTGCAACTTGCTTCCAACCAAGAGAATATGGCAAAGGTGATGGGCAATCACTCCAGTGATTATGTCACCTTATATGGCAAATGCGAAGGGATTTTTGCAGGTGTAATTGAAGTCACCAATCAGATGACTTAAATTTAACCAAAAAAGAGAGACCCTAGTGAGCTTTTCCAAAGAGGATGGAGAAGTGAGAGGGTTGAAGCAGCAGAGATGCTAACCTGCTGGCTATGTTGTACATTGCCTATGAAACAGGAAGGCCTCTAAGGGCTAAGAGCCTCCGTTCTACAATGACAAAGAACAGAACGGTGGCAACAACCTGAATGAGATTGGAAGAGGAACTCCAGATCCACATGAGAACACAGCCCAACAGACACCTTTAATGCAGGCTGTTAGACTCTAAGCAGGTGAGACCCTCCAACTGAAACTGTGAGATAAGATATGTTGTTTTAAGCTACTGAGGTTGTGGTAATTTGTTATGCAGCAATAGACAACTAATACATTGCTCTCTCTCTCTCTCTTTTTTTTTTTTTTGCTGAGGAAGATTCTCCCTGAACTAATATCTGCTGCTAATCTTCCTCTTTTTGTATGTGGGCACGGCCACTAACAGATGAGTAGTATAGGTCCACACCCGGGAACTGAACCCGGGCCACCAAAGCAGAGCGCACTGAACTTAACCACTAGGCCACCAAGGCCGGCCCTAATACACTACTCTCATAGTTTCCACGTTCTAATGTGTTTAATTAAAAAGGAATGTAAATAAATTTACATATTGTGGCCCTTTACCTAGCATAAAAATGACTGCAATGCTGTCATCTTTTCTGAATATATCCAACAGGAAAAAATTACTATAATGGAATCATGCACTTTTGGAGCTGGGAGAGATTGCTGATGAGGAAACTGAGTTCCAGAGAAAATATATCAATTTTCCAAGATCACTGAGACTGAGTACAGGATACAAAAAGAATCTATATACCCCCAGACCTATTTTTTTCCCCTAAAGAATTATGTTTCAGTATTGATAAAATAGCAGGAATATTAACTAAGTAATACAAATGGAAAAAAGAATACATCTTTGTTCATGTATAAGAAAAAATATCGGGGCAGGCCTGGCGGCATAGTGCTTAAGTTCGTACTCTCCACTTCAGCAGCCTGGGGTTCGTGGGTTCAGATCCCAGGCACAGATCTACACACCACTTATCAAGCCATGCTGTGGGGCCATCTCACATACAAAATAGAGGAAGATTGGCACAGATGTAAGCTCAGCGACAATCTTCCTCAAGCAAAAACAGGAAGATTGGCAACAGATATTAGCTCAGGGCCAATCTTCCTCACCAAAAAGAAAAGAAAAGAAAAGAAAAGCTATCATGATAAATAGAATATAATACCAGTTTTGAGAGGCTGTGTCCCTGCAAGGCAATGTGAAATGTATCAGCAAATATCTAGCTAATTTTTTCTTTGTAGATAACCAGAAAGATAGTTGAGCCCCTGGTTATGCAATAGCCAAATTTCCTCCTTCTTAATTCTTTCTTTGGCTCCCTAAGAAACTTTTATATATTCATCGAACAATAGAAAGTTGCTTAAGTTGAAAGTTAATGCAGCTAAACACAAAATTATATCCATAGCACCAAAGCTTTATTAAGACATAAAATTAATGAAACAATTCTAAGGGCATTTATGTTTATAATCTGATGAATTTATAACCTGATGCATCTATGACATATATGCATGGGAATATGCCATACATGATTCCAAGGTTCTAGAGTATATTATATGGGGAAATATCCTTTAGCAATTTTTTTACATGATGAATGAAAAACCGGCGAAATTTAAAATGATAGCGACTGGCTTTATTTTAACTTTATTTGGTTGACATTATTAAAAATTTGAGAAAAAAGCCTCCATAATCACCACGGAAAAATTACATACATTCTAAAGATGAATAAAATCAAGAACATATTGGATGTTTATGACCAATAAGTTTTATTTTCCTATTTCTTATTTATTAACAGGCATTTCATGGAGAGATTCACCCATTTTTACAGACAAATAACGATATTGCATTTGTTAGGGACTCAGAGTTTTAAAAAAAATTGTAACTACTATGATAAAGATTGCAGCGTCACAGTTTTCTATTATGTCTCTGATCAGCAAAAGTCCTCATTCCAGGCTAATCAGATTAACTAGAAACAGTGTCCATCATTTGGCAAATAGTTTCATAAATGCTGAAAACTATCTTTGTGGATATTTTGTGAGCATGAAATCCAATCTCCATAAAAGGTCTCTTGAAAAGAAATATGGAAATGATAAAGATTAATCAGGCAAACGAGCTGTTTCCACTTGAAAAGTCCAGATGATTTAAACGTCGCCAGATTTTCGCTTTAAATCATCTAAAATATTATCTCTGGTTTACACCTATTTCACTATGGCTGAACAGCCAGCCAAGCTTTTTCATCTGGTAGTGCAAGCTGCTTCTAGTCCCTTAATCTTACCTTAATGTAATATTTGAGCATACCACTTATCTCCTTATATAACTTAAATTCTTTCATTTCCCTAGACCAGTGGTCCTTAAAGTGTGGTCCCTGGACCAACAGTATCAGCATCAAGATCACCTTGGAATACGTGAAAAATGCGAATTCTCAGGTCCTATCCTAGACCTACTGAATCAGAACCTCTGGGGTGGGGCCCAGCCATCTGTATTTTAATTAAGGTTTGGGGTGATTCAGATGCAATCTGAAGTTTGAGAACCTCTGTCCTAGATATTAAATGGAGACAACAGATGCCCATAGAGAAGGCTAATTAACAACGGTCAGAATTTGTTGTAGGACGTTCTGTAGGACATTGGACAAGCTGCCTAGATCCATTTTAGAAATAACTCCATCAGAGTCCTAAAAGCAATGAGAGAACTGACTGAGAACAGTCTTCTTCAGACTACTGTGTTAATCAGTAGCATCAATATCACTATAGATTAAAGCAGTGATTTCCACATTGTGCCCTACAGGCTAGACAAAGTCAAGGAGACATTCTAAAGATGCTTGGCCTATTTCCAGATGTTCTGATTCAATCCTGTACATGAAACATTGGGGCTGGTAACTGATGTATTTCCATTTCTCTTTAATCACACAATCATGTCATGTCTGGTGACTTCCAAATTTTCTGAGGTACACAAAAATAGCCTTTATCCTTGCTTTCCTAGTAGCCACTTTGTAATATCCACCCAGATAGTCTCATTTTTCTCCTTCAGCTATTTATTCCAACATATCACAAATTCTTCTGCCCAAAGATTTGCATTTTATCCTGCCAAGCCTCTCTCTGTGTTCTGGCAACCGTAGGATTTTTTTTTTTTTTTTTTTAAGATTTAATAAAATTTTCATTACTTCATCAAGGACATTCTAAGGCTTTTTTTTTTAAACCTGTGATTCATGGGAATTAAACAACACACTCTTGAATAAATCAATGGATCAAAGAACAAATTAAAAGGGAAATTAGAAAATATCTTGAGACAAACAAAAATGAAAACACAATATACCAGAATTTATGGGATACAGCACAAGCAGCAACCACAAGATTTTGACAACTTTTGAATCTCACATGACATCCTGAATATGCAAGGAGTTAATCTATCTTCCAAAATGAGATATTTTAGGTTAACAAGTGTGCAATAATATGTCGTTTTTTTTTCTTTTCAAAGAAGACTTGCTTCTTAAGATCACTTTGGATTTTCTGGTAAGACAAAAGGAATCTAGCTAAGCTTTTCCCCGTGCTAATTCGTAGGGATGAAGACTGGATATGTCTAATGGAGAGTATCATCCTTAATGAATTGTGCTATAATTCACCCGCCTGTATGCTGTAAATTCAACAGAAGTAAACTCCTTTTAATTCAACTGTTGATCAACCTCAACACAAACGCAAGTAGTACACATAATGAGGCTAGCTGTTCATATCAAGAACTATAAATAACTGAAAAAATTAACTAAATCCAGGGCCACTTTCCAGTTACTCAGGAAATTTTCATAAAGCTCCTGTAGGAAACTCTGTTGACGCCCACCTGGATCCTTGCTGGTCCCCTTTACCAGCTCAACACTCACCCCCCAGTGTCTGCCTGCTTCTCTCCTAACAATTGACACCTGTGGCCTTTGGCTACCTTTGCCCTCCTGGAGCCACTTCACCCAAATGCACAGAGAGAAGGAAGTGTCTGGGAGGCTATTTCTCCTCAGAGAACTCATAGCTCATGACTGACAGCTGTAGGAGCATGAAAGCCCAGCAACCTTGCCTTGGGGCAGAGCGAACTCCCAGGTTGAGGCTGGGACTTCACCTGAAAGTACACCCTTGGTTGGCTTCTTCCCCTTCACATCCTGTTTCCCCCACTCTCTCACTGTTGTCTCCTGGAAGCCCTTCCTTAATAAATTTCTTGCATACAATCACTTGTATTTGGGTCTGTTTCAAGAACATGATCCAACACAGCTATCATGTGCAAATAATAAACTTAAAAATAATGTTCAACTTAAAACTATTCTGAATCACATACATACTATTTTTTAAAATCACATTTTTATATTATTTTCTTTGGCTTTTGATATATTCCTGTATATTTTCAGAATTCTTAAATTTTCTTTGAAAATCGTCTTAATCATTATGATGTATCCGCTAAATGAGCATTCTTTGAGACAGTGAGTTCTCAGTCACTGTACACTGTATTTTATCTTGTGTTATCCTTGATCAGGTTTTAAAATATTTTGACCATTTCCTGGGAGATAGACATATGAGTATTTATCATCCAATTCAATGTGCAAACAGTTTTCTTAAAAGCTGTGTCACATCATAATCTAAGAGGCTGTGCCTGATTTTAAAGGAGAAATATATTTCTTACTGAAAAAAAAAATTAAAAGCTATAAAAAGCATCAGCTTACCTAATTCCCAAACCAGAGTTCATTTTTGTCATAATCAGAGCTAAAAAAGAAATATGTTCATATCCACTATATTTTAGGTCACTTTCTTTTCGGTAAAGATTTATCTCATTTTCAACCACCTACTCTAGCTTCCCTTCTTTAAAAAAAAAAATCTATTCCTAAGGGAACATACAAACTTTACTCCAAAGATGAATGAAAAGGATTTATTTCATAATTTCATCAAAACTTTTCTTAAAAAGTGAATAAAGATGACTTTTTAAAAAGCTTTTATATAACTTCACTTTTCTAGGCATTTTCACAAACACTATGTATTAATTAGTATTACCACCTCTCTGTGAATAGAAAGGCAGTTAAGTAAAAACCTAGAGCGAGATGAGGACAGATTTGAAAGATAATGCATGGGAAGACTATGAAATTGAAGAGTTACAGTTCTAAAGAGAAGAACCCTGTAGAAAGAGGGAAAAGAAAAGACTTGACAATCATTAAGAGATCTGACTAATGTTTACTGCAAAGATAAAGTTCAAGAACAAGCCAAGTGACTACATAAGGGTCACCCACCAGGAATCTTGGGATAACTCACAGACGGCACAGATTTAGTAGAGAGAGATGAATTGGGACTTATAATTTTTTTATAGGAATAAGACTTCAGTAGCTAATGTGGAAAGGAGGGAGTTTTTATGACCTTTCTGTAAGCTCATTAAAAAGTGAAATGTTTTCAGGAGAGAGCGCAGGATGTTACGGTACTAGAGTAAGATGTAGACAGATTTGGGAGGTGGGCAGTGGGCTATTTGTCCAGAGGAAGCTTGAGTAAATGATGGTGTTGGAATTCTTTAGCTTGAAGCCAAAAAGGGAACAATGGAGCAACATACTTACATGATTCACATTTGTACTCCATAACAACAAGAAAGGAAATAATAGTGTGTATAAAACTCTTTTAAAGGCCTTATGTTTACTCCAATTACAGCTTCAGAACAGTAGGTAGAAAAAAAACAAGGAAGAACAACTAATAGAAGACATTTGTCTTCCAATACACCCTTGTCTTGACCTTCACGAGAAAGTCCCTGAGGAACTCGTACATCTACTACCTTCATTAAAAAGGTTGCAAAGTGGCAACACAGTGTAGTTTATTTCTATAAATTGGTAAGAAATACAGAATCTTTCAAAAAGCTACGGACAGGAATTGGAAATGAAAATAACAACAGGCAGAGTCAAGGAAAAAGAATGTTAGTGCAAATGACAGAGAGATCAAAGTAGAAATCGAATAAAATTGTACCCTGAAAACAAAGTACATGAACAAAGTAGGTTCTTGGGTAATGAAAAAAATTAAAGCAAAAACAGTTAAGAGATTTTTTCCTATTATGGCCTAAAACTTTTCTGTTATATATCAAAAGTTATTTCTGGAAAGAAAGCTGGGAAGGAAGGAATGAAAGGAAGAAAGGAGGAAGGGAGCAAGGTGGGTAAAGATGTACCATGGGGCGTGCCATCTGTGGTAGCTCTACAAGATTACAGCACTAGAGTACAAGGAAAGCAGATATGCTGGGATCAACTCATAGGCTGGCCATTCCTGGACAGAGTCAGGGCAGGAGGGATCAACACAAGACAGAGTAAAAGGGGAGAGAGAGAAAGAAACAGAGAGGACCCACGGCTACCTCCCTCCCTTCTCCCTCACAGAGGCTGCTGCTGGAGGATGATGGCGGTTGTGGCAACATGATTCCCTGAAAACTCACTCTGAGGATGCTGAGCTTGGGTTTCTGCACATGCTCAGGCATGAACTTCACCTTCTGAAAGCAGAACAACATTCTGAAAAGACAGAAGCCATAGAATGGTGCCAAGAAAGACAACACAAAAACCAGTCCTCGGATAACTTTTCTGAAATATTAAATTAGGTGATAAAATAAGGAGCAATTGAGAGAGAAAATGCTCCAAATAAAACTGTCATTGGCAAAATGCAGGGTAGAATTTCTTTGTATCCTCTCCTTCCTTCAAATCAAGACATTCTCATTTTTAATGCCTCCTTTGTAAATACAGTTGGGAAAAAATAACTGTATTAGGATTTTTCATTAAGGGCAAAAGGGTCAGAAGAAATAGTCATTGGCTTCTTTAGCCACTTAATTATTACCTCCCTGGTATATGAGATACCTTCTTCTTCCAGATCATTTCCACAAAGAATCACATTATTGATCAACATCATTGTTCACCTTTTGAAGTGAATACTGTACACCCATTCCAGGCAGGCCTCATGCTTTCAAATCGGACCCACTGTAACTTTTGTTCTTTCTTTCCACAATTTTTCATGTTATGACAAATTACTTTACAGTCTAGAACAACTGAATTTCATAATCTCTTCTGAAGTCTAAATTTTGACCAGGGTCACTATCCCTGGGTATATAATTTTTCTAAACAAATAACTCATGAATCCTTAATGTAAGCACTGAACACCAAAGGACAGATCATTTTTTCATTAATGCACAATATATTTCTTCTTGTTTAGATGAAAGTAAACTCTAAAAAGAAATCTTCCTCAGAATTACTTCCCCTGTATTATTAAGATAGTAAATACCCAGGACAGAATTCTTAAATCTGTAGAGCTCAGACCCAGACTCTTGTTTGGTGAAAATATTCTACCTTGCTTGTCCATAAAGTTTTCACGACTTTCTTGTTGTTTTCCGTAATGACTGAGCATTCCTCGTATACCTCTCATCTAATCACGCCTGTCACTCTAATAACCATTTTGTCTCCTTTTAGGCCCCATCATAAAACCTATTGTGTTTCACAACCTAGGTTATTTGGGTTTTCAATTTTAAGTCAGATAAATCACATTTGCTCTATGTGGGTCAGTCAAAATTAAGTACAGAAGTCTCCATGTACCAAAACTGGTACTATTCTGCCTTATGATTACGGAATTAAATTAACTTGAGTCTTAAGCACTGTATGTCTTTCGGCATTATTTTTCTATAGTACAAAAGCTGGGACACATCAAATAGTCCAACTTTCAAGAAATTGCATAGATCTGATAGCTTTACCCTTACCTCTTTGGTATTATTTGATAGAAAGATCAGTGGTTCTCACAGTATGGTCCCTGGACCAGCAGCATCAACATCACCTGGGAACTTGTTAGAGAAACAAATTCCTGGACCCATCCCAGACCTACTGAATTGGAAACTCTGGGGGTGGGATCCAGCAATCTGTGTTATAACAAACCCTCCAGGTGATTCTGATACACTCTCAAGTTTGAGAACCACTGGAAGGGATACTTATAGATTGGGAACAAATAGCATGTGGATATACCAGGCTTTCTTGTTCTTAATACTTCCCGTACTTATAAACACTCATATTTACATTAAAGCATAGAGAAAAAGTATGCCATCTCATTTAAAGAAAATACTTGATGTTTATGATGGTCAGATGCTATTTTTAAACAAAATATGTAACCGAAAATTGAGATGCAAGGGGAGAGAAGAAGGGACAGAGAGAGAGAGAGAATGAATATATCAGTGCAAATACAAAGAAAAATAAATTCCAGACATGATGGTTCTCACTTTATATCACATCCACTCTTCAAGTTTATTTTTAAAGTTAAGAAGAAAAGTACAGCATGAAGAGGCTCTTCGTTACATAAAAGATCATTTAACGTTGGGACTGTAACTAGTGATTTCTTAACATTATTTTATAAGCATTCCCAAATGCTTTAAAAACATTTTCTGATGGAATTATTATGAAACCATTTAAAGGGCATAGAAGCCTAAGGGGTTAACTGTCATTGTTACACTCGGTGATCACCGAAGGAGGACTGTATTATAATGGTACTACTCCTCTCTACACAGGTGAGTGGGTTTGTGCAGTTCAGCATTAATGGGCCATGCAGGCCTTAAGGCAGAGGTGGCTAACTCTCCACCAAAACTTGCACTTTGCCTTACATAGTGTAGAGAATTGCAGGAAAATCATTTCCTAATCATGAACCACATTTCACAGCACCTCTTTCATTTCTTTAAATGGGGTCATATGACTAGTTCTCACAAACGGAACATGACTGAGAGAGATGAGGGTCATTTCCGAGTCTTTTTCTTTCCTCTTCTTCCTTTACATGGTCGTCAGGGAGACCCTAAGAGAAACTGGAACCATTAGATTGGACAGAACCTAGGTCCCTGAATCACCAGGTAAAGAAAGCCATCTTCAGACCAGAAACACCCCCCATTGAACTCTTAAGTGAATGAGAAATACTAATGTTAAACCATTGAAATTCTAGAGTTTATCTTTTATAATAGTGAGGATATTCCAGCTAATATAGGGCTTATATGACCTTTTTTTTTAAAAGACAAATTCCACCGTCTCAGATGATAAAACATCACAGGCATACTGTGATGGTTAATTTTGTGTGGCAACTTGACTGGGCCACGGTGTACTCAGATATTTGGTCAAACATCATTTCTGGGTGTGTCTGTGAGGGTGCTTCTAGATGAGATTAGCATTTAAATCAGTAGGCTGAGAAAAGCAGATTGCCATTCCCAATGTGGGTGGGCATCATTCATCCATTGAGGGCCTCAATAGAACAAAAAGGCAAAGAAAGGAAGAATTTGCTCTGTGCCTGACTGTTGGAGCTGAGACATCAGTCTTCTCCTGCACTTACACTGTGACTTACACCATCCATTCCCTCTGGTTCTCAGGTCTTTGGATTTCGACAACAGTTTGTGGTACTTCTCAGCCTCCATAATCATGTTAGCTAATTCTTTATAATAAACCTTAAGAAAAATAGATGATAGATAGACAGACAGATAGATATAGAGACAGCTCTGTTTCTCTGGATAACCCTGAAAATACATATATGGCAAGTAAAAAAAGGAAAAAAATTGTAAGTGAAGAACTAATTTTATCCCCATTTTATAGATGGTGAAACTGAGACCCCTAGATGACTATGGACTCTAATATCTCAGATATCTCAACATACATGGCTGAACCCAAATCTCTGACTTGGTAGACAGGATCTCACTGAAGTTATAGCAAGCATTCTCTAATATAAGTGTCTTGATTACTGTAGCTTTATAGTAAGTCTTGAAATCAGATAGTGGGAGTTCTCCAAATTTGTTCTTCCTTTTTAGTATTGTGTTGACTATTTCCATATAAGTTCTTCGCATTTCCATATAAACTTTTTTAAGTGTGTTGATATCTAAAAAAAACGGTTTCTGGGATTTTAATTGGGACTGCACTGAATCTATAGTTCACTTGGGAAGAATTGACATCTTTACCATATTGAATCTTTCCATCTATGAGTATAGAATATCTCCCAATTTATTTAAATCTTTAACTTTGTTCCTCAGGGGGTTGTGTAGTTTTTCACATGCAAGATCCCTGACATATTTTGTTAGACTTTACCTTAAGTATTCCAATTTTTGGTGTGATTAAATTTTTTTTTAAGTTTCGAATTCCAATTTTTCATTGCTGAAATATAAAAAAGCAATTTACTTTTATACATTGCCTTTGTATCCCGCAATCTTCCTGGACTCACTTATGTTTATTCCAGATGGCGTTTTTTTGGTAGATGCTTTGGGGTTTCCTACATAAAACGTCATGTCATCTGTGAGTAAAGAGAGTTTTATTTCTTTGTTTCACTTCTTTCTTTTTAATTAACTGATTCTTTTCCTCCTCAACTGGACCATGTTTGGTACTTTTTCCACAGCCTAGTCCAACCCCCATATTTCTCCTCAGAGTATTGATCTTCTACCTGGTCCTATCAAACCTCCTTGTCACATTTCTCCATCTTACTTAGGTCCTCTCATTTCACTTTTTTAAATGCCCCAACTTTCCAATTTCCACCAGCAATGCTGCCAGCAACAACCAAAGTGTTCTGCTGTGTTTCTCTCCTTTCCAGACACAATCACTACACTGCAATCATTCACTCATCTCTTTGACCACAGAATTGCAAGTTGAAACACAAACAGTAAAGATTCTTCATAGAAAAAACTCAGACACCAGTTGCACAATGTTCCTGAAAATGCCACCAGTGGAACTATTGTGGTAGCTTTTGCATTCCATCAAGACCAGCTGAAAGAAATAAGCATTAGCAAAAGATCCTTTAACCAGAATTTTGACTGCAAATATGTCATATTAAGATAACAACCTAAAATTCTTCCATTTTCTTGACAATATATTCACTGTATCCCATTTCCCTTTCTTGTCACCTCTCTAATCTTTCCTTCTAATCTTCAAAACCTAGTGCTCTGCCAAAACTCCACAGTCTCCCTCAGACGTTTGCTCTGAACTGCTGGGGACTTTATTGTCTGTGCTAATCTTTTGCTCCTTGCTCCACTGATTCTATTGTATTGAACTGTTACAGAGTGGAATGTTTTATACTGTTTCGTATGTATGCATGTATGCGTGTATATGTGTGTGTGTGTATGCACATTTTTTTAATGCTTTGTTTTTTCACTTTAAAGAAAGTCACTTGAAGGCTAAAATTCCATTTCATACTTCACAATTCGTCTACAATCAAATACACTGGATTGCGTGATATCTGTTTAAAGCAAAGATTTGCCCTAGTTTTAGCATGAACTGGAGAAATAAGTTTCCAAATATGAATTAAATCTCTTTTAATCCTACTTATAATCATAGTGAATGTGTATCAGTTAAGTTTATGTTCCGCTACAGTTTTAAAAAAAGCCAAAGTAACAGTAGCAACTTATTTCTCTCTCAGATAAAAGCAGCCTGGAGTAGGAGTCCAGGCTGGGTAGGGCTGCATCACAAGGTTGTTCAGGTCCCAGCTTTTTCTCTCTGACAGTTTCTCAGTCCTCATGGTAGAAAGGGCTGCTCAAACACAATTCATATTGGCAACATTTCAGCCTGTAGCAAAGAGGGAGGGTTGAAGAAGCACATGCCCTTCCCTCTAAGAAAATATTCCAGAAGTCTCACAGGCTTCTGTTTACACCTCTTGGCTAGAATTTAGTCTCAGAGGCACACTTAGCTGCGAGGGATGCTGAGAAGCGTAAGGGGAGAATGGATACTAGGTCAATTGCTAGCAGGCTTCCTCTATCTAGAAGAACATTTCTTTCCGTATATGTGCATATCAACACAACTTCTATGTTGAATAGTAATGAGATAAGCATTTGCTGAAAGACAATAGAGTCACTGCATGAAGAATTCTCCCTCTCTTTGGAATTGCCCTATGACCTTATCCAGAATATTCTCTCAGTCAGTCGTGACTGAAAATACTTCTTCTTCAACAAAAACTTGCAATTGTCTACAGCCACATCTCTCCCAAAAATACTCCCAATCTTTCTCTCCTGTGGAATGATTTACCACCTGGCTTCTTAAAGAGCCAGGCTCTTTCTGTCTTCTAACCACTTGAATCTAAAGCAAGCTTGAGATTTCATAGATATCTCTTCACAGCATTAAATTGAAATTTAACTTTAAAAATTCATCATCCTTATGTTTTGTCTTAACTTTAAGGTCTAAGTCCATCCATTGTAATAGTAACACTGTAAGTAGCTCTGAAAGAAACAGTCGGCATAACAATATTTTGATGGACTGTTCCACTTATATTTTTTAACCATTCCAAGTCCCCTAATATAGCCACATTCTCAATTTAACAGCATATAAACTAAGTACCTCTGTCTATTATGTACCCAGTGTCACCCAATTAAAGGAAATTTCCATGAAAACCAATCCAAGGAAATGAAAAAGAAAATACACATGAAGTGTTCTTTAGACACGCCATCTAGCTCCATTTAGATTCTACCTTCATTCCTTCTTCTGCCTTCTGGTTTGGTTTCAGTCCTGTTCATCAGATCTCATGTCCATGGTTTCTCATGGTTTCTTTACTAGTTAGCAAGCATAATTAGAATAAGGCACTACCCTTTTAAAGCTCCGTTGCAACAAATTCTGTAATAGACATTTCAAGACAAGGGACTGTGTGTCTTTTTCCATCCATACACTCTAGAATTTTAATTATACAAAATCCTTGCTCTGACATTCTTGCTTTTTATTTCATAAATAGCAAAATCCAGAGGTAAAACATGTTTGTTTCTCTTAATTAGCATATTCTTAATCCTTCCTGTTTATAGCTTTACACAGGAACACTTTTGGAGCTGTTTTGCTGCTTAACATCAAAGCTAAGGCTATCCAGGCAGCATGGGCTATTATTTCCATAGTTTCTATATTTAGCACTTGGCTTTGTTTACAGTCATCTCTCCTCCACTCCACAAGTACTTTAAAATTCCCTTTTCTCTCGCAATTCTGTATCCTCCATCTATCTCCCTAGCTAGCTTTCTACCAAGCTGTGCATTTTCTTCTTGAGTTTTTTTCCAGATGATTCCTATCTTTCCTCTTTGGTTTCTTTCTGGAAAGGAAGGAAATTGCCTTTCGGAACTGAAGAAGTGTTTCGGGGATACAATTCCTACGTTGCTCCTCTCTTTGGGAGAAGGAACACACTCCTACTTGTGTTCCAAAGGCAACTGTTGAGTACAACTTGAACTCTTGGGACAGGGGAATGCTTTTCATCCCAAAAGTCAGTGGATTTATGTAACGCCTCATTTAAAAGTGAACATTGATTTTATTTTAAAGCAGGGTAAGATTTCTGGGACAAAATTTTGCTTGTCACTGTCTTGATTAATGTAACAACATAATATAAGATTAAGGAGGCATGTGTTTAATAGTTCAAATAATAACTAATGATTACTCTGAGGAAAAGTGCAATGGGGGCTGTGTAAACTAAGAAGAGAACATTAGGAAACATTATAAATTAAATCTTTATTACAACAAGGGCCTTGGTCTGATGCACATCTCTTGCATTTTATTCTCATCACTGAGCAAAGAACAAGGTCAACATAACATTCTTAAAATATCAAATCATAGTTATTAATTACTCAAACCTTGAAAATCAGATTGGCTTAATTATCTTTATCATGTGTAGGCCTTCTATCAGGGATAAATATGCAGGATTGAGTTCCAAGGTAGGCAAAACTGAGGAAGAACATGGAAAGGTGAGATTTGTCAGCAGGAAAAGGTTAAAATTAGTTTAGTCAGGCCTATGATTTTGGGGTGACATTTTGAATAGTTTTACTGTCTCCATCTTTATAATGTCAGGCAGCTATACTCAATAAGTTATTTTCTTCTTAAAAATGTAATAGAAGTCTAGGACACTATTAAACTTCTTTTAAAATTTTGTATCCTGCCACTATCTAATGTAAACATGAATACCCTTGGCCTCCCTCATTTACACCAGGACGATTCTTAACACCACTGAACCCTTCAAAGTAGAAACCATGGCATCGTCTTTCTCCTGCCATTTTAGATGTTTGAGGAAGACTTCTTTGTAGAAGTCTGGCTAAAATTGGAGGTAAGGGAAATGGTGATATCATGAAAAGAATGTAGTGTTTATTTTGTAGAATATCTCTACTCTCCTTTGTGCTTGGAAAAGTTTTAGGGAGAAACCTGGCTTTTGCTCAGGTCACTTCTGGATTCTCAATAGACCAATGGTTCTCCACAGGGAGCCATTTTGCTGCCTACTGCTCCCCCCTCCACCTTTGGGCATTTAGCAGAATCTGCAGACATTTT
Source organism: Diceros bicornis minor (assembly GCF_020826845.1). Classification (NCBI taxonomy): domain Eukaryota; kingdom Metazoa; phylum Chordata; class Mammalia; order Perissodactyla; family Rhinocerotidae; genus Diceros; species Diceros bicornis. The sequence continues at coordinate 36,061,645 of NC_080758.1, read as the reverse complement.
GGTTGTCATTCTGGTGGGGTGCTACTGGCATCTAGTGGGTAGAGGGCAGGGCTGCTGCTGAACATGCTCCAATGCCCAGGACAGCACTTGTAGCGGAGAGATGGGCGCACAGACCACAAACGTAGTCTGGTCAGGCGACTCACATCATCTGCTACTCAAGGCCTCCAATTTCACAGTCCTGAAGAGGGAAGCTGTCGCTCATTAACATGTTCATAATTAAAAATAAACTATTTTTAGACATCAGGCCTGATGAACTTTTAGCTCCCTTTTAGATGTACTGACATTCAGTAGAGTTCACCGAGAACATCAAAGACCTAAACCTGTGGTTTGTCCCCTGACATGAGCACTACATACTATTAATCAACGGTGAAAACACAAAAGCAAAGAAAGAGTAAAAGGAACTCAAGTTTCAACTGCAATCCATTTCAAATCCTTCACATGAGTCTGTGTCAACATATAAAAACCCAGAGCAAACAGCCCAGCTCTTTCCTTTTTCCTACTAAGGCCTAGTGAAGAGTGAAGGAAGAGCTGATTTTGACAGTTTTGAATCTTCTTTACTTTTCAAAAACTCTAAAAATATGGAGAGTGAGTATTCAGTGTGCCAAGTATACTCAAAAAATAAATGTCAGTTTGATTGGAGTACTTTTCTGCTTTTAATTGCCTTAGGTCTTACTTACAAAAAGAAAGCAGAGATCATGAAGGGGCAAAAATTCCTTTCAGCATGCCAAATCTGCATCAGCTCTGCCCACATTTACCAACACTTTCATCCTTTTCCCCCTAACTCTGCCTGAATGTTCAAACATTTGCCTGCAGCAAATACCTCCTTCCTCCTTCACACACATTCCTATGAAAACCAGACAAAAGGAAAACTGAGAGGAGTTTGAGTCAATTGCCTTTTGGGGACACACCACCTGATTTTCATTGGGCTTAACAAGATTTAGTTAAAGATCTGGGTAGGCCTCCATGTGTGGGCTTAACCAGGTTAGGCTGGGGACCAGGAGAGAACATGCTGCAGAGGACATTTTGGGAAGAGGGAACCAAGTATGCAGAGGCAGGGAAGTATAAGAGTTGAGGACTTCTTTGGGGGATGGCTAAAGCAGAGGTGCCACAGTGCCAGGAGCTGAAGCTACAAAGGAAGACCAAGGCCAAAAAGGACTGAAATGCTATCAGAAGCATAGAAGTACTTGGACGTGAATTGGCAAAACAGTAAAGGAGGTGGATTTACACAGATGAAGCCAGAGCATCATGCAATGAGGAAATCAAATTTTAGCTCATATCCCATAAATAAAGTAATTGTTCTCACCCAAGGGAGAGGAATAAAATGTTCCCTTTTGTACTTGTGTGCAAAGAAGAAGGTGGACTAGAGACAGGGTGCCCAGTTGGCGCACAGTGCAAGACCAAACAAACCCACAAAATCCATCTCTCGGGTTGGAAGCCAGCATCTGGCAGTGGATTCTGGAGGCAAGTCAAGCCTCTTTACGGACTACACTTGGAGTATTTACAGATTCGAAGAAAAAGAATTAGGACCAAGATCCCCACAACAAAACAAACAGCAGCAGCAACAAATAACCTTTGCATTCAGCAGCCTGTAAAAGAAATGGCACGGGTCTCACAGCAGAGAATTAGCAAAACCATGGCAGAGCAGAGAAGTTCAGGTCAGAACAGAGAAGTTCAGGTCAGCTTCTCTTGCTAACACTGGCCAGTTTCTCAAGACACTGGATGTCGGAGTTGACAGCAGAATTCCGACGCATGGTGTGATGAGTTCGTAGTCGGTATTATGTCTTAGTTATAGATTACTAAAGTTTGTAGATGTCATTCTATAGTATATGTTTATTCATTCTCAACAATTCTTTTGTTGTCTGCATAAGTCTCTGAAATAAAGAATCACTTAAGGCACTGATAAATACAGATATGTGAACTGGGTGGACTGTATCTCACAGTTGCCATTAGATAACCAGAGAGGCAGGCCTCTGACAAAATTCTGTCTTAGGAATGCTTATTTCTAACTATGTGTTACAGCATGCCAAAGAGTCTAGATGCGTATTAAATGGTCCATTGAGAATCAGTAGCAGTTTTATAAACAAGATGAGAAAGTGTACAAAATTATCATTTTTAGAATTTTAAGGATAATTCTGGTGGTAGAGAATTAACAAAGTAGAGGGGACAGAGAGGCAAGTCGGGGGCTGTTACAATAATCTAGGACAGTGGTTCTCGAAGGGTGGGTTCCGGTCCAGCAGCATCAGCATGACCTGAGAACTTGATAGAAATGCAAATTCCTGGGCCCCATCCAAGACCTACTGAATCAGAATGTCTAGCAGCGAGGCCCAGAAATCTGGGTTTTAACCTGCCCTGGGTGATTCTGATGCATGCTCTAGTTTGAGAAATGCTTACCTAGGATCTTGCTATGCAAAGAGTGATCTGGTCGACCAGCAGCATCAGAATCCCCCATGAGCTCGTTAGAAATGCAGAATCTCAAGGGGACGGCATGGTGGCGTAGCAGTTAAGTTAGTGAGCTCTGCTTCAGCGGCCTGGGGTTCGCAGGTTCAGATCCCGGGCGTGGACCGACGCACCGCTTGTCAAGCCATGCTGTGGTGGCGTCCCATATAAAGTAGAGGAAGATGGGCACGGATGTTAGCCCAGGGCCAATCTTCCTCAGCAAAAAGAGGAGGATTGGCAATGGATGTTAGCTCAGGGCTAACCTTCCTCACACACACACACACACACACACACACACACACACACACACAAAGAAATGCAGAATCTTGGGCCGCACCCTAGACCTGCTGATTCAGAATTTGTGTATTATCCAGAGCCCAGGTACTTGGTAGGTACATTAGAGTTTGAAAAGCTGGACTAGGAGACGAATAAGATCCTAAAACAGGGAGTCGCTGTGGGAATGGAGAAGAGGTGCAGACTGGAGGAATGCTTAGGGAGGTTAACGAACAGCTCCGACATTTCACTTGTAATCCAGTTGTATAAAACTACCCCTAGATACCCATGTGGATTGAGTTTACTGACCTGTTGGGATGTGAGGGTCCCCAGGGTCTACTGTAGCTGAATAACAAAAAATTTTCATCCTGTGGGGCTCCACATTGGCCTCTATAATTGTCCTCTTCCCTCAAAATGCAAACATTTTAGTGGAGGGCTATATAAGAAGTCATTAATATAATACTTCCAATGAGTTTTTGGTATCTTTTTTTGGGAAGCAGCAGGTGGGAGATGAGGGTGCCGTGGGGAGCCACCCAAGAGGTATAGATGGGAATTGCTAACCTATTAGAACAGGTTAGACCCAGTTCAGAGTTTCTGAGTGGGTTGGCTCTGGTTCAGGGCTAGGCCGTCTTGCCAGCAACAGATCAACAGTTTACAGGAGCGCTAACAAGCTGGAAGAGTGTTCTGTGGATTCGAGGAAAGAAGGCAAAGTTCAGCCTGGGAGACGGAATGGGACAGGTGGGAAACACCTGCCACTGTCAAGTGCATTACAACCTGCTGTCCCTTGCCAATAATCCATGAAGGCCTTGGCTTTAATGATTAAGTGGGAGAGTCAAATGAAAGAAAATATAGGCCAGCTCATCTTCCTTATTTTGTTTTAAATGGAAACTAGTTCTGGTTCATCCCAGATTTCTGATTCATTAACAAGTAGACTAACATATACTGTGTTATTTATAAACTGTAAGTTTCAGAAATTTATATTCTTACTCTAAGATTTTATACAACACTTACAATGCACTTTATCATTTAATGAATGCTTGCCACACTCAATGCAAAATGAGATGAATACTTCACTGTGTATGATCTACTACTACTTGAGTCACGACAAAGCCAAACCTTGAAATTCTCAGGGCTCCAGAGCAAACAGAAAATGTTAGTTTTCTCCACCTGCTGTCATTGAAGATGTTCTGTCCCACCCAATTTCTCAGTGTACTCTCAGAAAGCATGGGGAAGCAGCATAATCCAGTGGTTTTCACCTCAGTGATTTGTATCACAGATCCTGGAGTCAAAATGGCCAGGTCTGAATCCTTGCTCGGACACCTACAGCTTTGGGACCTGTGCAAGTTACTGAACTTCCCTGTACTTCAGTATCCATACATGTAAAGTGAAGATAATGGTTTCTACTTCATAAGATAATCATGAATACTAAATGAGCTAATGTGTGCAAAATGCTTAGTGCAGTAACTAGCATGAGGCAGGTCATCAATAAATGTCAGCCATCATTATTGTCAAATGTGTAATTTGATAGTTACAAACTACCCCATGAAATGTTAACATGTATATCAATAAATGAGAATGTCAGGTATGGATAAGTGCTGTTAATTTTTTTAAAAGGTAGTAAGTGAGGCGAAGGGGTAAGGAAGCTGCTTTGATTAGGATGGTTGGGGACTAGGAAGGCCTCCACAAGCAGGTGAAATCCGTGAGGAGAAGCGGCATCGCCATGAAGATCTGGGAGGAGAGAATTCAGGCAGAAAAGGAGCCCCCAGGGTGCTCCAGAAAGTACAAGCAGAGAGAATTTCAAGGAAGAAGTAGGCCCATCAGCCATGTCAAGTGATGCCAAGGGTCCAAGTGAGATGAAAACTGATGAGAAGATGTTGGACATTGGTCACTATGATAAGAACTTTCTCAGCAGTGTGTTGAGGTGAGAATGGGAGGGGAGCAAGTAGAGACTGTGAGTGAACAGCACTTTGCAAAGAGTTTTGCTGTCAAGGGGAGCAGCAAAATCAGGGAAGGAGTAGTTGATAGTGATTTCAAATTGGTGGAAAGCAAGTACTAACCAGAGACAGGGATAATGTGAGTAAAGACATAGAGAAGAGAAGCATCGGGATGTGCGTGCTGAGGGAGGGCTCACGGTGGGACGGGAAGGAGGGATGTCCACATGCAGACTTATGATACTCAAGCATAATGCTGGAGCAAGAGGCAGCAGGGAATACGTGTGAGGAGCTGGATTGGTCACGGCATCCTGCCTGAACACTGCAAGATGAAGAGCTTGGAAGAAAGTGAGCCGCTATCAGATGACATTGCTTAAGATAAAAACGACCTTTCTGTTCCCAGAACTCACTAAGTCCTCTCTGTTGTGAATGGGAAAGGCACCCTAGACATCCAAGAGATCACAGAAACATCAGGAACGAAGAATAATCGTGTTTGGGTACTCGGAATGTGCTAACAATTCATTTTTAAGAGGAGACACTCTACGTGTCAAAAGTAGTTTAACAATGTATTAAAATCCTTGAAAATGCATAATGGAGATCTATATTTAGCATATAATCCTTAAAATTTAATCCTCATCCTGGGAAATACGGAATAGGAAATCCAAAGGGCCCCAGATCAAGCTGGCAGGAACTTCAAAGTCTGCAGCAGAAATGGTTCCTGTGTCATCTTAACTATTTCTCAGAATGACAGTTTGTGGCTGAGCCTTGGAAAGGGAAGGGACCTGGGCAAGAATTCCTAGGGCAGTTCCAAGGAGGATCTTTTACCAGAATTATCAATTAAGGAGGCCCAGGGGAGTGAAGGGACAATCATTTGTAAGAAGTACAGCAGGAGGGGCCGTGCTGGGAATAGAACAGTCAGCATTTACTGAGCACAAGCTACCTGCACCAGACATCGTGTAGAGCCCTTTCTAGGCATTAAGAGCTGCATTAACTTTTTAACAGTCGCAGCATTCTTATGCCCATTTTACAGACAAGGAAACAGAAACTCGGAGATGTTAAGTAACTTGCCCAAAGTTATGCACCTGTTATTAAGCGAGAGAACTCACGACGACGAAGTTTTAGTGATAAGAGGACCAACAAAGTAAATCATCAAAAACAGAAGGACAGAGATTTTGTGACGCTAGATGAATGCAGTGTGGGTGTGGAAAGAGAACAAGCAGAGATGAGGTCAAGGTGCAGGTGGGCTGAAAGCCAGTCCTGGAATTAATTCTGTAACACAGCCAGTCTGCCGATGGTGTAATTCTTAATGGAAGGTTGGCAGGCATCACTGGACTGAGGAGGGGTTCTGGGAGCAAATGAGCTTGTCCTGCTGGCAGGGGGAGGATGAATTACCTCTCCAGTGCACTATCATTCCACTCCCATCCCCAGCCTATTACTCTCTCCTACTCCCTCCAGCTCAGTGATATATAAGATGGAGGAACCACCCACATAAGGAGCAGGTGACAGCTTATCACTGAGATCAGGACCATCCTCGTTGCCTTATACACTGCTGGTGAGAATGTAAAGTGACACAGACACCTCAGAAAACTGTTTGGGAGTTTCTAATAAAGTTAAATAGACACTCACCCTATGACTCAACAAGTCCACTCCTAGGTAATTACCCAAGAGAAATGACAACATATGTCCACAAAAAGACCTGTACAAGATTGTTCAGAGCAGCTCTATACATAATAACTCAAAACCGCAAACAACTCAAGCATCCATCAACTGGAGAGCGGGTAAACAAATTGCAGTAAAGTCACACAAAGGACTACTACACGGCAATAAACACACAACATAGATGAATCTCAAAAACATTATGTGGAGTGAAAGAAGCCAGACACACAAAAACGTGCCGTGTGATTCCACTTAAATGAAGGACAAGAATAGGTAAAACTAAGCTGGGTGATAGGATAGTCATTGTCTCTGGATATCTGTGTGTGTGTGTGTGTGTGTGTGTGTGTGTGTGTGTGTGTTGGTGTGTGTGTGCGGGGGTAGTGGGGAGAGGTTTTGCCCAGAAGAAGGCAAACGCGAACTTTCTGGGACCATAATAATGTTCTATCTCGATCTACTCTATGGTTACACTGGTGTATACGTTTGTCAAAATTTATTCAGTGATATACTTGAGATTTGTACATTTTACTGTATATAAATTATATTGAAGAAGAACTACTAGTATATAAAATAAAATTTTTAAAAATTGTTGTTGGGTAAAGAAAATCTCTTCAGCATCGACTTTTAAGTTTATCATCCTTGTCCCAGCTCTGCTAATGATGCTCTTGACCATCATCACACATCACAAAATACAAAGAGAATTGACACATCAGAGAACCGGCATCAGAGCCGCACTATCTACTCAACAATTATCCCAGTACCGGACCATTTTATTGCTTTCTCCCTGCAAAAGGGTATTGATACAAAGGCGTACATGCCATAACAAAATAATTATAGTGCTGGAGCTCCATTGGCAGGAGATACTTCCACAGAGAAACAGGACAGTACTTGAACTTTTCTTATGAATGTGCCATTCATAAGGAAGCTCCATGAATAATTAACATTCCTCTCATTGTTAAAATCCTGCCTTTTATATATTTTTGAATCATGTGAATGTATTATCTATTATTAAAATTTAATAAAATTAAGTATTTGGAAAATAGAAACAACCAGCCCCTGCTAATTCTTAGAACTATGAATCACTCCACAAGGATCACACCATCCCCCACACCACTGACACTCTGGTGTCTCTAGCTTCTTGAGCACCAGAATCTTGGTCACAGTCACCTTTTTGGGAATTGGCCCTCCTTTCATTGCTCACTTTCCTCTCCAAACTTGTAGCAATGGCCGCAACGTGCTGGAACGGGCAGATCTCCTGGCTATGGACAACTGTGTGGCTTGAGATGCCGGGAACTCGCCTTTATTCATTTAATTACTCTTTTTCATCTTGCTTACAGAATAAAATCTTAAAGAGTGAATACTAAGTCTTAAGCATAGTTTACTTACTAAGAAAATAAGCCTCTTTGGAAAAGAAATTGCATATCTGAATTAACTTCTCTCTTAAGGATGGTGAGGAATAATTCAGGCATTAGGTGTCATTTTACAAAAAATTGTTACGAAACTCAGGTTTCATTTAGTTTTAGCAAACGTCATAAAATTATAGTTATGAATTTACAAAAATCTCATATACATCTTACAAATGCTATTTTAAGTTTTATTTCATGAAACTGGTTTTTCCAACAGATTCCGTGTGTCTAAAGCAATTCCACAAATAAGCCAGAATTTACAAAATGAAGCATGGATCCTCTCAAAGACTAAGTAGTGTATATTTACAAGACTAAGCTATCACCAAAAAAAAAGGTACCATAAGATAAAAAAATAGAAATCCACATTTTGATATAAGTTTAAGCGACTGTCTTATTTTACATCATCTCAGTGAATTTTCCCCATGTGGCTATAATAGTTGAGATCACCAACTCAGGAGCCAGACTGCTTGGGTTCAAATCCCAATTTTGGCACTTACTAACTGGGTGACCTTGGTCAAATTACTTAATTTCCCTGTACCTCACTTTCTTTCTCTATAAAATGGGACAATAATAGTCTGTATTTTAGATTAAATCATTTAAGGCATATAAAAACCTTAAAGCAGTGCCTAGCATAAAAACTGTGCTTAATTGTTCTTAGCCATTATTATTTATTATTATTTTTATTCTGCTTCCTTCTATTAGAAGTACTAGTACATCATTTAAATATAATGCTTCTATTACTGTGGGAACTAATTTAGACACTTAGAAATGATCCCAAAATTTATAGATGCGTATTTTTCTAAATAAAGATATATAGAACCAGTGGGAGTTAAGGACAACAACGTTTCCTTTGAATGTTAAAATATGAAAGGTTATAATCATAGTTATCATCATAGTGTTGTAGACTGTACTACAGAAAAAAAGAAGAGAGAGAAAAGAAAGAACGGATAAGTAATATGGAGACAGTAAGTGAAAACACCTATATGTATTCAACATTCTTTTCCACAGATGTATATGCAATCAAGATAATATAAAACCTTCAAGTTATAAGGGAACTTAGAAATATTTTATCTCAACCCAAGACTGGCATCCATTCTAAGCATCCCTAGGAATTTCAGTTAGACCCTTGCTTCTGAAAGGGTGCTCTCAGGACTAACGTCACCTGGCAGCTTGTTAGAAATGCAGAACCTCATACCCCACCCCAGACCTACTGAATCAGAATCTGCATTTTAACAGGATCCCCAGGGGATTTGCATGCATGTTAAATTTAGAGACGCTATTATACTATTCCAATTACTTGTACCCATGGCAAGCTCACTACTCAGGAGGCAGCTGTTCCACCAATAGATACTCCCAATTCTTAGAATGTTGTTATTATATGGAGTCTAATTTGCCTCCCAGTTTCAGACAAATATATAGGTCATGATCTCACTTAAAAAAATATGCTTAAATACCTACGCATGATATAAAATATGTATATATGTATATAGGTTTAGGTTTAGGTTAACATAGAAAAACTTCTGGAAGGATAACACCCAAAGGTTGACACTAGTAAGCAATTTTTAAATGTGCTGCTTGAATTTCTTACTGTAACTACTTCTTTTTACCCTTTAGTCTTAGTCCTGTCAGCTGGAGGATTCAAGACCAATTTTATTAATTCTTCCTCAGAGAGCTGAAAATAGCTTCCTGCCTCCCCTTCGACTTCTTTTCTCTAGGCTAAAGGCTCCAAATGTTCCCACCGGCTCCTGTTGTTCTACCACCCTTCCCTCACCCTTCGAGATCCCTCCATGTGATCAACACGTCTCTTAGAAGCAGTGCCAGAACCCAGTTCTCCCTGACCAGCATTATTAAAAGCAATCACTTGATCTCCAGGAGTGATTTCTTCTTGGTTAATAACTTTTTCACCTTAAGATGTCATTTTAAAAGTCATGGAAGAAATTAGTTCTTAAGTCACATAAATTATTATAATGTTTTTTTCTTCTGCAATGTTCTGAATGTAATGAAGATGCTAGGAAGAGCCTTGTAATGGCATTAATTGCAGAGAACACAATAGTCCTTTCTGAAGCAAAAGAATACCTATCTTGTGTGTCGTGCTTGAAGGAAGACAATGCAGGGGCACCAAGCAATTCTCAAGACAGGAAGAGAACAAGCATTGCAGAGGGAAGATCTGCCCACATGCATGCAGAGACACTCAGGTGTAGCCAACAGGAACAATCAAGAACCATGAACTGAGCTCCTACAGATGAGGTGACAATTGACATAGTAACCCAGAAAATAAAAATAAAGGACAAGACTTTAATGGGAACTATTTAGGGGGCTGAGGGTTAGAAGTGGGTAGGTAGGGCCGGCCCCGTGGCTTAGCGGTTAAGTGCACGCGCTCCGCTGCTTGCGGCCCAGGTTCGGATCCCGGGCGCGCACCGACGCGCCGCTTCTCCGGCCATGCTGAGGCCGCGTCCACATATGCAACTAGAAGGATGTGCAACTATGACATACAGCTATCTACTGGGGCTTTGGGGGAAAAATAAATAAAATAAAATTATAAAAAAAAAAAAAAGAAGTGGGTAGGTAGAAATTTGTGTTAAAATTGTCTATTTTTATGGTTCAGTGCCAAGGCAGTCTAGAACAGAGCTCCCCAACAAGTCAACCTGTCATAAATGAGTTGTGACAGGTCTGCCTCTTGGCATAGCTGGGTAAGGGCTAGCCAGTACAAGACCCCAGCTGGTCACCTCCAGCACCAACGGGCCTATAAACTCATTATATTTTCCCTATGTATATTGTGCCACTCCCCCCAATTATATATATTTAGAAACACTAGTACAAAAGATATTCTTTTTCTGTCAACTTCCAGGGCTATTTTGAAAGCATATATCACTGCAGTGGAGCAAAGAAAACATCCCCCAGGCCACAGGAAAAGACACTTATAGTGTAAGCACTGATGGGTAGACCCCAGTTCATTAAGGCTTAGCATTGAATTAATCTGTGCTGACATCATTTGGTACAAAAATAGCTATGTTTATAGGAAAGTTGATGGAGACTCTGTAACTCAATATCTGAACTTTGAGTCATTGCAAAGAGCACCTGAGAATGTTCTGCAATGGCATATCAACCTTGATACAAGGACATAAGCAGCCATGTATGGAAAAGCATGGGGCAAAAGTAAGTGTGGGACATAGACTAGCTTAGGATGTGAAAGAGAAACAAAAGAAACAAGACCACATAGAACCAGAATGACCACAGAAGAAAGAACTTGGACCAGTGTCAGGATAGTAACGTTTCTCTAAGTCACCGCTGGCAGAGGGTTTAGCAATTCTTTGTCAAGAAGGGACTAGAACTAAAACTGGAACTACACGAGTTAGAGCTGAATATTAACTTTAATTTAGTTTTTTAAAACTATTTATTTATTCAACCAACAAACTGACAATATATAAATACATGGATCAGTACATGATGCCACTCAGTAAATTATTTCTGATTTATTCCACTGTATGGTTTCAGATCTTGTTAACAAGGTATTTTTGTCACATTTATGAAATCTTGGGAAGGAAAATAATATTTATATTGAGTGCTTGTTTTATGTCAGAAATTATGACAAATGTTTTAATATGTATCATTCTATTTAATGCTTATAAGCCTAAGAAGTAGATGATATCATTCCCATTTACAGATGAAAGAAGTGAAGCTTAAGGAGGTTTACTAACTTGCCCAAGATCATACAGCTATTAACAGAAAGCTCCAGCTTTAAAGCCAAAGTTTTCTACTGTACTCAATGTTTATTCCACCACAACATGCTACCTGAGAAAGAAGAGAGTCTTGTTGTCAAGAGCTTACACCCTGAGTGATGTACCTAGTAAACAGGACCCTAACAGAGTAGGGGCTGAACAGTATCTCTACATGTGATCTGCATGTAGTGACCTACACGTCCCAAGAGCACTGTAAAGGTGTTCATATCTGTGGCTCCAAATGGGCTTCTAAGGCAGGGTTTCTCAACCTAGGCACTATGGACATTTGGGACCAGATGATTTTTTTTATTGTAAGAGGTCACGTACATTGTAGGATGTTGAGAAGTATCCCTGTCTTCTTCCCACTAGATGCCAGCAGCACCCTCCCTCAAATTGTGACAACCAAAAATGTCTCCAGACATTGCCAAATGACACCTGCAGTGGGGGAGGACAAAATTGCTCCCATTTGAGAAACTGCTCTGAGGCCGTGAAATAAATATTTTCTTTATTGAAGAGTAACATAACGCATTGCTGAACTCAATGACTGCCTCAGCAATTTAAAGGCTGGACAATAATAGAATGCTCAGTTCTTTACTCTGGACCTAGATTGAAGCAACACCTTTGTACTGTGCTTTTAGTAGTTAGGCTAAGTAACTCTAGCCGCTACAACAGATAATCCTCAAAATCTCAGTGCAAGATTATTCCTTACTCATGATACAATCAAGTGTAGGTGTTCCCGTCAGATGGCTTTCCTCCAGGTGATCATTCAGAAACTCGGGCTCCTTATGTCTTTGGTGCCACTATCTTCAACACATGCCTGGAATTCCCTTGGAATTCAGCCAAGGGGTGGAGAAAAGATGGTGAGGAAGGCACATCCTCTCTATAACTACATCAGCCTGGAAGTGGCACACATCACTTCTCATATTTTATTGGTGAGAAATGGTCATGTAGTCCTTCACTGGGAAGAGCTTTTCCAGCAATAACCCTACACTATGGAAGAGGAGTATGTATTTTTAGTGTTTTTCTAGCCATCTATGTAACAATTCTGTTCCTTCAAAACAACTACATAAATATTCCAGCCTAATAAGAACTCCTTAAGTTAGGCAAATATGGTTCCAATCGTGTGTGAGTTATTTTCCCATTTTATGCATGGAGAACTTTGGGTACAAATAGTTCCTCTGACTTGGGGTTGATATCCTAGGGCCAGAACCTCAGATTGTGACTTTGAGTTGAGAGTTCCTACCTCAGAAGGCAGATGACACGTATTCCGTAGAGTATGGAGTGCCATTAGCCAAAGAGAAGGACAATGTTACAAGCACTGTCTCTCGAGTCTGACTGGGTCAAGTCTTGGCTTTGCCACTGAGTGGTTGTGTGTGACGTTAAACAAGTAATTTAGTCTCTCAGAGCCTCCATTTTCACATCTGGGAATAACCATAGTTACTCTACTACAGGGTGTTGATGAAGTTTAAATGACATGATACATGCAAAGTACTTAAAACAATGTCCAATAAATTTTGGCTATTGATAGTATGCCACAAGAGATAACTAACACATGATCTATAAATTTACAGAATTTTCTGGCTAATACATATCACACAAATTCTATCTATTTTGAGGTCTATTTAGGTTTTTCCATGTTAGCCTGTTTACAAAGAACAAATAAACTCTCATTGACTGGCAGATTTGCTCAATTCTGCAGTAGAAACTGGGAGAGGAGGCATCTGGGACAGCAGGTGTTGATGAATCAGCATAAATCCATCCCCATCACTAGAAAGCAGCCCAGAGTGCAAGTTCCACTGACAGCAAGTCAGTAGAATCATGTTTATTTAAATACCAAGGGCAGCATAGAGCGTTATGAAAGATGGAAGCAAAGTCAAATGCTTTGTGTGTTCTTCTGCCAGTTCAGTGGTCAGAAACTCTAGGGCCAAGAACAGAAACCCAACACTCAACCTCACCATCCAGTTCATGGTTTTGAATCATCTTGTTTTATAGATGAGGAGACAAAGACCAAGCAAGGTTGGTGGTTAAAGAGGGGACATGAGTCCCAAACCCATGTTTGTTCATTCTTGGGCCAATTGCCTTATCTGTGCTGCTTTCATACGTGTGTTACTTTATAGTCCATAATTCTACAGAGCGAAGTGATATTAAGTCACAGGAGGCCAACACAAATGTTTAGAGAGTATCTTTCTGGAAGCTGCCAATTTTTTCCATACACAAGCACCTCTTCATGTTTAAGAGATATTTCCCCCAAACTGAAGGTGGGTCCCACCTTCTGTGAGCACTTGGCCTTATTTTCTTAATAAAAAAGGAAAGAAAGAAAAACAAAGCAAAAAATGACCACTTTACTCCAACAACAAGCTCTTTGTTTAGGATCAAAATATCCCAAAGCCCCTGTTTCAGTTGGGTGCATAATAACTGAAGATGTAATGGTTTGGTGGATGTGGACACCACACTTCAGTAATTTCTGTCAAAAAGATGAAGCATGAAAAACTGCTCACATCACTGCAGCACAGACATGCCCCCAACCACAAAACCTTGTGAAAGGCCTCAGCCTGCCAAGAGAAGAGGCTTCGCCTTCAGCAGACTAGTGTAAAAAAAATCTCAAAATGTCAGCTTTGGGTAACACTCTTCTATTGACTTTAATTTGGAAAAAAAATCACATGGATCAAGTCTCATTCTTTCAGGGTAGAAATTTTGCCTTGAGAGTATGATGGCGGGCAAAATATTCCAAAAGCAAGTCTCTGTCTCGAAAACATTCTTTTCTGATAGAACCCTAAGAATGAGTTCTCAGAGCCACCTCCTAATTTCAGTCATACAAGATTTTAATATCATCTGGAAGTCAAGTAAAATTCCACTTGGTAATTTTGAGCTTTGTTTATTTGTTTTATTGATAGACTTGGCAGCATAAATACTTTTAGATACGTGTGTACATGTGAGTCTGTGTATATGTGTGCATATGTGTGAATGAAATTTCTGCTAGTTGACTATTATGACCTACAAAAATGGCTATTTCATAGGGTTCAACCTCATATATTCAAGAAGTGCCTAATTAAATATGCCACGTACACTGAAAACCTACTTTATGCCTTGAGAGATTATGACATCATACTTGCTACTTCTCTCCTTCATAGTTCATTCTATTTTAAATCCATCCTTTGTGACACAGCAAAGGACCTAGATGCTGTTATCCTAGATCGAGATAATATTCCTTCAACTCAACCAATAACAAATGCCAGCAAAATGCCCAGTCTTTCAGAATTGGTTACATGCCAACGAGTTTGTCCTCAAAATAGACTTGCAGAACACTCTGCTACCTTTGCAGGAAAGCTTGAACGCTATCAAGAAACTAGAAATCCCAAACCAGTCTCTTCTACAGAAACAAGAAAGCTCCATAGAGTGACATATGTTCATCAGATTTACAGAACTGAGAGCTGGTCGCTGCATATGAAATATGAGTGCAGGTCTGATGCAAATGAACCAATGAAAGGAGGATAGATAATCCAAACCAGTAAGCTAGAGGAACACTGGCGAGCCTTCTAAGGAACGCTTTTCATTAATCCAGTATGGCTCTTCTATGGCTATAAAATGTAGCTTCTTGAACATTTATATGCAACACTTGGAAGAAATGTGTCCTTGTTACAATAGTTAAGCATACCGGCTCTGGCATCAGACTGCCTGGGTTCACATCTCAGCTTTATAGTGACAGCTGTGAGACTGGGTACAAGTTACTTAACCTCTTTGTACTTCAGCTTCCCATCTAAAAAAGAAAATGAGAATAATATCTGCCCTTATAATTGCTGTAGTGATTGAGTTAATACAGTGTAAAGGCCTAGCACATGAGAAGCAATTAATAAATAATAGCTACTATTATCGATTCAATACCATTGTTTCCATTCATTCTAAGGCCCTATAGTTGTAGCCTACATTTTTTAGCAGAAGTAGGAAAGGGAGGTCTTTAAGTGGTTTTGCCCGAAGAAAGAATTATTCCTGAAGACCTACCTGTCACCTACCTATATTCCTATTTTCAAATGCAAAATATGTCAGCATTTAATGACAAGAGGGAAACCTGAAACGCAGCTCCTTTACAAACATTTAAGTAAGTAATGCTTATTTTAATGCACATTTCAGCTGTGTAGGAGATTTCATGAAATTCATAAGGCAGGGTCCTCATGAATTTGTTTGCACGTGGTGAGCCAGTCTAGAGTTGAAGAGCTCTAACCCTAATTGATGCTGGGGCACAGCTCTGAGCATTGCACAGGTGGACTGTGAAGCAGACTCTATAAGTGCATCACAGCCAAAATCAAACGAGGATTTTAACAAGGGAACAATGCTGAACAGTCTCATCATAAATCTAGCTTTGGGCTCCACTGGCAGAGGAAGATGTCATTGCCATCAGGGGCGTTATCATTGCTCCTGGGACAAAATATGGTAGCTTCAGAGAGGAACCTGGATCACTGACATTTCTGGCAGCTGAAAGAAGGAAATGTTCCAGTTGTCTGCATGCAGAGGTGAAAAGGAAACAATGGCCACAAATGTAGTGGATAAAAACAAGTCTTATTTTAGGCTGGTAGAACAAAACGCTGCCTGTACTCCAGGATCTAGCAGCTCTGGTTGAGAGACTTTGAACCATTACCAAACACATCCGGTAGAAAAGCAAGTAAGCATTTTAGAATTCTTCTCAGAAAAAGCCTGGGATTAGTAGGGACACATATAAAACCATTTCACCAAACTTCTCCCTTTATAGAATATTGGATATAAATACAAGATTACAGAATTAAATTTTGTTATTTAAGACCTCCCAAAGCTAACCAATTGAGAAACAGGAAGGAGTTAGAATCATCACTTGAATCTTGCATTCTTATTTGACACTGGATTTTGAAAATATTTGAAAATACTGTTCAAGGTTGACAGCTTTTCCTTGATTTTGTACCCAGCACTCTGTCTATGCATATCTAGTCAATCAATTGACTAGATGGCCATAACATAATATTATGCTTATGCTTCATTTTCCTTTCCGAGTAATCCCCGCCCCCCTCAACCCCCAGGGAGTCTTGTAGGAGCCCTGGAGCAGCAAGAACACTCTGATATATTTTATTTGAGGGCATCTGTCTCAGAGCATATCAAAAGTCAAAACAGCATCAACTTTACTATGCCCAAAGTAGCATGCAGAGTAGCAGTGAGCTATTGTTTTACATGCATATGTACTTAAAATTTAACTCATAAAATTATGTAATTCCTATATAATAATACCTTAAATATATAAGTCCTCAAAGAATAAAAAAGTAACAAATAAAACATGCCAAGAGAAATGATGCAGAAAAATGAAAATGAAAACTAAAATGGAATGGTTAGGATCACTATCAGGCTATGCACCAAAAAACCACTAGTCGTATGCTCAAAAATTCAGATGAGAAAAGCCAACACAGTGACAAGAGAAGCTGGATGCCGACACCAGCAACTCCTGCATCTGCCTCTTTCCATTTTGAGCACTCTGCAGAAGCAGCAGAATTCAAATTTAAGCTAGACAAAGGAGTTCGGCAAAAGAAATGAGAGAAAAATGATTTGGTGAACGACATAAGAAAAATAACTCCTAATCATGTTTTTGTATGTGTGTGTGCATGTGTATTATTGTGCATATATATATATACACGTATATATATAAAAAACACTATATACGTATATATAAAACTATATAGGTATATATACAACTATATTTGTGTATATATATAACTACATATGTATATGTTTACATATAATATATATTTGTAGTTAGTGAAATGAACTGAAAGATAATCAGTTTTATATGGTGATAACTAGAAGACAATATAATTTTTCAACAATGTGTGAAATAATTCACCAGCCAGAAAAGCCTCAGAAAAATATCTGGGTGCCTAAGTGAACAACAAGTTAATTAAAAGAGTACAGAATTGTGCATGAAGTAAAATTGAGAAGACCCTGATATCGAATGAACTACGATAAGCATGCCTCCTATGGCAGAGACTGCTAATAGTACTCCAATATCCAAGCTACCTTTCTTCCTTTTGGTAAGAGCAACCTCTAAGTGTTCATTGGTCTCCTGGCCACTGAGTTTGAGACTACATTTCTCATCTTCCCTTGCAGCTAAGCATGGTCATCTGACTCATTTCTAGTCAACAGGATGTGAGCATCAATGATCTATTAATGTTCTGCTTCATATTTTTAAAAGGAAACTGCTTACCCTATGCTTTCCTCTCCCTTCCTATAGCTGGAATGATGACAAGGTGCTGTGACTCATGTTCAGCCATACAAATACTCTAGCATATGGTGGAACAAGATAAAAGAAACTGGGATATGTGGAGAACCACCTGGAGTAGAGTTACCTTAAATTGCTCACTGGGTCAGATATTTATTTATTTATTTATTTATTTTATTTATTTATTTTTTTGTGAGGAAGATCAGCCCTGAGCTAACATCCATGCTAATCCTCCTCTTTTTGCTGAGGAAGACCGGCTCTGAGCTACCATCTATTGCCAATCCTCCTCCTTTTTTTTTTTTCCCCCAAAGCCCCAGTAGATAGTTGTATGTCACAGTTGCACATCCTTCTAGTTGCTGTATGTGGGACGCGGCCTCAGCATGGCCGGAGAAGCGGTGTGTCGGTGCGCCCCCGGGCTCCGAACGGGCCGCCAGTAGCAGAGCGAGCGCACTTAACCGCTAGGCCACGGGGCCGGCCCCTGGGTCAGATCTTAACATGAAAAAGAAATAAATCTTCCATCTTGTTTAGATCTTTTGTTTGGGCCCAGTGAAAGTAGCCATGTTAACATTCTGGTAAATATCCTCTTTTGTTTCAGTGTTGTGTTTCAGTCTTGATAACCAGGTATACTTTTGAGAAACTTCTGGAAGACCATACAACCAAAATAAAAATGAAGATACAACCTGGCTCTGATTTTTAAAAATGTTTTTAAAAAGGAAAAAACATTGGGGGTTACTTGGACAGAAGATATGATTAATAGGCACTTTGTGGCTTCAAAATTTCATGGGTTAACAGTTGAACTAAGTCACCAGCAAAAATATGAAGAAGTAGATAACCTACACCAAGAACAATTTTCTGAGTCATGAGAAAGAAATGTATTTTTTAAGACTGCTTAAATCACAGGCCATGGGAAATCATAACCTATCATTCCTAGAAAGCATTATAACAATTGAAAATTGCCTACTCTCTGGCCTTCAGCATTATTCTGCTATGCTGTAGGAATGCAAACCTTCCAGCTCCAGAATCTTATACTGAGGACATGGGTGAACACTTACAAGCTAGAGAGACAAGCAACAACACAAAATTAAAACCACATAAGTTACTTCGTATTAAAAATCTCTTCTGTAGGGGCTGGCCCGATGGCATAGCGGTTAAGTTTGTGCACTCCACTTCGGTGGCCTGGGGATCACAAGTTTGAATCCCAGGCACAGACCAATGCACCGCTCATCAAGCCATGTGTGGCAGCGTCTCACATACAAAGTAGAGGAAGATGGGCACAGATGTTAGCTCAGAGCCAATCTTCCTTAGCAAAAAGAGGAGGATTGGCAACAGATGTTAGCTCAGAGCCAATCTTCCTCACCAAAAAAAAAAAAAAATCTCTTTTGTAGAGGTCAATATATCACTCCATATATTTTCCAGAGAATTAATACTTAATATCAAGAGTTGGAAGCAAATAGGTTAGGAATCTTTCTGAAGTTAGAGAGATCCATGTAAACACATCAGCAGATATTTATACATCCAAGTAGGAACACTTAACAGAGCAAAATATTTACTTAGGCAGCCCTAAAGGGTAAATCTCCTTTAAAAGAATAAACTTAATTACTCTTAACTAGATTAGAAAAGTGGGTAGAAGTATTTGTAACTTCATACAGATTTTCAAATATTCTAAAATATTTTGTTCCCTGGAAACAACAGCTTTTCCAATGGGGTATGCCCTTTCCTATTCAGGTCAAGGGTGCTGTCCTTTGTGGTGCTTCCAAATCCCCCAGGCAAAGTCAAGCCTTTCATTCTCTGTGCTCTCTAGCACTTCCTGAACATTCTACTATACCACTTAATCCCATAATCACTTGTTTGCCCACTCCCTTTCCCACTTAACTAGGAACTTCTTGAGAACAGTGATAGAGGGAGCCTCACATACGTTCAAGAGCTTGGACTCCAAAGACAGGCAGGTTCAAATCCCAGCTCCACCAAATCATATGCACACAACCTTAGGCATATTACTTTACTTTTCTGAGCCTTATCTCTAAAATAGGTGAATTTTTTTTTTTTTTTTGGTAAGGAAGATTGGCCCTGAGCTAATGTCCATTGCCAATCTTCCTCTTTTTGCTGAGGAAGATTAGCCCTGAGCTAACATCTGTGACCATCTTCTTCTATTTTGTATGTGGGATGCCTCCACAGCTTGGCTTGATGAGCAGTGTGTAGGTCTATGCCTAGGATCCAAACCCACGAACCCCAGGCTGCTAAAGTGGAGCACATGAACTTAACCACTACCCCACTGGGCCAGCCCCTAAAATAGGTGAAACTATTAAATGGGCAACTCTGAGAATTAAATGAGTTAATATACAACAAATTTCTCAGGCCAGTGCCTGGCACATAGTAAGTGCCACCTAAGTGTTTTATCAAGTCAGTTCTTGACTCTATAGGTGCCTGATAAAAACTTATTTCAACAGCAAGGTGGATTAACACTATAACAGCCCAACTTCAAGGATGCTATGAATCTTACAAGCGAGTGCTGCTTGTTAAAATATTTAATACTTTTCCAAGGAAAACATAACTTCATGAAACTTTGGGATGATCATAACCCAACAAAATTATCTCAAGGGCTTATCAGAGAAGATTCCAGAATAATGGTCTATAATGCAACAATCTTAGCTCAGAATAGCAGTCCTTCCTTTGGAAACCTGGAACTTGAAATCTAAAACACAGCTTTTCAGAATATGCATTAATTCATCTAACCAAGAAAATTGACATTGTAGTTTTAAGTCATTTATCTATTACAGAGAATGTCTGATATGTCCCTTCTTTTCAGTCTCATCTGTTAACTCCCATGACTTCCACTCTTGTGAATAGTTGATGTTTACTAATTGCTTGTATCATGATTGTTACGAGAAGAAAATTTCCGTTTAAATGCAAAGTTTCACAAGAAAAGTACCTGAAAATGTTTGCATCTTTGTGTCAGTATCTAATGTCATCAAAAACTTTAATTTAGCATTTTCATTCTTTGGAAATTATTGAGAAATTCTTCCCAAGTGGAAAGTCCATATGAGCACCTGGCAATTCACAAAGTCATTGCTTGAGGACTATCCTGTGGTATAAATATTCTACGGCACATCTGGCTGTCACACACTCGAGCAGAGCAGCCTTCAAAGTTTTGAGAAAAAGGCAGAAGGAGCAGCATTCAGGCACACATTGCAGACACTGGCAGTTGGAAATGTGCTGGGGAACAGTGAAAGGTTTGAGGGTATGAATGGGGTACTGACAGCAACCACCACACCTCGCTAATCCTATGTCCATTTAGAAACTCAAGAGAGTAAAATAACTTAATGATTAGGAGAAAGATCCTAACAAATAAACATAACCTGTGTCCAAACACTGAGAAAGAGATTCTGGAAATAGGTTGGGATGCTAATGTTTACGCATTCATGAGACCAAAGTAACACTGATGGCCAATGAGAAAATGCCTCAGCATCAATTACACTTTTATAAAATAAAGTGAGAGGAAATTAATGTTTTTATTTTCTTTTAACACTTCTACCTCAAGACAGTTCAGGAAGTTGCCAGTCCCTAGATAGACCTGTCAACTGCAAGTTTTGCCCAATGATACTGCATAAAGTTTCATTCATTCAACAAATATTTGCATGATATTTATGAAACATAAATCCTAATTTATAGTACAGAAAAAATATCAACCAGGTAATTATTGCCTGATGTGATCAACTCCTTTCATACTCTCTCTATACAAAGCCTGTTACTTAAAATCTCCTTTGGATTGTGGGAGAATATCAGGAACTTTTAACTGATGCTTCAGCAGAATATCAAAACTGAGTACACATCTTTCAGTAATATTTCATTAACGCAACTTCTACAGGGTGGGTAAATAATCCTTGTCAATGAATTTTGCACACACACACATACACATATGCACACATGTACACACACCTAATGGACCCCCAGAACCATAATAGATAATAATAATAAATTATTGTTGCTGTTTTACACCACTAAGTTTGGAGTGGCATGTTACACCCTCTTTAGGGACTGTGAGCTCCTGAAAGACCTAGGACTAAGTTCTGTTCATAATTTTAAAATCTCCTCGACCTAGCTGTATTAATTACAGCAGCCCAGCACAGTGTTATGCTTAGAACAGTCACTGTAGATATCAGTTGAATTCAATGAAAAAAGCAATAGTACGTATTTTTTTCTTGCTTTAGAAGTCGTCATCTTACTTCTGAATCTCCAGTTCTCTCACTTAACCCTTCTCTCTAGATAAATATATTTAAAAGAATAGCTGGATGGCACATAAAAATTGGCAAAAGTATTGCTGTATTATAACTTAGATATATAGTTAAATTTTTTTTCAGCAATGATTGAGTATGGTATTAGGATAGATGCAGTGGGCTTACTAACATTGATAAGACCCTCAAATGACGAAAGGGAATCATTATTTAACGTGGTGGTTTGAGAAGGAAAAAATGTCTACACATTCCTTGATAATCCTTTCATCAAGAGGTGGAGTCTATGCCCCTTCCTTGAATATGAGCTGCCTGAGTGACCTGCTTCTAACTTACAGAAGCCTAAGTCATAAAGGACAACATAGTCATTGCCCGGTTCTCGCTGCTTGAGACATGATTTTTGGAGCCTTGAGCCACCAAGTGAGAGGCCCAGCTATCCTGAATCCACGCTGCTGGAGAGCACATGGAGATAGCAGATAGAGACAGAGACCAAAGATCAGGAGCCCCAGCTGTTCCAGGCCCCAGCTGTTTGAGTCTCCCCAGCCAGACAAATGTACGCGAGTGGAAAGCCTTTGAGATAACTCTAGTCCCAGACACCCTCTGAGTGGTGATTCCTGAGAAGCTCCAAGTGATTACTACCTAGCCGGACCTAATGGACCTCCAGAACCATATAGATAATAACAACAAATGATTGTTGCTGTCTTACACCACTAAGTTTGGGGTGGCACGTTACACAGCAATTGATAACTGGGACATTATGTACTTTGTAAATATGTTCCTACAGACTTTATATATAACTTAAAGTATTCATGACTATATTTTAGAAAGGATATAAAACATATCAGAAAGAAAGGAATGGCCAAATTCTGCAAGCATGTGTGTAACAAAGTTCATTCTGGCGTCAAATCCCTCTTGGGACTGTGTTTCCAAAGCAATCAGTGAACTGGGTTTGACTGGAAACCCTGTTCACTCTGTGGGATGGAGCTTTGACTGAGGCAGGTGGCTTTTTTGCAAAGCTTCGCCTGTCTAATGAACAGGAGCCATTCCTTTCAATTCTAACACAATGTGAGGTATATTTTTTATGTCAGTTCTGTCAAACCTTGACGTGTGGTACAACCCTAAACAATTCAACACGTCTGGTCAGTAACGGCTACTTCCTTTCCTCTGACAGCCCACTCTACCAAGTGAAAGAGAATTCTGAGGGAGCTTTTCCAAATTTAAGGCTTTGTCTGTCATTTTTAATTCAAAACTTTGGAAGTAAATTGTTGGGATCTTCTACTTTCTGAGAAATATCTTGTGTTGATTTGGATAAGTATTTTTCTACTTAATGTCCGATGATCTAAGGCTCTTCAAAAACAAATTTAAGAAATGCTTGTAGAATATTTCCTATCTTTTTATTCTATTTTTATAACCATCTTCTATTTCGGAATTTAATGAGTTTTTGTTTTTTTTCTTAAGGGCACCATTCACGAGAATTAAGATTCCAGCAGCGTATTCTACCTTCCTACTTTCTTACTTTATTCACTATTTTTTAGTTGGTGGTATTCATTATTGCAAAGAACTTTACCTTGTAAGATGGGGCTATATGACCTTGGAATGCAGTGGGGAAAAAGAGAAATGGAGAAGGACTGACAAAGGAAAGAAAAGGACAGAGAGAAAATTTTAACGAAATAATTAGGATGGCTTCAGTAATCTACTTTTTGGAATATATGGCTGATGTCTTTGGTAGGGGCCCCCCAAAACACATCTTGAGATAAGGGCTTGCGTGCAAGGAGTTTATCTGGGAAAAGTGACCGCAGGAAGCAATATAGGTGAGTGGGGATGCAAGGCAGGGAGATGAATCAAGCCCAAAGAAGGTATGTTAATAAACAGATAACTGTTGCTGGCAACTGGGCTCAGCCCTGCTGGGAGGGAAATACCTCAGATCTGTCCCAACTGAAAGCTGAGAGATGTGGGGTATTTTTCCACCAAATCCCATGGGCTGCTTCCAGGGGCTTTAATTCCCTGACGCTTCCAGCCTGCGTAGCACAAGGCTGAGAACATTCCAGAGTCCACAGAGATCTCTTAGACAGAAAGTCACAAGTACTTGTAACAAGAAGCTAGCAGCATAGACTGGATGCAGAGGGAGCATGGAAGGGGCACTGACACGTCCGCGACAGTGGTAGAAGTGCTCCCACATACCACGCTTGGGATAGAGTAAATGTATGGTGGCGGCCTTTAACTGGGGATGTTTTACTTATTTGGAGACATCTTGCTGACTCGATAACACAGTTTTAGACCATGTACTATTATCAAAGCCAGTCTAATTTTGTTGTTGATTCTCTATCAACAGAGTTTCCTATATGTGATTTTTGAGAACTACGGAGTACTGATAAAATAGTTAAAGGACCCTTTGCCCTTTTTGGCTTGTTATCAGAAGCCTACTGTTCCCATCCCAGGACCCATATCACCCCTCCAGTTTCTTCAGTCTCTCCTAACCTCCAGGGCTGCAAGAATGTTTATTTAAAAAGTTGATTTCTATTAACATACACCAAACACATAGGCAACAGAACATGAAAGTTTATATGAGGAAATAGAGGACTGAAAACAAATTTATGAAGTGCTTGGAGGAAGGCAATAAGGGTTTTAAGGAATAACAATTAGGAGCAGGCAAAGGGCCGCCTGGTTTAAAAGCTGTTTTGAATCAGAGTTTTTCTCACATGTGTCAACATTTGGCTATAAAAGGGAATAAGTACATATCCACACAAATAAAAAACACCAAGGAGAATACTTTTGTGAGTTGCTAGTATTGTGTACCATCTTCTTTTGAACACTGCAAAATTAGCTTACTACCTAAATAATTTATTTCAATGATGTGTGCTTACAGAGAAGTGCAGAGCGATGGGTGAATGAGCCAAAAAAATCGAGGATGATAGAAAAATATTGCAATCCATTATGCTTGCTTTCTTTTCTGTTTTCTTCTCTTTTCATTCTCCCTCCCTCTCTTCCTTTCCTTTTCTTCTTCCTTTCCTTCCTTTTTCTCCTTATTTCATTCTTTCTTCCTTTAAAATGGTGGTTACCAGAGGCTAGGAGATAGGAGAAAAGGAGAGATATTGATCGAAGGATACAAACTTTCAGTTATAAGATGAATAAGTTCTGGAGACCTAATGTGCAGCATGATGACTATAGTTAATGTATACTTGAAATTTGTTGAGAGTAGATTTCACATGTTTTCACTGTAAAGAAAAAAGGTAACTATGTGAAGTGATAGATTTGTTAATTAGCTTGATAGTAGTAACCATTTCACAATGTCTACGTATATCAAAACATCACGTTGTAGGCTGTAAATATATTCAATTTTTATTTATCAATCCTACCTCAATAAACCTGGGGAAAAAACTATTTTTCATTAAAACTGTTTTGCATTCTTTGCTAACATGTGAATGGATGGCAAAGGAAAGTCTTATTAGTTATGTATTGAGTGAGTGTCAGGACAAAGCCAGAGTTGGATGAAAAACACCCATGGAATGATTTGCAAGTCGTGGTTTGGTTTCCCTGAGAGTTGGCTTAAAGGAAAGCAGCCAGAAGAACAAGAGTGACCACATATGGAAGTCCTAACCAAAGCAGCAGCTGCAGAGCAATGGTGTAGGGCTCTGAGCCCGGTATGATCCTGCCTGAGGGCAGTTTCGCCATTGTCATTATTAGCTGTGTAACTTGGAGCAAGACAATGTCTACAAACCTCAATTTCCTCATCTGCAAAATGGGCAAGTTCATAATGCCTAATGCCTACCTCCTAAAAAATAAAATGTGTTAATAGAAGGGAGCTCCTAGAACAGAGTCTGGCATATAACACTCAGTGAGTATTAACTGCAGTTACATGGACTCTCAGATGTTTTGTAATGGATTCTCACAATCCTCAATTTCATATGTATATGTGTCCATGTTACTCTGAAAGATGCTAATGTGAAAATACACTTTATTAGTCACAACATAATAATGACATATAGAGAACATTCCTTCATGCTTCATATACTTATGGAAAAAGTTGGGGGCATTGTGCTAAATTCTGGTGTATACAGGCAGCCAAAATACTACGTCACACATCTCACCCTTGTTGCTGAAAACCTGGTGCTAATACTTTCAATGAGGCTTCTACTTCCTTCATACCACGGCATAGTGACCCTGTGCCTGCAGCTCACTCAGTGTCTTGGTGGTGAGTATTATTTCACCAGAGTAATGCACCATCCATGGGGTCACTAAGGAATAGGAAAAATGTAAACTCTTTTTCCTAACCTAGGTGAGATTTGAGGAAATTGCTCAAAGTAGACTTGTGAATAGCTGTGGTTTGTTGTCATTGTTTTGCTGTTAGTGCCCTCCAGAGGATTCTGACTCCTAGCTACCCTGTGTACAGCAGAGTGAACCCTGCCTGGTCTTTTACACCATCCTCTCACCTGGCGCTGTATCAGACAATGCTCTGCTGCTATTCATAGGGTTTTCATGGCCAATTTTTTCAGAAGTGGGTGGCCAGGTCCTTCTTCCTAGTCTGTCTTAGGCTGAAAGCTCTGCTGAAACCTGTCCACCAGGGGTGACCCTGCTGGTATTTGAAATACCTGGGGCATAGCTTGCAGCATCAGAGCAACACGCAGCCGCCACAGTATGACCACTGACAGACAAGTCGTGTGGTTCCCTGACCCGGAAACGAACCCAGGCCGCAGTGGTGAGAGCACTGAATCTCAACCACTAGACCACCAGGGCTGGCTGAACAGCTGTGGTAGACTTTATAAATGGCCCCAATTCACCATCCTTTCTATATCCATACCATTTGCCATTAAGAAGTGGAGTCTCTTTCCCCATGTCTTAAATCTGGCTGGCCTTGGGATTTTATTTGGCTACCAGGATGCACCAGAAGTGATAGGATGTCATGTGGAGCCTAGACCTGCACTTCCACTCTCTCTTGGAGCTCTGCCCAGCCATCATGTGAACCCACCTGGGATAGCCTGCTGGATGAGGAGAGACACATGACACAGTCCCCTGTCATTGCAGTCAGCTGACCACCAGATTTAGGAGTGAGCCAGAACAGGAGACACCAGAAGAAATGTCCAGCTGATCCCTGCCCATTTCCAACCCACAGAGACGTGAGCTAAATAAATGCTTATTGTTTTAAGCAACCGAGTTTTGGGGTAATTTGTTATGCAGCATTATTTGGCAATAGATAACTGATACAATAACAGAGGTAAGATTCCAACACCAGGTTTTGTGACTCCAAGATCTATGTTCTTGAAGCTATAAAAAGCAGTCACTGCATAATTAAAATACATGTGTATGTGTATCTATATAATATATATTTACATTATAAAAATATACATTGAGTAGATGTAGATGTAATAAGCTAAACAAAGGCTACTTTAAGTGGGAGAGATCAGCTGTGTGAAGGAGTGGTAAAAATATATCACTTTGGCCAAACAAAAGAGTGACAATTTTATAAAAACAAGGAGAGAGCAGTGCTCTCATTTTTAATACTTAATGGATTATAAATCATTATTTTTAAGGATTTTACTCTTTGACTCTCATACTACTTGGAAATCAGACCACAAAAATATACACAAAGATAAGCATCTTACTTGTTCACTGAAAACATCTATTCTCCCAACTTTTTTTATGTGCTTTTCAAGGAACATAATATTGTCATACAAACCCACAAAATAGACACACACAAGAAAATACAGTGCCCTTGGGTAAAGAAATAATAATAAAACTTTGTTAACGGCAATCATTCAACAAACATTTACTGCACGTCTACTATGTGGAAGGCACTGTGCTAACCTCTGGGAACCCAGGGATGAATAAAATAGCTTCTACCTTTTCCTGGTTTATCTGTGTAACTGAGTAGCTATATGGAGGATTATTGTTTGTTTTTTTTTTTTAAAAAAGGGCAGTTTCTATAAAATAACATTTAGCTTAGTATATTAAAAATGTTCTGAAATGAAAGGATCAGAAGACCTAAAAGATTGCATTTGACTAGTCACAGTGGTCTTAATTCAGGTGCATTATATTCATTAAAAGTTTTTTTCCCCAAGAAAATCAAACCAGGAGTTAATAATAAACTTGAAGTACTGTAAGGTCAGGAAAAAAAGACATAAGTACATATCTCTGATGTGGTTAAAGAACTGTTTTAACATCCTGGAGGTTATATAAACCGTATATAACTTTACAAAATGTGTTTTTGATTAAAGATCTGTGAATACTAGGGCATACTGAAGAGATAAGGCTTTAGAGAAATAATGTCTGGTTATAATTCCCATGTTATTTATGAATTCCAACCTTACTGTTGGTCTCTGCATTCTAATACAGAAGTTGAGATGTTAGACTTTAAAAATAGAAGAAGCCAAGAAAAGAAATAACTCAATGTACTCTCAATGGAAGGAAAATAATGCCAATAGTGCTCAAGAGGAAATAAGAAGAAATAATGAAGAAAACTAAAAAACTAAAAAAGATCAGATGAATGGGTTATTTAATAATTGCTTTTAAAAGTATGAAGTTTTATTGTTACAAGGTGAAGACTAACATTTTACTCTTTATTTCTACAATGAACAAAATAACCAAAAACCTTATTAAACTGAACAAGATGGGTAAATAATGAATAGTAAAAGCAGGTACCAAAGAGACTGACGATCCTCTCTCACTGAACAGCTTGTACAATAATCTGGTTTGGGTGTTCAGCTCATCTTTACTTACCAAATCTGGTCACAATCGGGGCAAAGGAATGCCTAATGATTTGCATTTTTATTGTATGACACTAAGGATTTGCAAGTTCCCTAATTTCACATATTTGCATGGGTTTTGGAGGGTAAAATTGCTCATTTAACAAATACAAGTACACACTTCTGCCAAGTGCTCCAGTAGGTGATGGGGGATGGCACATGCGGTAAGAGGGATGCAGTCCCTGCTTCCATGGAGCTCACAGTCTACAATGGGGGACATTCCTTAAAGAAATAATTACCCAAATGAGGCTCTGATTACACAATGCCTATGGTAGTGACTCACAGGGGGTCTTACTCTAGTCTGGGAAGCCCAGGAAGGCTTTCCTGAGGACTTGCCAAGAGATCTGAGATCTCAAAGATGTGAAGATCTCAAAGCCAGAGGAAGATAAGGAGAAACAACAGAGAGGACATTGATGAGTCTGAGGAACTGGAAGGAGACCTTTGTGAAGAGAGCAGGGTGGGCATGGGGCATAATGAGAGAGGATAAGGCTGAAAACCTGGGGGGAAGCCAGAGGTAGGTTCTGCTAAGCCAGAGTGAACCCCAGAGCAGCAAAGCAACGTCTCCTAGAAACGTGTTAGAAATACAAATCATCAGGCTCCAACCCAGACCTCCAGAATCAGACACTCTGGGGGTGGGGCCTAGGAATCTGTGTTTTAACAACCCCTCCAGGGGAGTCTGATGCACTCTCAAGTTTGAGAACTTTCTGGTTTTTTTTAAGCACTTCTGTGTAGTCTACTTCCCCCAAACCCTTAGAATCTATCCACCTCTCATTTGCGTTCTTTCATGTCATTCACCCTCTATCACTACTCACCTATGTTATTGTCACAGCCTCGCAACGGTTCTCCCTGCCTCTATTTATCTTTTCACTCATTCATTCATTTAGTATTTATTGACACTACTATGTGTTGTGTTTGTAATACATCAGTGAACAAAACAAAGATCTTTGTCCTTGTGGGGTTTACATTCTTTTTTGTGGTTGTGTGGGCAAGGGCAAGGGTGGACAGGAAGTAAACAAAAAACATAAGACATAATAAATGAGCAAATTGTATAGGATAGAAGGTGATAAATGCTGTAAGGGGATAAAAAGAGAGTGTTTATGTCCCCGACAGGGACTAGAGATCTGTACAAACTGAGCTGCCTGTACAAATCCATGCTATAAATGGGAAAAGAAACTCAACTTCCCAAGATCTAAGAGTTAGTAGGTAGCTCCCACCCCAGGTGTTTCTGCCTCCCAAACCTTGATCTCTCTCCATGTCACTGCAGTTGCAGCTTTGGTTCCTGGGAAAGTAGACACAGAAATATAAAGATTTTTATACAAGTATTTATTAGGGAATGTTTGTGGGATCAACACCTATAGAGGGGAAGGGAAGGAAGGGTAGGGAACAGTTGGGAGCAGAAAACAGAAGTTAGGCTGTGACACAGTTGCTAAAGAAGTCCCAGCAAACCCCACTGGAGCTCTGAATTAGGAAAGCCCTACAGAGTTGTCCCGAATTGGGGTGAGGGAGCTAGGTCTTATATACCAGAATCAACACTCATTGGATGTGTGCTGCAGGAAGGGGGCATGACTATAGGCAAGATAACTCTCTCCAAAGTCAATTCCCAGAGAGGGAATTGTCAATAAGGGATTGTGAACCTGTACTTAGTACCTTACCAGGACTGGTTAATTCACCAATTGTGTGTGTGTGTGTGGGGGGGGGAGATGTAGGTAAGAACACAAAAAACAATTCCCTTCAGCTTTCTTGGAATCTTCTGTTCCAGAGTATTCCATGATAACATCTTCCCTCAGAATGCCCAGCAACATTGATCTGCGGCTCAAGGACTTTGTAGAGTTAGGTTAGCATGAAAGGCATAAGCGAGTCTTTGCACGGAGGGAATCAGCCCTGCCGGATATCAATAAAGTGTACAAGTGCTTATTCAAGGAGAGTAAAACTGCCAAGATTATAATTGCTTGTAACTGGAAGTAGGCAAAGAAATTAATGTTGCTGAATAGTGTTTCGTCCCCTGAGAGCTGGCAAATTCAGTCAAGATTGCATATCATTAGAAAAAATTGAAGTGAAACATTTCAGTCAATATGGTCAGCTTTCTCTGAAATCCACAAGTGGTCATGGTTAACACGGTAAATATTTAATTCAATCATTTACGATTGCCCTTTGCCCCCAGCATTTGACTTCGGCAGCTCTGAGAGCTTAGGCAAACACTCTGGGCTCCATTTACTTGCCTAGCACTCATTCTGGCTTAGCTGACTGCCTTGGGACAAAATCACTGGAAATATGTAAGCAAGACTGGCAAACAGAAGAAACTTAATGGAAGTAGGAAGCAAGATGACAAAAGTAGAGACTTAGAGCTGGAACGGACCTTAAGGATGAAAAAATCTACCCCACACTCCCTTTTATACATGAGAATATTAAGACCTGAAACCCAGAGAGAAAGGTTAAGTGGCTTTGCCCAAGGTCACATGGCCAGATCTCCTGATTTGAAGGTCAGTTCTCTTTCTATTGTAGCATTTGGTCACTAGAGGTGTGTGGTGACTCTGTAATGTGTCAACTTAGCTGGGCTGAACAAAATTTCCCAGTTTTCTTCCTTGTATGTTTCTGATTAGGGTGGACCACAGGAGATGTTTTGTAGGAGCGTTGGAAGAAGGAAGTGAAGCAGAAGCCGTACTGTTCTTCACACTCAGAAGGTCACACAGTGCTTTGTAGTTCATGCCCATTGTCACTTATTTGATAGCTCGCTTATTTGGGCATGCAATTGCTCCACCTTTTCCTGTTCTCTCATGTTCTCCACCTCCTTGGTCAGTCATGTATTCAGCTCCATGATGAAGCTTCTCCTGCAGGACAGCTGCTTTGTCAAAGTCGTAGGAAGTGAGAACTAACATGAGTGCAGTCTGTATTAGTGGAGTCCAATTCACGTGCGTGAGTTCCAGCTTGTCTTTGCTCTCCCCTTACAGAGACTGTTTAATAGTTCCCACAATTGCGTAAGGTCAAATCCCTGTAACAAGTCCTAGTTAGTGGTTCTCCATCTCAGATTGAACTTGAATGAAACCAGGTGCCTGTGGCTGATAAGACTCATCGCTCAAAGTGGTTTCTGGTATCTTGGGAATGGCTTCCCCACTGTTAGACACAGGGTCACTAACCTTTCATTCTTCTTATCAACTACCATCATTTAAGATTTCCAATTCAGGAGTTCTACTTTATTTTCATTTTAAATTTGTCATTTTTATTACTTATTTATAATTTTTACTACTGCTTAGTAATAAAATAGTAGCTAGTATTTATTGAGTGCATACTATGGGCCAAGAACAATGCTAAGCATTTTGTGTCATATGGTACCATTTCTATCATAAGGGGAAACTCAGGCAAACAAAGGTTATATAGCTTTCCCAAAGACACAGAGTTAGAAATCAGCAGAACCAGAATTGAAAGTCAGGTTGGTTGACTGAAGGCCCCTCTCTTGGCACTATACTGCCTCTTATTAAGAGAATTTGCTTGAATGTATGGTTTCCCATATATCTTGTAGTATTTTGGCATCACCATAGATACCTTCGATGAATATCACTACTACTTTCCTCCAGAGCTTAGAAGACGTAATGCCACTCAAAGAAGAATTAAGAACTATTTTGGTACCAAATAAGAATGGCCTATCCCCTTCTTGCATCCACAGCAGACACTACTGCTCTATGGCGGTGCTCATTCCAACTCTTCCTAGTTATGGCTGGAGAGTTGTTCTCAATAGAGCACTCTGAGGCAGCTGTAACTAACTGACTGAAGACGACAGTCAAAATGCTAACTCTGATGTAGAGGGAAGATAACGTTGGTAGAGACAAGGAAGAGGAGATAAGCGCAGAACGTGGAAAACAGACCACCAGTCAATCAACATACTTATTAAGCTCTTACTATATAATAAGCCCACTTGGGGGATACAAATAATTATAAGACATGTACCTGACTTTAAGAGTCTTATATTATATTGGAGTAACAAGACATTTATACACATAAAAATAATCATTAATATAAGGTAATATAAAATTGGTGAACAATCACACAGGCATTAAGTTTCCAGAAACATGTGAATTTGAGCTGGGTCTTAGGAAATATTTAGGATTTGGATAAAGGAAAAAGATAAAAAGATATTCCAAGAAGGAGAAATGATGTGTGCAAAATTTCTGATGACAAATGAAAAAGGTCAAAATGAGCAGGGGCAGGGGTCTGGAGAAGACACATTTATGAAGTTACAATTGGAGCTTTAGGGTTCTAGCTAGTGAGGTTCATAATTCACTGGATAAAATTTAATTGTGTAAAGTAGATGCCCCAATCTCTCCAATTCCTTGTCCCTCCCAGCATTCACACCTTTGATCATTAATCTTGTAGAATTCTCCTACAGTGACCCTAGGCTTGCTGTATGACATGTTTTAGCCAATGGGATCTTAGTAAATGTGACACAAACAGAGGCTTGAAAAGTGTTTGGGTAAGTGAAGTTGCTTGCTCTCATCCTTGCTTTCCTGCCACCATCATGAGAATGTGTTCAGGCTAGGCTACTGGAGAATGACAGACAGATGGCTCCATTGTCCCCATTGCCCCAAACAATAGCCAGCCAACCACCAGGCACATAAGTGAGCCCAGCCAGGACCAGAAGAACTGCCAGGTGAGACTAGTCTCTATTGGTGAACCATAGACTCCTGAGCTAATTAAATTAATTTAATTTGAGGAGGTTTGCTACATAGCACTATTTTGCAAACAGATAATTGACATAGTTCTTTTTGCTGCTTCCCATTATTTAAAAAAAACAAACGGCTGATGTTTTCTGCTTTAAATACAATTCATGCTGCAGGCAGGCTGAGAAGACCTCTAGGGCACCCAAATTTTACTCTACAGAGAAAGAAATGATTTTCCTTCCTTTCACATTTCATTAAAATACAAGTATACATAAACATAATGTTCAATGAAAGTAAAAAAGCAGAGTAAATAGTTATACTTTTTTTTTGTGACTCTATAATCCCAGTTATTTTGAAGAGAACAGTCACTCTACAACAAATGGTGGCACTTTCAAACACAGGAAAGCCATCCAAAGGTTGAAGCCATTTTTAACTCTCCAGAGAGAAAACGCGGAGGCTCTTGGCTCCCAGGAGCTACAAAGTCTCTGGCATATTCTAATGACTTAAGGTTAGGGTTTATATTTCTTCTCTATGTGTCCCTCCTCTGGAAAGTTCTACGGATGGAATGAGTATAAATTATGCCCTTTCAGATGGGGTAAGGAAGCAAGAGGAGTAAAATGTTAAAAACATGCTTTTTGCTGTTTTTCTCTCCTATTAATACGTGGGAGGGTAATTACTCTTGGTTCTGTTTCATACAAGAAGAGTCGCACTCCTCAAGCACAACATGCAGCTGGTTTCAGAGCAGGAAAAACATGAAAATAGCCAATACCTAATTACATGTACCCAAATACCCACATGTAAGTTCATCTTAGAGGAAGTCATTGATCCTGTCTTAAGGTGGCCACCTTAGTCCCTTTGAAGTTCTGCTGAGGATCTTCACCATTTTCATGGGGAAGATAAACAGGAGGAGAAGAGTTGGAGTGCAGTCTTTGGCCTGATCCCACAGGGAGCTCTGGAGCATGAATCACACCAGAGTTGTCCCTACTGGTGGCAACAGTGGGCTGAGGGGAGAATTATGTATGTGTGTGTGTTGAGGGGTGGGTCATAACCTCCTTGACTAGACAGCTTCCATCAGCCAAGGGTAATTCTCTGAGAAGGGAGGCAGCTGTGAGCCTTAGAAACCATTCCTCACAGCCATTGGGATCTAGGTGCACAGCCGGGTGACGGGAATCTGGGTGGGCTGCCTACAATGTCTTCTACAGCTCACTGTGTCATATACACAGCAGCATGGACTCAGAGGTTGAGTGGTAAGAGGAGAGAGGGGGCATCAACAGACAAGAAAATCCACAAAGCAGGTGGAGATCAAGGACTCTTTCTCCTCTTGTATAGATGTTACTTAAGGTCTACTTCATTGCACACACTCTAAGCCTACATCTGTACATGGGTGTTTCTGCCAATTGTATAATATGAACCAACCAAACTTCAGGGAAAGTATTCAGAGCCACCTTCCACAAGATTCAGCTGCTTCAGCTACTATCTCCTCAACTTCCTCGCCAAGTTCAAGTGGCAACTTAGGAAAGTCAAAGCAGGGCCGGCCCCGTGGCTTAGCGGTTAAGTGCGTGCGTTCCGCTGCTGGCGGCCTGGGTTCGGATCCCAGGCACGCACTGACACACAGCTTCTCTGGCCATGCTGAGGCCGCGTCCCACGTATAGTAATTAGAAGGATGTGCATCTATGACATACAGCTATCTATTGAGGCTTTGGGGGACAAAAAAAAAAAAAAAAGTCAAAGCATTGGTAAGGGCAAAAGATCACTCCAGAGTTACAGCAGCATTTCAGAAAGCCAAGATTTTCTAAATCATCAGACATGCCAATGCCTGAGAACTAACGCATTTAACAGAGATAAAAACTAGCTCACCCTGGCAGAGGATATGAACAGACATTTTTTTCCAAAGAAGATATACAGATGGCCAACAGGCACATGAAAAGATGTTCAACATCACTAATTATTAGGGAAGTGCAAATCAAAACTACAATGAGATATCACCTTACACCCATCAGAATGGCTATAATTAACAAGACAAAAAATAACAAAAGTTGGAGAGGATGTGGAGAAAACGGAACCCTCACACACTGCTGGTGAGAATGCAAACTGGTGCAGCCACTATGGAAAACGGTATGGAGATTTCTCAAAAAATTAAAAAGAGAAATACTGGATGATTCAGCTATCCCACTACTGGGTATTTATCCAAAGAACATGAAATCAACAATTCAAAGAGATTTATGCACCCTTATGTTCATTGCAGCATTATTCACAATAGCCAAGATGTGGAAGCAACCCAAGAGCCCATCAACTGATGAATGGATAAAGAAGATGTGGTATCTATATACAATGGAATACTACTCAGCCGTAAAAAAGATAAAATCGTCCCATTTGCAACAATATGGATGGACCTTGAGGGTATTATGCTAAGTGAAGTAAGCCAGACAGAGAAAGACAAACACCATATGATTTCACTCAGACGTAGAAGATAAAGGAACACATGGATAAGGAGAAGAGATTGGTAGTTACCAGAGGGAAAGCAGGTGAGAGAAAGAGCAAAAGGGGTAAAGAGGCACATATTTTTGGTGATGGATAAAAACTAGACTATTGGGGGTGAGCAAGATGCAGTCTATATAGAAACTGATATATACTAATGTACACCTGAAATTACACAATGTTATAAGCCAATATGACTTCACTAAATTAAATAAATAAATAAATAAAAACTAGCTTGCCCTGAGAAACAGAATTATCAAACCACCCAATAAAAGGCACAATCACAGACACCTTTCCTCTCATTTCTAAAATGGAAGATGCATCAAAACGAAATCCAAATGATTCACTTTCAAACTCAATAAAATCATTGCTGACCACATAAAACTATAAATCGGGGCAGTGTTTTCTGGAAGCAAACACCCTTCCATAGGGATCTAGAGATTCAGGTAAATATGTAGAGTAACAGAATGGACATATCCATACAGAATTTCCATATATTGCTGATTGAACTGCCACTCATCACACCACTTTTTCTCAGCATCCAGTTTTTCTAAATATCTGAAACAATAACCCTATATTTTGCAATGCAGACCTTTATTTTTTTATTCTTTTGAGGTAAAATTTATATAAGATGACATGCACAAATCTTAAGTGCACATTCACAAGTTTTGAATGCATAGACATGTAACCCAAACTCCATCGAGATATGGAAGATTTTCATCACCCAAATCCTTGCCCCCCGCACCCAAAGGCAACCACTGTTCCTTTTTTCACAATAGATTAATTTCTTTTGTTCTAGAAATTCATCTAAATAGAATCAAACATTATATACTCTTTTGAAAAGTCTTCTTTCACTCAGCATCACATTTTTGAGATTTATCCACGGGGCTGTATCAGTGCTTCATTCCTTTGTGCTGCTAAGTAATATTCAAGGGAGAAATTTTAAAACCAAATATTTTCCAGCTTTTATTCTGATGATTAAAGCTGATTAAAAATTTAGATAATTTGGATAATTTCTAAAAAACATGACATCTTAAGAAAATATTTCTAAGTGAACGGCACAAAATTTTTCCACTAGAGACACCCATAGCAAAAAAAAACAAGCAAAATCTTCAAGCTAACCTCCCAGAAATCCATTCCTGCTCCACAATAAAAACCACAAAAAAACCTGTTTTAATCATTTGCAAACTATTTAAAAGACATAGTAAGAAAAAAAGAGGAAAAGAAAAACTACAGTTCTCAAGGTAGATATTTTATCTTTTAAGACTCAGTGCTGGCCTAAGAAACCAATCAACCATACTGTCAGTTCTTAGGCATTGCAGCAGCAAGATAACCTGAAGAATAATTCCATGGGTGTTTTATTTCTGGCAAACTCTCTTAATTGGCTAGCATGCTAATCCCTTTCTTAGAAGAACACTTAGCACTGGAAATGTGTGATGCAAACACAAAAATACAAGTCCTGGTTTGGTATGCAAATCAGCGCCATGGAAACTGGCATAGCATCACTGAGTTCAGGGCAATTGGCAGGGAGCAGATGAGCTATGAATCGAAGCCTGAAGAAAAGTGCTGTTAACACGATTATGGACACAGATTGCTTCTCACCCTATGGCTCCCTTTAATTCTGAACTAGGAGACTTAAACTTGACGCTTCAATGGACTAGATCCTCATGGAACCTCTATTTCTCATTCATAACTCCAACTAACAAAACTCAGCCATTTAGAAGACAGATGTCAAAGTGTGACAGTATTTTAGTTACTATTTCCAGTTAGAAGGAATATATTTGTAGAAATCTTCAAAATGTCATTTTTTTTGTTTAAACAGTAAAATAAATGCTTTTCTTGTGGACATAGGAATTCTCTTGTCCTTGGTTCTATTTGCACGACCCTTGTGGTCTAGAAATGTCTTGGGCATTCTTCGGGGGCAGAGAGAATTTCCCTCTTAATGCCTCATGGAGGGATATTTCCAAGGACTGATCAAAGCACTCTTAGAAAACCATACCCACTTGTTCACAGAAGTCATGCCTTATCCAAAGTGCCTTCTCTAGTCCGCTCAGAGAGAGAGCTACAGGCAACTGACAGTTGTACGAAAACAGAGACTTAAAAAGACCTTTTGGCTAAAAGCTCCCGTTCCACGTGCCGGAGAGGAGCTGAATGGAGGCACTTGTCTAGCCCCCAAAGACTGTATTATAGAATTCAAAGGCCAAAAAAGTGAGAAAGAAGCCAAAGAACCAGGCAGCCAGGAGAACTATCCCATGTAACAACCACATATTACTAGGCATCCAGAACATCAGGGAGTCCGTAAACTAGGATGGCAAAAATATCTTTATTTTTACTAGCCTCAGCTAAGAATTTTCTTTAATTAAGGATGTAGATAACAAACCACATTAATATTGGTAATATTGGTTATTTTGCCACCAAGAAAAAAATGACAGATGTTTTCATATGCCATTACAGATGTGGCAGAAGTCTATACATACTCACTGGTACTTGAAAATTATAGTAGCTGTTAGACTATTGGACCCACTGCTAGAGCTTGCTATTAATGCATTAATAAAGAGGCACATATACGAAACTCTATAATAAATGTTTTCTAAAAATATGCTGGTAACTGTATTTCAAAATAACTAGTTTCCTTTGTATTTGTATAATTATATACTTAAGAACTTTATTCAATTATGCAGTAATAAAAACAACAAACGACTGATATGCACAATAACATGATTAAACTCAAAAACATTCTAAGGAGGGAAAGAAGCTACACACAAAAGAGTATCTACAGTATGATTCCATTATATGTAGTGCAAAACTATCTATGGTGATAGAAACCAATAGTGGTTGCCTCTAGGGTAGGGAGGATTGATTGGGAAAAGAATGAGAAAACTTTCTAGGATGATAGACATGTTCTTATTTTGGTCTGGATGATGGTGACTATGCAAACTCTTGTCACAATTGAGCCGTACATAAAATTTGTTCATTTTACTATATGTAAATTTACCTCAGTAAAGTACTGAAAACAACAACAGGTATTATTCTGAGAGCTCCATAGCCTTCACCAGACAAAGGGGCCAATGACTCAAAACAGGTTAAGAACCTGTGATCTCCTAACAGTACCTTGGAGCTGCACGAGAGCCAAACCAGCATCAAACTAACCCTTGAGTTGCCACCCATCATCCATAGTCAACCTGGAACTCATAAACTGTCCAGTGTGAGTGACCACATCTATGCTCTGAGAATCTCTTCAGGCCCCCCATCCACTCAACCCATTCCATGTGGACAATCATCAATCACAGCCCAAGATACTCATAAGATTCACTGTGCCACCAACTCCCCAGCTCAAGATGGATGGAAGGAATGCTTAGAGACCTTGCAAGGCCATGGTGGCTTGAGAGAAAATCCCCCTCCAGCTAAGGCAAGGTGACATCCCACACAGCCAGGACAGCAGTAGAGCCCTCAACCTTGCAATGGCCTTTCCCACCTCTGTAAACTGGCAAGGGGCATAGGTTAATTCTGTTCTGTCGAGGGGTGTCCTCACTCTGGTTTTTCAAAATCAAGTACCAGACAGGCTCACTCTAGAAGTTCATACAACACCATTATTTACAGGTGAGGAAACTGAGACTGGACTACCTTAAAAAACGAATCATCAATTACACGTGACAAGTCCAGGTGACACTTATCAATCGTCCATCTTTTAAAAAGACAGCTGGCTCCTTACTGTCAAAGAGTCAGTCAGCTTGCTCCCACCTTGCTCTACATTCTATGGACAAACTCTTAAGCTGCCTGGGAAATACAGAAAAGACCAAGGGCATCTACTGGATTCAGACCTCAGCATGTCCTTGGCCTGTCTTCTGGGCTGTGACGTCTGAGGGGATTTCAGGAAAATAGTCCAGCTGGACTAGGAACTGGGAGTCATATGTCCAGGTGGAGCACTGTCACTCGTGGGACCAGTGACCCCAGTCCAGCTACTCTCCCTTCCCCACCTCAGGTTCTTCATCTCCAAAAATAAAGGGGTAAGAAAACGCTGAGCCTCCCAGCCCTAACTGTTGATGATCCGAAGGACCACACTACTTACTTGCTCACAACATTTCTCCCAACAATACTGCTTCTAGGTCCACAGTTTTGTAAATTTCTATTTGGATTTTAACTTTAAATCGTCAAATTTAAGATGATTTTTTTTTTTTTTTTTATTTGTGAGGAGATCAGCCCTGAGCTAACATCCGCCAATCCTCCTCCTTTTTTGCTGAGGAAGACGGCCCTGGGCTAACATCGGTGCCTATCTTCCTCCACTTTATATGGGATGCCGCCACAGCATGGCCCACCAAGCAGTGCGTCGGTGCGCGCCCGGGATCCGAACCAGCGAACCCCGGGCCGCCGCAGCGGAGCGCGCGCACTTAACCACTTGCGCCACCGGGCCGGCCCCTAAGATGATTTTTAATATTAAAAAGAGAGAGTCTACAAGAGTTCCTATCTGGGATTCAAAATGAACAGCACTATAAAGGCAAAAGAGGTACAATGCTAACGCCAGTAGGCTTTATTATTATCATTATTATATTTTTTATTACACTTAATTAAGAAGTATGAACAAAAGTACTGATAGAGTACTGATTAAGCTCATGGACACTGGAGCCAGCCCTGTGGCGTAGCAGTTAAGTGCTCGCGCTCGGCTGCTAGAGGCCCGGGTTCGGATCCCAGGCACACACCGACGCACCGCTTATCAGGCCATGCTGTGGCGGTGTCCCATATAAAGTGGAGGAAGAGGGGCACGGATGTTAGCCCAGGGCCAGTCTTCCTCAGCAAAAAAAGAGGAGGATTGGCATGGATGTTAGCTCAGGGCTAATCTTCCCCACAAAAAAAAAAAAAATAAAGCTCATGGACACTGACTGCCTGGGTTCAAATCCCACCTCTTCCACTTACTACCTATGCAATCTTGGGCAAGTTGCTTCCCAGTGTGCTTTAGTTGTCTCATCCATAAAATGGGGATGTTCATAGTACTTCACTCATAGAGTCATTATGAGGACTAAACAGTTAATGTCTGCAAAGAATACAGATCACCTGGCAGATGGTAAGTGCTATATATGCATGTATTGAATAATAAATTAAAAGCAAGTGTTTTGCTCAGAAAGAATTCGGATAGGTCTTTCTATCTCATGGTTTTTAATTGTTGGCTATGATAAATTGTCCCCGTACTGAAAGAAGGTCTTGTGCTTAAAGCAGTAGTGTATTTTGCTTGCTCAATGAAGGTAAAAAGTTTCTGGATTAACCACTTTCATATTTAAAGCTCCCTATAATAGAGACAATAAATAGCTTTACTGTATAATTTGTAGAAAAGAAATAAACCATCATGAGTCAAGTACACGTGTTCTTAACTAACAAGGTAATTAACGATTAAGAGGGTGGGGGGGACCTGCTGAACCAAAAAAAAACCCTCATTAACATTAAAATACTGTCTAAAGGCTAAAGGGGAGCAGTGAGGTCTCTGTAGTCAGGTCTTCCAGTGGACTCCTCCAACTGATAATCTGTAGTTAATCAATGGACTGTACAGTTCTTCAACTAGTTTTACCTCTGCAGATTCAGTCCATAATTCATTTGAAGATGACACCGAAGAGAGAAGGAAGGCCATTTTTACTTCATTTTTGTGAATCCAATTAAAGTTGAATCCAGAGACCGAGAAACTTTTAACTGACCCCTCAGAGTGCCCCTGCCTGCAAACAATTTCACCCACACCCACTGGCACCCACTCCCACCCTGAGGTCTCCAGGCACGCTGCATTTACAATAAATACTATTTTTAGCCACTGAAATGTGGATGCTTTTGTTAAGTCTATTTAGAGCCCATGCAGGATGCCAGCTAAATGTCCCATTTTACATCATCCCTCACCAGACCTGACAGTTGGAAACATTTAGTTCTGCTCTGCTTCCGTTGTGTTTCTGAAGTCATTTGAATGATTTAAATCAGAAATAAGTATTTGCAAATGAGCTGAAGAAAAAACGATGTGTCTGAAAACTCCAAACTGCCTTGTTAAGGATGCACTCAGTTCTAGGTTAATTCATGGGGATTTGGTTAATGCTTGTAAATTGCAGTGGCAGTTGTTCTCTGTCGGTATCATTTCACGGTAAAACTTTTAAAGATTCCCTGTTTCCAAATCAAGTATTTAAAAAATTCCCATAAAAAATTTGAAAAGAAAATTGTATGAGGAGAGCTCCTCATTCACTTTTCAACAAAGCCACAACCTAATATTAAAACAACAATAATTTTAATGGTATCATATTTTATTGAGCATCTTTTGTGTGTCAGCACTAGTCTGTTCCCTGATAATGTGAGACATTATCCCTGAGACAGTCTCAAAAAGTTAATATTGGCCTCAATTTCAGATGAAAACACTGTGGATTGCAGACATAAGAATTTGCCCAAAATGAGAAGCTGATCTAGGATTCAATCCAACACTTGAGTAAATTTGCCCAAAAAGCAACAAGTTTCTTTCTTGTACTTGACTTGTGTAGAAGATTCAGCAGTTTGTTTAACATGACCAGTGAACTGCAGGTGGTATTTCTGCGACATTCCTAAATGTTTCCAGGAAACCAACTGGGACCTCCTAGTCCTAATGATTCATAATTAAGATGAAGAGGAAAGACCTGGAGAAAGCCAAGAGAAGACATGTCTGAGACATTGAGCCTTTGATCTTTCGACCTTTGTTTGTTCCTCCTTTTTCAACAAATCACTTATTCCCTGCAGCAAGTCTCTGTAAACTGCAACCCAACGAAGCAATTCATCCTATGAGAATTGTCCACCGGCTTCACATCCTCTGAGAGTAGTCAAACTTCAAAAGAGGAATGCACTAATCTCAACAAATCCTTAAACATCCCATCCATGGTAGATGTAAAAGAATAGGCCCTCATTTGTGCTCACGGAGCTCATTGCAGGTAGCATCCTTGCCCACCCTCTGCTTCTGCCCACTGATCATTAGGGTGCCACATGCATGGACCCAATTGACTTTAGCATCCCACAAATCAAGTTTCCTCCTCTCAGACTCTCACCTTTTTGCATGCAGCTCTATAAAAATCAAAGCTAACCACCACATTGGCACAGAAATGAGCGTTTCAGTACATAGTCTAACAGTTGCTAAAGGCTGAATCCATACTGCAGCAGATGTGAGGTGAGGACCTTAGATTTGAGGAAGACATAAATAGCAAAGCTCATGAGGGTTCAGGGAACCAACTTTGTGGTGATTTTGCCCCTGAATGCCTCAAGTCAAATCATAAAGCAGAACTGGCCTTGCCCCGTCTCTCATGCCTCGAGAGGGCACTAATCGTAGACAGCAGGGCTCTGCTTTGTAGGAAGTTGGCTCTTCATTCATTCACTACAGGTGGCTGATGCCTACAGCAAGTCTCGACTGGTTACGGACCTTAAGGCAGGTTGATAGAATGGAAACTCCATGCTTTTGACCCAGAAGTGCCTGGGTTCAAATCCTGCTCTGCTGCTTTCTGTTATCTTTAACCACTCTGAGCCCATTTCTCACCAGGAAAACAGGGCTGGTAATGTTTGCTGAGTGTTGAGAAGCTTAATCAGGACAAGACATCTAAAGTTACTAGCATATATCCAGTGTGGAGTAAATATTAGAAATGTCAGATTCCCACAGGAAACTGGAAATGGCTCCTGTCTTCTGGACAGGTATGGTTGACATAGATAAGAACACAAGAAGTGTTAAAAGATCATGGTTAGGAGTGTGAACTCTGGATTCAAACCATGATAGGCAAGTTACTTAATCTCTCTATGCCTCACTTTTCCCCCTCTGTAAAACGGGATAATCCTAGTAACCAGTCCATATGGTTGTTGTGAGAATTATATGAGCACTGAGAACGTTGCCTGGCTCACTCTGTAAGTATTGGCTATTTATGCTTATAATCATTATCATTTGCACAAGACCAAGTGGATATACACATACAACGCAATCTTGCCTAATAAAGCATGTTTGGAAGATTCAGATACGTGTTGCCCATAGAAGAGGCCCCTCAGGGGGAGTGTGAGACCTCCCTTCCCTTTTTATTAGAGAGCTATCAAGCACAAGCAGGGTTTTGATTCATTGTGTTTGTCCCTCAGGGATAAATCAGCCTCAATGGATTAAAGCCGCAGGGGATTCTTTTTGGCTCAATTTTAAGAAAAAAATGGAAACTGTCTGAGCTGCTCAGAGATGAAACAGGCTGCTCCTGGAGGGAGGGAGTTTCTGGTCACAGGAGGAGTTCAAGCAGCACCTGGACACACCTTTGGCAGAAATGGCCCCTACAAGCATCGACTGAGTGATTGGAACTGCCAACCTTTACAACTCTCCCCAGACTAGGGTTTATGGCCACACGGGAAAGAATGGAGCCAGGTGAATAGACGCTCCATAATATCACAGCTATTAGTGTTGGGGACACTGACAAAATGCCTGAGTCCATCAGATTTGGTCCCCATTTTCTACTGGGCCAGAACTTACTTCCCTGGGTTTTCCCGTACTGTTCACCCCTTCCAGTCAGAGAGCTGGCGCGGGAGCCTGCTCACCTCTCAGTCTGAGATGATCTTTCAAGAAAACAGCAAGAAAGGCTATTCATTTGAGATGAGAACCTGGCCTTTGGTGCGCTGTTCCATTTTAATTCATGGCTTATTGGCAATCGCTCATCTCCTGCTGGAAATTAATTAAGGCTTGTGTTCGGCAGGAGCTGGTATTTGCTTTGAATCCTAGACCCTACTGTCGAAACTCTGAAATGACAAAAACACGTCTCCAATTTGGGGCTCGATGAGGCACATTTGAAGAGCCCCCTGTTGTTCTCAGCTATTCTGTTCCGAACAATGTGCTATAAATGTTCTCAGCAACAATGCACTGGGTGGATTTCAGCCACCTGGAAGTTCCTGCTGATTTTGCCAGAA
Organism: Diceros bicornis minor; assembly: GCF_020826845.1. Classification (NCBI taxonomy): domain Eukaryota; kingdom Metazoa; phylum Chordata; class Mammalia; order Perissodactyla; family Rhinocerotidae; genus Diceros; species Diceros bicornis. The sequence goes on along the minus strand of NC_080758.1, from coordinate 36,016,995 downwards.
AAAAAATGTCTACCTAGGACTGGACATAAAAGGCCAATTTGAAGGAAAAAAGAATTTAGGATTTTCACTGTTTGGAGATTTAAAAATTACCCTCTTCCTATTGTATCTCTCTAGTTCTTTCATGAAAGAAGTAATGTTCCAAGTATAAGAAGGATAGTAAAAAATTAATGATTTATCACCACGAATGTCCGTTGTTTCTCTCCCAAACCTCTTTTAAAATCTATATCTGTCTTTGTGGCATTCTTCTAGCTTCCATCTGCTCAGGAGGGTGAGTAAAGTTCCTCTGGTCGTGTCAAGAACTAGCATCTCCCCTTGCCATAAGGCAAATGAAATCAAGAAACAAAACAACTGAGATAAAATCATGACCTTTACTCTGAAACCCCAGATCTATATCAAGAGTAATGTAACAAAGAGGGAACAGGAAACCTTCTTTTAGCCCAGATGCTCGTATATTTTCAGGAGCTGCTCATGAGAGCAGACCTTCTATTTCAGGAACACACACCAGATATTAAGATGGAGTCCATCCTGCCTTTACAAGGAAAGGATATTCCTCACCTCGATTTGTTCTCCTAGTAGAGACCACCAACTCTCTCCAAGCTCATGAAGCTTTGCAATAGATTCCCTACCTCACAACCTAGCGGTGCAGCCAACGTAATTTGTTGTAATTCTATTTGTCTATTTACCTTTTTAATCTTATTATATCAAGACTGTCTCCCACCATCTTCAAGCCTCCATCCCAATGTCCAGATGCTGTCTTAATGACACAAAATGATATCTGATAAATGAAACAGTTCTTTAGAAAATAAAAAAGACCCTAGTTTTTACTCAAAAAAGAAGACACAAATAATTTGTCTTCTGACACAGATTGTACATGGATAAAGAAATGTGTTAAAAAATAAAATGAAAAAAGTTAAAAATTGAAAGGGGCATTAGTAATAGAAAGGGACAACTTGTAACTTCTACCAGCAGCAGTGATTAGAATGTTCTTTAATTGAAGGAGGAAAAAAGCTAGACGGTTACATTCTGAACATACAATGAGAAGATGCGATGCATTGCTACTACATTGCTAATTGAAAGCCTAAGTTTTAAATAGCTAAAGCACAACACTGACTCCCGATGTTAGATAAAGTATAATTAAAAGGCTAATTTTGACCCAGTCAAGCTGCTTAAATTGTACTCACACCTAATGTAAATTGGCCACATATCTGGACCATATTATCAAGTTGTCAAGGTCTTGAATAACTGTCATGTCATGTGCAGATGCTATCATGAAAGAGGAGTAGCTCCCCACATTAGAGAGCTGGCATGTGTTTCTCTAAAAGAAATTAGTTTAGTTTAAGAAACTTCATTATTTTTCTTTTTTCTTTTCTGGTGAGGAAGATTCACCCTGAGCTAACATCCATTGCCAATCATCCTTTTTTTTTCTCTTGAGGAAGGTTAGCCCTGAGCTAATATCTATGCCAATTCTCCTCTATTTTGTATGTAGGATGCCTCCATAGCATGGCTGATGAGTGGAGTAGGTCCATTCCCAGGATCCAAACCTGTGAACTCCGGCTGCTGAAGCAGAGCATGCAGAACTTTAACCACTATGCCATGGGGCCAGCCCCCAAGAAACTTCATTATGTTTCTTAACAAGTTAACAATTGTTCATGGAACATCTACGCTAGCTAAAGTACCAGGTAAAAGGTTGCAGAGAGCACAAAGAGAAGGGTCTAATTCCACTATTTTTGCAACTGCAGCAAGAAAAAATAAAATTCTACAAATAATGAAAACACATCTGAAAACAGTAAGTGCTCACATGTACTGAGTTCCTATAGGGTGCTAGGCACCGTTCAAAGTACATTGTTTACTGACACTTTTAATCTTCCCAACAACCCTAAGAGGTAGTTGCTAATATTAACGCAAACTTATGTATGAGACAACCAGAGCAAAAAGGTTAAGTGATTTGGCCAAGGTCATACAGCCAGTAAATGGTGGAACCAGGATTTGAATCCAGGCAATCTGATGTCAAAGCCACATTCTTGATGGCCAAACCCCAACTCCTGGAGATGACATAAATACTGCTGATGTTCTGGAGTATTGCCATGCAATCTCAAAGCACAGCTCCAATAATATCCTTAGAATAAATCCTTCAAAACAAATTTACTGGGTCAAAGCGTATGCACGTTTTAAATTTCGATAATACCTAGTGCCTAGATATCAAGTAGACCCTGGACGGGCAGGAAAGATGGAAGAGGGTATTCCAGATGGCGGAAACAGCATGAGCAGCAGGATGATGGGGATCATGATCCAGCAGCAGCGGGAGCTTCATTTGTCTAGTGTATGGATGACGGGAGGGGAATGCATAATAGCAGGTCTTGGTAGAGCAGTGGGTGGGGGCTCTCTTCCCAGCTTTCTGGCTGCCTTTTTTCTCAAAGGATTTAGATTCTTCTTGAATCCATGCAATTGCACTCAACTGTACTAACTACGCTTGCATTCGTTATTTGGTAGAAAAAAAAAAGAGTATCATGGATCTTTCAGTGCTTCCTAGTTCTTAGTTAATTCTCCTAAAAACCTTTTATAGACAGCGAATGACTTGACTATTAAATTTTGAGGTACCCAACTCAGCTCTTTGCAAGAGGCCTGTTTTCTTTGAACTGAAAGAAAGTTTTACTAACAATAATGCTGCCTTTTGAATTGAAGATGATACTGCCTAACATGCCTTTAGCAGGGTATACATTGCCTTAGGTTACATTCCTCGAAGGAGAGCTGAATTTCCAGGGAGCAGGTAGGGTTTCTCTAGCTCCTTTGATTGGTTCCTGTGATTCCAGGCAGGAGCCTAACAAGCAGAAACAGGCAGGGAATGCTCCCCAAACACAATGATGTACTGACTCCTGCTCCCAACTCTGGTCCAGGGAGAGAGGTACATCACAGCCACAGCCTCAGGAACTGGAGCATCTCTCACAAGGCTCATGATATCAGGGGCCTTGTGGTGGATGGGCCAATTCATTGACCTGAAGTCCTTATCTCTACCTGCAGGTGTAAACAACACCGTAGCCTGGGGCATCCGATACCTTCCACTGCTGAGTCTTTCCTGTTATATATTCCACATTTATCAAGCACTTACAGTGAAACATGCATTATGCTAGGCTCTGTGAATGAATAAACAAAAGAGAGCTCCTTTCTCTCTGCTCTCACAGGGATAATAAATTTGGGTAGTAAATAGGTATGAAAAAATAACCACTTCCAAACATATGGCTATGAAGTATAGAAAGGGTACTGTTGAAGCTGGGTACCTGAGGGTTACTGTAAATATTCAATAAGATTATGTTTCAACCTTGTTAGGAAAAGAAGTTAATCTTGTCAATTTGCTGTTTAACCTGAGGGGTGACTCAAGGGTCACAGGGATTTATGAACTTGTTTTACAGAAGAAAAAGAATGCCTTCAAGGATCACCAGATAACCAGCCCCCAGCTGCTGCAATGCCCAGAAGTCAGAGTGCCCAGGGGCTTATTGGGAGTCAAAGAAACATGGATTTCCCCTTTGTTTCTCCAAAACTCCTCCTGCCAAGCCCCTGAGCTCTATAAACTCCCTGCTTTCTTCTCTTGTTAAGGCGGATTTGAGAGAACCCATCCTCCTGCTTTCTCATTCTGGCCAATTAGAATAAACCTTTCTCCATCTCCAAGCACCAATGTCTCAGTGATTGGCCCACTGCGCATTGGGCACAGAATTTGAGATTAAGCAGTCTGGCATCACTGTGAGAGAGTATAAATGGGGTAGGTGAGACTCTCATTTGGGTGGAAGGGCCTCTCTGACCTAGTGTGGTAGATTGATTGTTTTAATGACCCAACTCATCATCTTCCCTCTATCCATGCCCCTCACGGTGGAATTTGCAGATCTCCACTCAGGAAGGAAAGTAGAATATGCTGCCCCTTGATCCTAAGTCCAGAAATGTGATTTGCTCCAGCCAGTAGGGTGTTAGGAGACGTGACATGCCAGAGCATTGAAAAAACACTTCTTGTCTCTACTTATGCTCTTGCGCCTCGGCCATCCACCATGAGAATATTCTCCAGCTGGCCTGCTGGAGGATGACATGGAACAGAACTGAGTCATCTCAGTCTTCCTAGCTGAAGCCATCCTAGATCAGCCAACAGATTGCTAAGCACTAGACATGAGAGTGAGCTCAGCTAAGACCTGCAGAGTTATCAAGGTGAACTCCATCCCCCAAATGTGTGAACAAAACCCCACCCCCAAATGTGTGAACAACAAATGCCTACTATTGTATTGTATGCCAGTGAGGTTTTGTGGTTTGTACACAGCATTACTGTGGCAAGAGATAACTGATACATAAGGTGACATTAAAGCAGAACCCTAAGGAAGAAGCATCCAAGTAAAGCAAGGGAAGTCCTTGAGCCTTGAGAGAAAGTGAAAATAGACAGAAGTGGGTAGCTTCTAGATGTATATTGCATATAAAAAAGCCAGCCCTGGTGGTCTAGCGGTTAAGGTTGAGCACTTTCCACCACAGCCCTGGTTCACTTCCCGGCCACGAAACCACACCACCTGTCTGTTGGTTGTCATACTGTGGTTGCTGGGTGTTGCTGTGATGCCAAAAGCTATGCCATTGGTATTTCAAATACCAGCAGGGGCACCCACGGTGGACAGGTTTCAGCAGAGCTTCCAGACTAAGACAGACTAGGAGGAAGGTCCTGGCCACTCAGTTCCAAAACATTGTCCATGAAAACCCTATGAATAGCAGCTGAGCATTGTCTGACATAGTGCTGGAAGTAAGAGGACGGCACAAAAGACTGGGCAGTGTTCCACTCTGCTGTCTACAGGGTCGCTAGGAGTTGGAATCATCTCAGTGGCACTAACAACAAATTGGATATAAAATCAACAGGATATTGTGATAGATCAGATACAGGGAGATGAGGGTCTAAGAGGTACCCAAGGATGACCCCCAGGTATGCAGTTTGGGCAACTCAGTAGATAGTTGTAGATACTATATAGATAGTAGATACTATCCATAGTAGATAGCTATGGAATTTATTACAAAGAAAGGATGAAGGAAGAGTGGTTTTGGGGTGTATAAAAACTGAGAGTTCAACTGCAGATGAGGAATCGGGCTGCATGAGATTCATGTAAGTGGCGATGTCAGACAGACAGCCTTGAAATCAAAAGGGGCATATGGAAGGAATGGCGACATGAATTTGGGAGCAAACAACGGGTATATTTCCATCTATGAGATTGAACGATATGACTTGGAGCAAGAATGTTGATTGCGAATGGAGAGGGCCTGGGACTAAAAGTACTATAGTGTGTAGTGTGTGCGTGTGTGTGTGTGTGTTGCAGGGAGGTGTTCATGTGTATGCTGAACTACATGATAAAACGTAAGTTTTATTGTGACTTCATCAGGTACAAAAACGAACAAAAAAACTCAAAAACATTGTCCTAAGGCATAGTTATTGGGTTGCTGGTCCTAAGCCTTTATGTGCTGATGAGGGTAATGGGTAGAATAGTCTAAAGGTCTAAATTAATTTCCATCAGAAAAGACATGGAGACACTCCTGAAAGAAAAGAGATCTAGAAAGCAGTGATGTGGGATGGAACATGTGAAGAACAGCTGCTGTAATGAGTGGGACTTTGCCTGAAGAGGATTTTAGGAAGTTTTGCAGTCTCCCTTATGCTAGTTCTTCAGTAAAAAATGAATAAATGAATAAATATAGTCTCTCTCTCTCATTCTCAATTTTAATGAAACGTGTTTATAGTTAGAGTGGTACTTTAGATATCTTTTCTATTAGCATAACACATGCCCTGTGCAGCTGTTTGGTTGTTTTGGGCCCTCCACTGAATTTAACTTCCCCTGTGTTGTGTAATACCATCGGAGATTTGCATACAAGAAGTGCTGAATAAATACTTCTGAAATTAAAGAATGAATGGTTTTTACATGCAATTATTTATTTTTCTGAGCAAAAAAAATAACACATACAAACAAAACACAAAAGTAAAACAAGATTCAAAAACTCAAACGAATAAAGAAGCAGTACTTCACACTGGCTCATTCCACGGCGAGGTGAAAAAAAAGCACCCAGATTCCACACTTCCAAACAGAACTCTCTGTTCAGTCAAAGAATAAAGCCTTTTTCAGTACATTTACTTCAAAGTATATCAGTTTAAAAGATAAATATTAGAAATGTGACCAAGGTGATAGTTCTTAAAATAATGAATAGTTTGAGGAACAGGAATACAAAATATATTGGTTTTTCTCTCAGCACCTGTGAGTCACAAGGGCTCTTAAAAGGAGAATATAAACTCCATCAGTAAGTTTTTTTTTTTCTAATAATTTTATTTATTTATTTTTTTATGAGGAGATTAGCCCTGTGCTAACATCTGCCACTCTTCCTTGTTTTTTGCCGAGGAAGACTGGCCCCGGGCTAATATCCGTGCCCATCCTCCTCCACTTTATACGGGACACTGCCACAGCATGGCTTGCCAAGCAGTGCATCGGTGCGCGCCCAGGATCCGAACAGGCGAACCCCGGGCCAACGCAGTGGAGCGCGCACACTTAACCGCCTGCGCCACAGGGCTGGCCCCACCATCACTGCGTTTTGAGCTTTATGATCTTGATTCAAATTCTTACTTCATCTTATTAGAGAGAACAGGCATTTGGTGAGACCACGATTTAACACGACAAACGAGAAGCAGGTGAGCCTGCAAAATGACGCAGGGAAGCTTTTGGTTAACAGAAGAATTACTAAGCTAGTGAGACAGCACGTGAATGTTGAGGCTGAGGACGGAAGGCGGCCCCTCTGGGGGGCTGCTCATACTATACAGGCTGAATGCACTGAAATGAATAGCTCTTGACTGATCAGCCTGCCCGAACCTTCCTGGAAAACGTCTTGCTTTTATTTCTAACAGCAGTGTCTATACCTCACCTTTTAAAATCTTTCACAGTGATTGTGAATTAGTGATACCAACACCCTCAGAATCCCAAGAAAGCTTTCTTTTGCCAATCAATAGCATCCATTCTCAGCTGTCCCTTAGTGGTTACAATTATTATTACTTGGCATTAAATTGTCCTGCTCCATTTTCTCCCATCCCCCTTTGGAATTTTTATCAATAAACAATTAAAGAGAGCAAGTTATTTAGTGGCTTTTTTCTATACTGCTTTGGTATTGACTATTTCAGACATCAATGTTCTCAGCTAATCTCTCGATATTGAACATTATTACCATGAACATGATTAATCACCTTTTCTGAGTTTAAATTTATCTTTCCTACAGATAAAGGAAAAGGCGGATAGTTTTCAATATAGGGGAAGAAAACCTCAAGTGATAAAATTCCATACAATCTAATCCTTAATTATACATATATATATGTATTAGTATATGTACACATAGATATACATACAGGTGCAAACATATGTATATATATTATAATGTTATAAACATAAACTCATTGTTACTCAAGTCCTTTCAAAACAAGAGAAATGATACACTAATGTACCACAGGCTGTATCTGAGTAGAAATTATTTTATATCAAAAAAATAAACTTAAACTAGCTCATTTTCTATATAAATGGTTACTCAAACATGATTATGCTTCCTACATAAATAATGTCTGGATGAAGCTACAACATGTGCAAAGCTATTGGGCATTTTTATAACCTTTCTCTGTACCTGCCCCACACTTTATGGAGAATCCTCAATTGCTCCAGAAATCTTCCAATTGTGCCATGATTTGCTGGTGGGAGAAAAGGATCAGTAAACGCTGGATACACCTTGGAGGACTTAACAAAACATCCAGAGGAAGGAATGCAAAACAAGGAGACATAACTCAGAAGAAAATGACTATGCACGTGTTCCCATCCCCTCCTCCCTTGTTTTCCTCAAATCATCTTTCCTCCTAACCTCAAGACAACTGTTTACAACTACAAAGCTAATGGGAAAAGAGACCTACAAAAAGTTTCCTAGGCCAATAAACTTGTGTTATTACCTCAGCTGGGCAAGATGTAGAGATGTGGAGAACTCCCAGTTCTTGGTGAGCACGTAATTGTTCCTGTTCCCCACTGTCGTGACCACATGAAGGTTTAAGGGGGGCAGGACACAATACGGAAATGAGGACAATGGTAATCTGTATGATTCCCTAACCAACACTGATGGGCTATGGGAAATGACTCCTGATAATCTTGCAGGATGGACTCTACACACACACATACATGATTTAAGATGCAACATTGCACTAAATAAACCTGTAATTTCTCACATCAAGCTACAGCAAGGCTCAACTGATGTAATTAAATTGACACATTCAATGGCTAGTTACTGAAAGAACACCACATATTTGTTTTTAAAATGTAGTATGGTTCTGACAGCTGGTCTTAACATGAAAATAATTGTAGTAACTATCTTAGTATAGATGTCAATTCCCTGGATTATTTGGTTGAGGCAAATTCACTCAATAAACTTAGTTAAAATCAGCTCATAATCTTTCTCCTATTAAAAAAAAGTAAAATTTATTCATTGTCTTATTAGGTGAATAACATATTAAACCAAATATAAAAAGACTTTCTTCCTCGTTTTGTGTGCATGTGGGTAAAATAAAATCCTCAGAATATTTACCTAAAAGCCTATATATGAAAAATTGAGGATTTTACGTACATTTTGACTAATAGCCAAATGATAACTAACGTCCTTAGGTCAAAAACATAATTGAAAAATCAGTGGAATCAGTAGATTGATTGATTTATTTATTTAGATTAATTCTTTTTGGTCAACAAACATATATTTGGTGCAAAATATGTTCCAGAAATTCTTTTGTTTTAGGGAGGATATAAACATGACTAAAATAAGGTCTTTACTTTGGAAGCTCTCATAATTATCAGGAAGCACACAGATAAACTCATATTTGCAATACAACGTAAAAAATTAAAAAATAACTGAATATTGAGGTAAAGACTTAACAAGGAAACGTTCCTTGTTATATTTTAATGTTATTTTCATTACAAATGTAATAATAGACTTTATATATCATACATTTGTGTATGGTCTAAATCACTATACTAAAATAAACACCCATTTACCCACCTCTCCAATTTAAAACACAGGTTACCAATATCATTGTATTGATCTATATAGCCCTCCCCATCACATCTTTCTGTCTACATACCTGCCAGAAGAAAACACTTCCTTAAAATTCTGAGTTGACTGGAGACCTGTTTTATTTCTTGTATATAATCAAATAGCCATATATCCATAAATAACATATCTTAAATTGTGTTTACTTTGAACTTTATAAAAAGTGCATCATATTGGATGTAGTCTTCTGGAGTTTCCTTTTTTCTTTCAAGCTTGTATTTCTAAGATTTCTAGATATCACTGTGTGTAGTGACAGTCCACTCATTTTCACCGTAGTATAGTATTCCAGTGTAGGAATAGACCACTATTTATTCTCCAATTGATGGTCATTTAGATTGCTCCCCCTGCCTTTTCTTTTTTTTTTTTTTCCCATTATGAACATGCTACTATCCATTTTCTTGCAGAGTTATCTTGGTGCACGTATGCTAGCCTTTTGGTAGGTTGCCTAAAAGTGGATTTTCTGGATTGTAGGGAATGTAATGTTCAATTTCACATAATAGTATGAAGTTGTTTTCCAAATGGCAGGACCAGTTTAATCTCCCAACAAGCAGAGACTACAAGCACTCTTGATAATGTACATCATCATCAACTCGCGGTACTGTCTGACTTTTTAATTGCCACCAATCTATTGAGTATACAACATTTCACTGTGATATTTGCATGTCCCTGATTAATAATGAAGGTTAGAATAACTGTGTATATTAGTCTGACCAGGAATCAAGGGTGGAAGAAAAACCGTACGTGATTGTGGGGAGGGAGGAAGGAGAATGTTGTCTTTGGTAACCTGGGATACCTTGCCATTGCCTTGCACTGTGATAGGTTCACAAAAATTTTTTTCTAAATATATAATTTAGGTCATTCTCTAAGGAAGCTTACAATTTCACTAAGAAAATGACTTCTGCATGAAAAAAGTTTGAAATGAAACACATTCTTAACGTCCCCGGCACACAGTGGGTGGGTGCTCTATAAATCTTTCTTGAATGAACAATTGCACAAGATGTCCTCAGATGAGCAGGATATCTTCCAGCTGCCTCATGCCCCAAAATGGAAATAATCTTTTCTACCCCAAACCTACTCCTCCTCTAGTCTCTTCTTTCTCTGCAGTGGCATCTATGTCCACCCACATTCTTAGAATGGAAAACTAAGTTATCCTTGACTCTGCTACACCTTTCATGCTTTCACTCACTAATAACCGAGTCCTGCCAGTTTTACATATTATAGATCATTGATTCTCAAAGTGTGGTCCATAGATGACTGGGTTTCCCTAAGACCCTTTCAGAGTGTGCCCGAGGTCAAAATTATTTCATAATAGTACTAAGAAGTTAGTCCTTTTTTCGCCATCTTGACATTTACACTTGTACAAAAGCAATGGTCGATAAAACTGCTGGTATTGTCACACAAATCAAGACAATGACACCAAACTTCTAGTGTACCTGAAGTTACTGGATTTTTCATCCTCACACACTCACTGTTAGAAAAAATACACTTAAGAATGTCCTTCTTGAATCAGTAAAATTTATCAATTTTATTAAATCTTGACTCTTAACAGCATGCTTTTTTAATATTCTGCATGGCAAAATGGGAAGATGCAGAAGTATTATTTCTGTAGTATACTGAAGCACTTATGGGATTGAGTTTTGAACTAAAGGAGTCATTCTTCCCACGTAATACCATTTTTACTTGAAAGAATGACTGATAGGCAAACTAGGGTTATTCAGACTTGGGCCTATGACAAACATTTTCTCAAAAATGAATGAAGTGAGTCTGTCACTTTGAAGCAAATAACTGACAGTATTTGTTGTCAATGATAAAATTCAAGCTTCCCAGCAAAAATCAGAATTTTGGAAAACTTGTATCCAGCACCATGCGTTTGACAGCTTCTCAATACTTACAGACTTTTCTGATGAGGTCAGGGGTAACATTAATGAATGTGACTACATATGAAAGCAATTTATGCTGTGATCAAATAATATGCCTTTGGAACTACAGTATCAACCAAAAAATGACACTTTAATGCGAAAAGTTCTTCCCTATTGTGGCTAGTGATAGTCCATTGACCCATTTCACCATCAAATACTTATTGAGCACCTACTCTGTGCTAGGTTCTGAGATAAAGCAGTGATAAAAAAACAGACAAATATTCCAGACCTTGTCCTAAAAATTTTGCATATATTAATTACTTTAATGTTCACAATAATATTGTAAGAAAAGTAGTATTAATAACCTCATTTTGCAATTGAGGAAATTGAGCCATAGGGAGGATGAATAACTTGATTAGGTCACAAGCTTGCAAATAATGGAACCAAGCCCTTATTAAGTCCATTCATCATGGTAGTATTATGCAAGACAATATGAAACAGTTGAATCTCATCACATATGCTTAAAATTCCCCTCTGACTCTAGAGTAACAAGAATATCGGACATTTAGAGCATCCTTACTAAGCGTTAGGCACCTTTCAAAGAGCTTCATGAGACTCAATCCTCACACTAATCCTATAAGGTACGTACAGATTATGCGCCCATTTTACAGATGAGGAAACTGAGGTTCAAACCTCAGTTATGTAATTTGTCAGTGTTAAATATCTAAGAAGAGGCTGGGAGTCAAACTCAGATCTTCGGCTTCTTGAGATCCTTTTCTTAACCATTAGGCTATACTTCCTCGCAAAGAATAACCATGCCTCAATTCACACTCTCAAAGTAACAAATCAACCAATTACCAGGGATTAAGGTTAGAGAAGCTTAATGTGAAAATAGAAAGGAATCAATTTTGCAGGCAAGCAAAAACTTTTTGATTCACTCACCCAATCCCCATTTATCCCTAGGGATTTGATGCCTGTCTTAAAAGCTGCTGATATGAAAACCCAAACATCTGTCTAGACTTTCTTTTGTTTCTTTCTCCAGTTGAGCTCTGTTGTTCTTGAACTTCAGTATCAGAATTACCACAGAGAGTTGTACACATAAAATCACGTAGCAGTACTTTGGGGGTGTTTGAAAGCATTTTCAAGAGTAATTTTGACTCTGTGGCATTTTTTTTCTTATGTGCTGACTTTACAACCTGTCCTTCACTATAACAAAGCCAGGGCAACATTTTTTTTTATAACAATCCAGAGAAAATACAGGTAAACCCTCGAATATGTATTGGAAAACATTCCTAAAGACCTCTGGGGTGGGAGCAGGGAGGAGCAGGATTAACCTAGGTGTCAAAATTAGTTAATATACACGTCATCAATCTTAATGCTATTTTCATAACATCACCATGATAACTTCTTAGTGCTTCAGTTTCCACATCTGTAAAATGGGGATAAAAACAGCACCAGCACCTACCTCGTGGTGAAGTTATGAAAACTAATTAAGGTTAATTTGCCAAGAGCTTAGGATATTGTGTGGCATATAGTGAACACTATGGATAATCAAAATAAAATGAACATGAAAATGTGTCACTGAGTTATGGAATGAAGCACACAAAGGTGGACGTACATTTCCAAATATCAAAGAGTAAATCAGAGATAGGTCTTGAAACTGTTCTCCTGGCCTGTAGTGTCTATAAAGTCACATTATTCCTAAGGAAATGGTGGAATAACTAGTCGCTCCCAAGCCTCCATGAGTAGCTTCACAGTGGGGACAACAGAACCAGAGGGGAAGCCTTTCTTGAACTTTGCGCCTGGTGTCAGTGACCACACTGGTTTGGTTTTGTTTTTCTTCCCACGGGCAAGAAGAAGGCACACAGGTGGGCAAACAGCAGCTGGGCCTGGAAGGTGGCAAGACGGCCTGTGTGGTGCCAATCAAAAGACCAAGGTAATGACACCATAGAGGCAGCAGACCCTGGGAAGGAGCTGAATTTACTTCTCGTTGGCCTGGAATGCACTTTGTTATTCCTCCTTCACTTCTGACAGTGCTAAACATAAATGCCGCATTTTCAAGATTAATTTTTAAACTCACTAAAAATTACTGCAACACAGAAGCTTCTATTCAATTTTCAATTTGGCTGGGCATTCTTTTTTTTTGGTCCAAAAAATTGTTACTGAGCATCCGGACACTTGAAGCCAAGTCACCATTGTGATAGGCATTCTGAATAAACTGATGAACAAAGTCCCAAAGCACTTTATAGTCTACATAATCTCATCAATAGTTTTAGTTTAATTTGTATTCTTCTAAATTGGGATATAGTATTGTAGTATAAAATATAAGATGGATAACTGCCTTAGTTAAATATCTCTGAGTCAGTGGCATAGAGAGTCTAGAATACGGGCTCCATGCAAGGTTAGCTGCAGGAGGCTGGGAACTGGGGGTAAGCTGCCAGCGCACAAAAGAAGATCAGAGCAACACAGTTTATATATGGACATTGTAACAGATGCTGTAGGTGTCCTGCCCACATCCCCTTGGCATTGACCATTCCCAATGTAGGCTCAACCCTACAGCTCCAAGGGCAAAAGCACTTCCCTCTCCTAGATTGAGGGTTTTCTCTGGCACCAGAGCCTGCCAGGACTATGCCCAGAAGCGCTGGGAGTTAATGCCCTTTCTCCACAAGGAACAGTCCTCAATGCGTGACTGACGGGAGTGGTGAATAAATACCACGGATGACTTGTTCCTTGGTGGGAACGACTCTGAAGTGTAAGATGTGCGCTGTCTCCCAGAGAACCCCGGAGTCTGAGCTCCCACTGGAGTAACTTGTTTGATAATGCACCCTTAGTGTCACTGACTCTTCTTTCCCTGTCTCACTTCCCACTCCTGGCAGTGCCTTCTAAAAAACTACTTGCAAAGAAATCCATGCCTTACAGTCTCCTCCTGAGGGAACTCAAACCAAGACAGGGTAATTCAGGGTGCTCCTGGATTACTCAGTTTTACTCACTTATGTCTGGACCTCAACAGCAAAATCAATGTCTATTTACCTACCAAATGAAAGCCAAGTCTCAATTTTTCATCAACTCTAATACAGCCGCCTTGTAACAGCTTTTAGGAAGCCTACTGCACCATTTTAGGGTACACAGAATAAGTTAATTAGACTCAAGGAAGCCAAGAAATCAATTAGAGTGAATCAGGTTATAAATCTCCAGCTGCCTGCTGTTTTACATTACATATGGAAATATCACAAAAGACAAATCAAATGATCTTTGAGAAATTATAACTGTTGTCATTCGCCTCTATTAGGCACTGGCACTCACTCAGTTACTTTTAAGCAGTTGGGAAACACTGTCAGAACACAGCAGCCTAATGGTTCGAAGTCCTGGAGGTTGGAAGAGAAACTGACGGTGGAACAGTCTCTCTTTGAGTCACACACACTCAAGGACTCTGAGCCCCCTGGGGCAGTATCAAGGCTTTATTCATCCTGAGATCAACCACAGTGATGCACTGTCTTCGTTTATCAGCCTGATCAACCCCATTTATAACTTCACCTTTCAGCAGAGACCTACTTTCATAGCATTTAATATGATATACTTAGGAGCCAGGCTGCCTGGGTTCAAATCCTGGTTCCACCTCTAACCAGCTGTGTAATTTTGAGCAAATTACTTAACCTCTCTATGCCTCACTTTCTTCACCCCTAAAGTGGAAATAATAATAGAACCTACATCACAGAGCTGTGATAAGGATTCATGAGTTATCCCTTTCTACTCACTAGAGCTGCACCGAGGACCAGCAGCATCGGCACCCCCGGCGGAGGGAGCTGGATGGAAATGCAGTTCCTCAGGTCCCAGGCCAGACCCACTGAACCAGAGTCTGCATTTTAACAAGATCCTCAGGGGATGTGTTACGGCCCAAGACTCACTGACTTCACACATGTCAAGTGCTTAAGGCAGACTCGACAGGCTGACAGTGCTCAATCAGTTTTAGCTATTACTATCTCAGCTAACGAGACACTTCCCCAGGAAAGTCTTTACTGATCTCCAAGAATGAGGTAAGTACTTCTATAATACCATTCTCGCGTGGCACAAGCCACAGTCATACTTCTACACGTTTTTTTTTTAGTTACTTGATACATGTCTTTCACATGGACTTATTTGATGGTGTCACAGATCCCATTTCCCAGAAGCAGACCCTTTGGGGGAAAGTACACTAGCACGCGATTTATTAACACAGTGCTCAAAGGAGAAGCAGATAGCGGAGGGGGGAGGCAAAATGGGACAGGGAAGAGAAAGAAGCCAAGCAAGTTACTATCTCAGGCAAAGCCCTGGTCTCAGCCTGATCCTAGAAGGAACTCCGGAGAGTAAATTATATTAGTGTTTGCAGCCTTGAGGCAAGGGAGCTAGACATCCATAATCACACTCCAGTCAATCACTGGCTGAAGACTTGCCCAGGAGGAAACTCCCAGGCACTCCTGGCACCTTGGAAGAGTAGCCCAAAGGCTGTGTTCTGAAGGAGGGAGCAGGAGTTAGGAGTGAAGCATGCGAAGATGGGGGATGGGAACCCAGGACTAAGAAGCGGGGATCTGAGGCCATCTGTGCAGGGCACTGACAGTGTCCACTACAGTTGGGCACTACACAGATGCCTGATGGTCCCAAACAGGCCTCTGTGCCATCCTATCACCCCACTCCCACTCATTCATTCACGCATTCGACAAATTATGTCCTGAGTACCTACTATGTGCCAGGCACTGTTTGAGAAGCTGGTGATACAGCGTGGATGGGAGATGGGGCTTACAAAGTCTAGTGGAGAATAAGATAATAAGTAGTAAACATATACATATCTCAGATATTTCCAGCTAGTGAAAAGTGCTATGACTACATAAAACAGAGTAATAGAGAGAATGACTGCCAGGGCAGGGAGAGGAAGGTAAAGTCGTTAACTGGAGTTGATGCTTCAGTGCCCCACTCAGGTCCCACTCACTGGGCTGGTGCCCCCGTTCCACAAATGCTGCAGGTGTGGCCAACAGCTCCTACCTGCCCTCTTCTCAGGAGACGTGCCCTTGGCTGAGGAGTACCACCTCGGCTGGAAGGTTATGCACCCACCCCTGGGAGGTAGAAGCTGCTGGTAGCCAATGAGGTGTTGGATACATGTGGTGCAATTCACACCCCAGAGCTTCCTGTGGGACCGGGCTGAGGCGAGACCTCTCCTGCTCCATCTTGACTTACCTTCTAGCGCTACCCTATTCTGATTCCGTCACTCTCTTTCTCCTGAGAGCATTCCCTCAATAAATCACTTGCATAGGACTCCCCATTTCTGGCTCTATTTCCAAGGAACCTGACATAAGATAATTTCTCTTTTCTCCAGAATTTTCTTTCCCTGCCAGCATCCCAGGGCCAGAGTTCCAGCTCTCTAGATGCACAGCCACTTCTCATTTCCTTGTAGCCTCCAGGCCCCTCCAGGAGAGGAAGCATGGTAGCAAAAGGTCCATTTCCATTTGCATTGGCCTCTTAATGGAAATGCAAGAGTGGAGAAGACCTAAAACACAGACTTCTTCGAGATCCGCCAAGAATTCCTGATGTACTAGTTGGGAGGGTCCCCTGCTGTCCAGCTTTCTGGCAACTAGTCTGAGTCATGGAGAGACAAACAATTGATAGTTACATCTCAAATAGAGAAATCCTCCAGTTTATAGTGCACTTAATAAGTTGCTGCCAACTACAAGCATGAAAATGGCTAAATCCAGCATATACCTTCATCCTCCTCTCAATGAAGACATCTCAAATCTTTCTTAGGGGAGACGTCAGTAAAAGCTACCTAAACTCTCAATGCTTAAGCTTCACTGGTTATAAATAGGTTTCTAACTGTTCACTGTACCTTAGGTTTCTGAGGCAGTAATGAAGCAAAGATCATTGTCACATGTAAATGCCATAAATTCCTTGAGCAATTACTAGTCTGTATAGGTGAGTTGAGGGGATGAACAAGCCAAGAGGGTCCATGTTGATTCTTTGTACATCCATCATGCAGATGCTATGATTCTGTTGGCTTAATTATTACACCTTGTAGAGGTGAATGCAGGGAATATGCTTGCCTTGTTGGCAGCTTCCCAGGGGACCAGTACTGAGTAATTGCTTTCCATCCCTGTAGGAATCATCGACATGGAACCACAGGCACCATCTGGCTCTCTGTCCCTCCCCCACATGCCCAGCAAGCCGCCTGAGGACAAAATGAAGTATTTTGGGTGGCAGTTCTCATCAATAAGCTGGTGACATCTTGTTTCCTTCTTTATTCTAATCACAAATTTTATATCATTAAATATCTCTTACACCTGAAACCACTATGCTAACTACGTATATACAAATATATTTCATATTATATCATAAATAATATTATATAGTAGTATTATCTAATATTATACAAATATATGCATATATGTAATATTGAATTGTGATCCTTTGGGGTTTGGGTAAAGAAAGTCACACACAAACAGGTAAAAAATATTTAATAAACAGCACTGTAAAAATTGGCTGGTGATTTCTGAGAAAAATACATTCATTTGAATCTCATCTATCACAAAATTCAAAGTAAATTCCTGTTGGATTAAAAAAAGGTAAATACTAAAATGAGAGATGAAAAACATGGATCTGAGTATCAGCTTTATGGATGACTTGGGTTTTTTTTTAATACATAAAACAAATGAAAGAAGTGTAAAAAAAATTCACTGATAATTTCAACAGTATAAGACTTTTAACTTCTTCAGGCCAAAACCATCACATTTAGTTACAAGGAAAATAGGAAATCAGGAACTATATTAAAAATATAATAGATAAAAGGATAACGGCCTTATTATAAAGAGATCCTCTGCTTAATATAAAGAGCTCTGGCAAATGAATTCTTGGGGTTTCATTGAAGGAAATCTCTTAGGAATATTCAAGAGCCCTAATATACAATAGGCACTAACTATTTGTTCAATAATTAACAATTAATTAACAATTGACAAAGAGGGAAATGGGTAAAGAGCACACACATACAATTTACGGAAATGTACAGGATTCATACACTGGATGCTGCGGGTGCCCCACCTCATCACCATCTTCCAGCTCCTGGGAGTGTTGGCTGCTGACAGCTCACAGTTGCCCTTTCTGAAAATTGCCTTCATCCAAATGGGAGGCATCTCACCTGGGAACCTACAGGTCTATCCTGGGGCCAATCTCAGCAAATCACTGACTCTCTTGGGTGAGAGAGGGCCAGACAACAAGAGGAACTAGTAAAATATGAATATGTTGTTGTTGTTAGTGCCTTCAAGTAGATTTTGACTGCTAGTGACGCTGTGTGCAACAGAGAGGAACCCTGCCCGGTCTATTTGCGCCATCCTCTCACCTTCCAGCGCTATATCAGACAATGCTCTGCTGCTATTCATAGAGTTTTCATGGCCAATTTTTTCGGAAAGGGTGGCTAGACCTTCTTCCTAGTCTGTCTTAGTCTGGAAGCTCTGCTAAAACCTGCTTGCTGGTATTTGAAATACCGGTGGCACAGCTTTCAGCATCACAGCAACACGCAGCCGCCACAGCATGACAACCAACAGATGGGTGGTGTGGTTCCCTGACCAGGAAACGAACTCGGGCCTTGCAGAGAGTGCCAAATCTTAACCAGGGCTGGCTTATATACTATGAGGATCATAAAAGTATATACAGTGGAAGTTAATGGCATTAATGTAAATTTGGCACATACACATAAGATGGCAGCCCAAGAAAACATATCTTACCTTCTTATGCTATGCCTCTCCGATCCACTCTAAAATGACCAATGGACAATAACAAGCAGAGAATAATATATCAGCCTCGAGACAATACCAATAATATTCAACATCAAACTTCTGCTACATATTAATGAGAAGGGAAATCAAAGGGAAACACCAAGGGCTACCCTGCATGCCTCCATCTTGAGAAATAAACACAACATGATTGGAAGCAATCCTTGCAGGATCCTAGGAACCCCACCCTCCATTTGGTGGGTACAGGACTAGCCAGCCCCCATGGAGAGGCCCCAGTCTCATGAAGCAGCTAACCACGCATACTTTTGATCATGTTCCTGACCTGGAGTGTATTTCCATGATGCAGCAGGTAGAAGAAGGCCATGCATGGTCACACTGTGTACCTGATAAGGAAGCCAGGCCAAGAAGAAAGTTACATACAGAAAACCACCATGCCCTTCAAGCAGCTAGGTCATTGAACTAGCGATATAATTATACTAATATAACACCCAGAGAAGGTTTCCTAAAAAAATATTTTTTTAATATAGAAACATGAAAGGATCCAAGAATTCAACCATCATTATTTTATGGTTAAGGGCAAATGTCAGGTCTACATTACAGATGATGCTTTGTTCAAGGATGAATAAATATTAAAAGGAATAAAAAAGTTTTAAAAGCTTAAGCCCTAACGATACTGCACTAAATATATATATAAAGGAAAACCAGAACAAGGAGAAGGAGCATATATTTGGGGAAATATTTACTAGAGCAAATATAAGTGAAACATCCGCTGTATAAGACCAATAAAATTCCTCGAAACAAGAAGTATATAAACAACGAGAAGATAAGGCCAGAGAATGAGATAAAATAGGAGCTAAGACACAGGCAGAAACAAAACAAGAGCTGGGTAGGCTAAGAAGACAACGCCGAAAAAAATACCGTAGCAAAATTAAAATTTTTATTAGAAATAGGACGCATAATTGTCAGAGCAGAAAAAAAATCAAACCACTGGTGCAGGAACATAGAGTGGAAAAAAAGAGATCAAAACAATGAGAAAGAAGATAATACATATGAAAAGTAATCCCAAATAGTGCCAACTGATACTCCAGAGGATGAGGCCAGACAGACCCATGAGAAATAAGAATTAAGAACAGAGTGGAAGGAAACATTTCCAAATCTGTCTATCTAAAATAATTCCCAAGATTCCAGGTGAAAGTTATAAAACAGTATTAATGTACACACATATTACGAGTTGATTTTTTTTTTTAAATATTTCAGAGAGAGAGAAAAAAATCCTTAGATCTTTCAGGAAGCTCTAAAACAAAAACAGCAACAATCTCTTACAAAGAAATAAAAATCAGGACACCCTCACCTCTCCTATCACATACCAGAAGATAAGGGGAGAGGGTCTATAGAGTTTTGAAGGAAAATGGCTGAAATGAAGGATTTTAGACAATCATCCAAGTACTTGGATAAAGTCAATAGAATGATATTTTGATATGCATGAGCACATCAAGCATAGTATATATGAAATCTTTCTCAAAAGTATCACTAAAATATATAGGTACTCTAGTCAAACAAGATACAAATCAAAATTAAAGCTTCAGAATGGAGGAATCCCGATTAAAAGAAAAAATCTAATAGTAAGTATTCAGTATAGTAAAATGTGATAATAAATCTAATTGTTTACTCTTTCATTCTCTCATTAAGTAAACATTTATTGATTGCTTATTAAATACAAATAAAATATTTGTCATAAATATGGTAACAGAACAAATTTCCAAGAAAATAAATACTTATAGAAACAGAAGGCTAGATCTCGAGTCAAGATGGCGGCGTAAGCAGACTCTGAACTCACCTCCTCCCGTGGACACAGCCAATTTACAACTATTCGTGGAAAAATTACCCGAGACAGAACTGAAAACTGGATAAGAGGAACTCCTGCAACAACGGACAATCCCAACTGGGGTAGAAGAGGCAGAGACTCCCTTCTGGAGAGGAAAAACGCCGCCTTCACAAGCCGCCAGCTTCACGGCCGCCGGGGAGCAGCCCACAGGTACGCAGCCTCCCTGGAGGCGCGGGGCCCTGAGCCGGGGAGCGCCCCCGCTGTGGGCATTTTGTGGACCCAGCACAATCGAGACCAGCGGCAGAATATCTGACTGTGCCTGCTACTAAAACATTGGGGAGCACCCCCAGAAAACCCGGTTCACAAAGAAACTAAAACTGGCTCTTACAGGGCCCGTGCGCAAACTCACCCGTTTCATAAAGCATCCTAAAATCACCAGAAAAAAAGGTGCACAGTGCTTTGGTGAAAAGAGACTCACCTAATAGGCCCTGAGTGCATCTCGGTGAGGGGTGAGACCTCTCCAGGGACCGGGACATTGGCAGCGGCCATTGTTGTGGCCTGGTGTGGGCGTGCTGACACAGACGCCATTGGAGTTCTCCCTGAGGCCTGCTAGCCCAGGGTCTGCCCCACCGGCTAGAGCACCGATTTAATCCAGCTCAGCCAGGGCAGGCAGCCCACCCTAGAGACTGGCCCCACCCAACAACAAGCCCTCAGGCAACTTGTGGGCCTGCATAGATTGGTGACTGGATTCTCTGCAGCCTGGCAACTGAGCCGACTTGAGCGGGGCAGGGTGTGAACAAGGAGCCGGTGGAGAGTGGGGCGGTGGCAGAGTGTGTGGGGCTCCCGCCGTGGAGAGACTGGGTCCGCTTGGGGAGGTCGGGGCACTCACAAGGGGCAGGACTGCGTTGACTGTGTGTGTGGACCTGTGGGTGGCAGGGCTTGTCAGCTGCAGAAGACTTGTGCTTCTCAAAGACCCACATAGGGGGTTTGCCCCACCTTCCAAAGCCTGAAACAATTGGGTGCTCCTGTGCCTGAGGCCAGCCCCACCCAGCTGCAATCCTCAGAGAGCTGACAAGAGACCTAATAGGCTAGAGGCTTACAGCAATTGTAAGGCCCTGAGCCTAACAACCTGCCACGCTGGGGGCCTACTCACTTAAAAGAAATACTGCAACACAAATGTGGTATTAGAACTTGCAGCCAACAGTGCTGGGGATCGCCACACCTGATAAAGAGACTGAAGGGCCCACAACAACTACAAGCAGCTGAGAATTACAACAGCTGGTCAGGAGCATAACTAGGCCTCCCTGGGCGCCTACAGGGAGAGCAAACAGGCCACAACAGAAGGACACACATAGCCCACATAGGGGTCACCCCTGGAACATTGAGAACTGAGGGAAGCACACTGGAAGCCTCCTAAGGCATCACTTACATAAGGTCACCTATCCAAGAGCAGGAGACGTAGCTGACCTACCTAATACATAGACACAAACACAGGGAAAGAGGCAAAATGAGGAGGCAAAGGAATACATTCCAAGTAAGGGAACAGGACAAAACCCCAGAAAAGGAACTAAGTGAAACAGAAATGAGCAACCTACCTGACAGAGAGTTCAAACTAAGAGTGTTAAGGATGCTCACTGATCTGGGGAGAAGAATAGATGAACTCAGTGAGAATGTCAACAAAGAAATGGAAGATATAAAAAAGAACCAATCAGAAATGAAGAATACAATACTGGAAATGAAAAATTCATTGGAGGGACTCAAAAGTAGAGTAGGGGATACAGAAGAACGGATCTGTGAGCTGGACAAAAGACTAGAAGAAATTACCCAAGGTGAACAGGTAAAAGAGAAAGAATTAAAAAGAGTGAGGACAGTCTAAGGGACCTCTGGGACAACATCAAGCGCACTAACATCCATGGTATAGGTGTCCCGGAAGGAGCAGAGCGAGACAAGGGGGCAGAGAATCTATTTCAAGAAATAATAGATGAAAACTTCCCTAACCTAAGGAAGGAAACAGACATCCAGGTACAGGAAGCACAGATACAAGATAAACCCAAACAAGATAAACCCAAAGAGGCCCACACCAAGACACTTCATAATCAAAATGTCCAGAATTAAAGATAAAGAGAGAATCCTAAAAGCTGCAAGAGAATGTCAAGCTACATACAAAGGAAACCCCATAAGGCTATCAGCTGACTTCTCAGCAGAAACCTTACAGGCTAGAAGAGAATGGCACGATATATTTAAAGTGCTAAAAGGAAAAAACTTACAGCCGAGAATACTCTACCCAGCAAGGTTATCATTCAAAATGGAAGGAGAGATCAAAATTTTCCCAGACAAGCAAAAATTAAAGGAGTTTGTCACCAAGAAACCAGTGCTGCAAGAAATGTTAAAGGGACTGATTTAAGGGGAAAAGAGAAGACCACAAATAGCAAAAATTATCTATTTCCATGATTAGAATGTAATGGATACAAATGCACAAAAAAGAGGTTAGATATGATATCAAAAACATAAAAGGAGGGAGGAGAGGAGTTAAAGAGTACAGCTTTCAGAGAGAGGTCAAACTAAAGTGACCATCAATTCTGTATAGAAGAAGAAAGGAACAGAGAAGGACTACTAAAACACTGAGAGACAAAAAAAAGTTAAAAAATGGCAGTAAGTACATACTTATCAATAGCTACTTTAAACGTCAATGGACTAAATGCTCCAATTAAAAGGCATAGGGTGGCTGACTGGATAAAAAAACAAGACCCATATATATGCTGCATACAAGAGACACACTTCAGACCTAAAGACACTCACAAACTGAAAGTGAAGGGATGCAAAAAGATACTCCACGCAAATGGCAATGAAAAGAAAGCTGGGGTAGCAGTACTCATATCAGACAAAATAGACTTTAAAACAAAAACTGTAAAAAGAGACAAAGAAGGGCATTACATAATGATCAAGGGAACAATCCAACAAGAGGATATAACACTTGTAAATATCTACGTACCCAATGTAGGTGCACCTAAATATATAAAGCAATTATTAACAGACATAAAAAGAGAAATAGACAGTAACACAATAATAGTAGGGGACTTTAACACTCCACTTACACCAACGGATAGATCATCCAAACAGAAGATCAATAAGGAAACATTGGCCTTAAATGACACACTAGAACAGATGGACCTAGTAGATATATACAGAGCATTCCATCCAAAAACCAAAGAATACACGTTCTTTTCAAATGCACATGGAACATTCTCCAGGATTGATCACATATTAGGCCACAAAACAAGTCTCCATAAATTTAAGAAGATTGAAATAATACCAAGCATCTTTTCTGACCACAAGGGTATGAAACTAGAAATCAACTATAGGAAGAAAATCAGAAAAGCCACAAATACGTGGAGATTAAACAAAATGCTACTGAACAACGACTGGGTTAACGAAGAAATCAAAAAATACCTGGAGACAAATGAAAATGAAAATACGACATGCCAGAATTTATGGGATACAGCAAAAGCGGTTCTAAGAGGGAAGTTTATAGCGATACAGGCCTATCTCAACAAACAAGAAAAATCTCAAATAAACAATATAACAATGCACCTAAAGGAACTGGAAAAAAAAGAACAAACAAAGCCCCAAATCAGTAGGAGGGAAATAATAAAAATCAGAGCAGAAATAAATGAAATAGAGACCAAAAAAACAATAGAAAAAATTAATAAAACCAAGAGCTGGTTCTTTGAAAAGATCAACAAAATTGACAAACCTTTAGCTAGACTCACCAAGAAAAAAAGAGAGAAGGTGCAAATAAGTAAAATCAGAAATGAAAGAGGAGAGGTTACAACAGACACCTCAGAAATACAAAAGATTATAAGAGAATACTATGAAAAGCTATATGCCAACCAATTCGACAATCTGGAAGAAATGGATAAATTCTTAGAATCATACAACCTTCCAAAACAGGATCAAGAAGAAGTAGAGAATTTGAATAGACCAATCACCAGTAAGGAGATTGAAACAGTAATCACAAACCTCCCCAAAAATAAAAGTCCAGGACCAGACGGCTTCCCTGCTGAATTCTACCAAACATTCAAAGAAGACTTAATACCTATCCTTCTCAAACTCGTCCAAAAAATTGAGGAGGGGGGGAAGCCCCCTAACTCATTCTACGAAGCTGACATTACCCTGATACCAAAACCAGACAAGGACAACACAAAAAAAAAAGAAAATTACAGGCCAATATCACTGATGAACATCGATGCAAAAATCCTCAACAAAATACTAGCAAATCACATACAAGAATACGTTAAAAAGATTATACACCATGATCAAGTGGGATTTATTCCAGGTATGCAGGGATGGTTCAACATTCACAAATCAATCAACATAATACACCACATTAATAAAATGAAGAACAAAAATCACATGATCATCTCAATAGATGCAGAGAAAGCATTTGACAAGATACAGCATCCATTTATGATAAAAACTCTGAACAAAATGGGTATAGAAGGAAAGTACCTCAACATAATAAAGACCATATATGACAAACCCACAGCTAATATCATCCTCAATGATGAAAAACTGAAAGCTATCCCTCTAAGAACAGGAACCAGACAAGGATGCCCACTCTCACCACTCCTATTTAACGTAGTACTGGAAGTCCTAGCCAGAGCAATCAGGCAAGAGAAAGAAAGAAAAGGGATCCAAATTGGAAAGGAAGAAGTGAAACTGTCACTATTTGCAGATGACATGATTTTATAGATAGAAAACTCTAAAGAATCCACCAGAAAACTTTTAGAAGTAATAAACGAATATGGTAAAGTTGCAGGATACAAAATCAACATACAAAAATCAGTTGCATTTCTGTACACTAACAACGAAGTAGCAAGAGAAATTAAGAATACCATCCCATTTACAATTGCAACAAAAAGAATAAAATACCTAGGAATAAACTTAACCAAAGAGGTGAAAGATCTGTACACCGAAAACTATAAAACATTTCTGAAAGAAATTGAAGAAGACACAAAGAAATGGAAAGATATTCCGTGCTCTTTGATTGGAATAATTAACAAAGTTAAGATGTCTGTACTTCCTAAAGCCATCTATAGATTCAATGCAATCCCTATCAAAGTTCCAACAACATTTTTCACAGAAATAGAACAAAGAATCCTAAAATTTATATGGAACAACAAAAGACCCCGAATAGCTAAAGGAATCCTGAGAGAAAAGAACAAAGCTGGAGGTATCACACTCCCTGATTTCAAAATATACTACAAAGCTATAGGAACCAAAACAGCATGGTACTGGCACAAAAACAGACACACAGATCAATGGAATAGAATCGAAAGCCCAGAAATAAACCCACACATCTATGGACAGCTAATCTTTGACAAAGGAGCCAAGAACATACAATGGGGAAAAGAAAGTCTCTTCAACAAATGGTGTTGGGAAAACTGGATAGCCACATGCAAAAAAATGAAAGTAGACCCTTACCTTACACCATACACAAAAATTAACTCCAAATGGATTAAAGACTTGAATGTAAGACCTGAAACTGTGAAACTTCTAGAAGAAAACATAGGCAGTACGCTCTTTGACATCGGTCTTAGCAATATCTTTTCAAACACCACGTCTGACCGGGAAGAGAAACAATAGAAAAAATAAACAAATGGGACTACATCAAACTAAAAAGCTTCTGCACAGCAAAGGAAACCATCAACAAAACGAAAAGACAACCTAACAATTGGGAGAAGATATTTGCAAACCATACATCTGATAAGGGCTTAATCTCCAAAATATATAAAGAACTCATGCATCTCAACAACAAAAAAACTACCAACCCAATTAAAAAATGGGCAAAAGACCTGAACAGACATTTCTCCAAAGAAGATATACAGATGGCCGACAGGCACATGAAAAGATGTTCAAAATCACTATCAGGGAAATGCAAATCAAAACTACAATGAGATATCACCTCACGCCCGTCAGAATGGCTATAATTAACAAGACAGGAAACAACACGTGTTGGAGAGGATGTGGAGAGAAGGGAATTCTCATAAACTGCTGGTGGGAGTGCAAACTGGTGCAGCCACTATGGAAAACAGTATGGAGATTCCTCAAAAAATCAAGGATAGGACTACCATATGATCCAGCTATTCCACTGTTGGGTATTTATCCAAAGAACTTGAAAACACCAATTTGTAAAGGTACATGCACCCCTGTGTTCATTGCAGCATTATTCACAATAGCCAAGACTTGGAAGCAACCTAAGTGCCCATCAAGGGACGAATGGATAAAGAAGATGTGGTATATATACACAATGGAATACTACTCAGCCATAAGAAACGATGAAATCCAGCCATTTGTGACAACATGGATGGACATTGAGGGTATTATGCAAAGTGAAATAAGTCAGACGGAGAAGGTCAAATACCGTATGATTTCCTTCATTAAGTAGTAGATAATAACAACAATAAACAAACACATAGGGACAGAGATTGGATTGGTGGTTACCAGAGGAGAAGGGGGGAGGGAGGATGGTGAAAGGAATAATTCGGTACATGTGTGTGGTGATGGGTTGTAATTAGTATTTCGGTGGTGAACATGATGTAATCTATGCAGAAATAGAAGTATAATGACGTACACCTGAAATTTTTACAATGTTATAAACCAATGTTACTGCAATAAACAAAAAATTAAAAAAAAAAAAACGGGAAAAAAAAAAGAAACAGAAGACTGACTGCAAACTAGGAAAATATTTGAACATATTTAAAGACAAATTATTAATACCCTTATCATACAAAGAAATTTCATAAATTAATAAGTAGGAAAAGAAATAAAGGTCATACAGACAAAAGTTAAACTAGATGCACAAATTATCAAGAAAAATTTTTTAAAGGCTCAATGTTGTTCACTATCAGGGAAATTGAAATTAAAACAAAAATAAGAGATCACTCAATGTTCAAATCTTAAAAATTATACTATTTAGTAGTGGGAAATGTTTAATGCAACAAGTACTCTTAGACATAACTGTGGGAGTATAACTTTGTATCACCTTTCTGAAATTATTAACAACCTTAAAATGTTCATTGTATGTCTACGTTAAGGATCTTAGAGAGCTACAAAAACATTTATTAACACTGATGTCTTTAGAAAAAATCTAAATATTCAAAAGTATGAATTCAGTTAAATATATTAAGATATAAATATATTAAGATATATATATAGTATGTAATACTGTGCAGCCATTAAAATCATGTTTTGAAGGTTGTTAAATGTTGGGGGAAATGTTTAGGGTATGTTATTGCATTAAAAAAAAACTCAGCATATTTTAACATAGTGTAATTCTGTTTTACAAGACTGAATGTATTAAAGTACTGAAAACAAATGTGCGAAAAGTTAAATGCGAGATCAACCTTAGTTGGTGAGTTTATGGGTGATGCTTATTTTCTTCTTGATACTTGTATGTATTGTGGCAAAGATTGCTATCTGTCCCCTAATATTGTCGTTTTTTCTTCCTATTGTAATTTTACCTGAGTACATGACTATGTGAAATTAAGACTAATTTTTCCAGTTTCCTTTGGGTGACTCAACACAGACTAATGGAATTTAAATGCAAGTGATGTATAAGCCTTCTGGAAATGTCCAGAATATTCTTTTCTCTTTTCTGCCTCTTGCTGGAAGGTGACTGTGAAGGCTGGAGCTGAAGCAGCCATTTCAGAGATGAAAGCAATGTTGGAGAAGGGCAGCATAACAACATGGAAGGAGTCCAGGTCCTGGACACCAGGGAGCACCACATCAGCTCTCGACTGCTTATCTCAGAGTAACGTGGTACAGAAATAAACTCGAATCATAAGACACTGTGATCTTTGTTACATTAGCCAGATGCATATTCTAATTCGCACATTTTCCAAAATTTCTACCATGATCTCTTATTAATTTTATGGAAGACAATAGTATTAAAAAAAAGAAATAGAGGTTTAATTGAAAGCAGTTGCAACAAGACCTAACTTGGACCCACATAGTCAAAACAAAACAAAGTGAACTACAACCCTTTTGATTAATTATTTTCCCTTATTTTGCTTGTTTATTTTTTAAACAAGTGGATTTGAGGCAACAAAATCTATTTACATCCTGCCTCCATATTGCTGCTGTCATTCTTTGCTGGATATCACACATAATGAAGATTGCTTCATTATTGACCAAAAATCTGAAGAAAGAGTTGACTTAGCTTGCTTTTGAAGATCTAGAGGAACAGAGAACATGGGTTATATTCCTTCATTGTCTCCCAATGAAAATTTAAAATATCAGATGACTTAAAAGCAGAGAGCAAAAGAGCTATCTTTTACTCAACATGGCCAGCTGACCTAACCTAGGTTTCATAGTGTGGGTGTATGTGAGCTTGTCCCCCAATGAGGCAATAAAAGTCAAGATTAGGATCATAAGGAGAGAAATCACGATTTACACACTTCAGATTGCTTCTGTTTCATCTTTGTGCTCTTCCCCTTGTTATTAAAAACTAAAACCAGCAGGCAGTAGAACATCAATGCTTGATGTACAGCTGATCCCCATAGTAGGTATTACCCATGCTGTTGGAGAATCTGCAGTACACAGAAATAGTATATTCTAATATGATATCACTGTGACCGTATTAGATGCAAACCAATGTATATAGCGGGTACAAGATACGAAATTTGAAATGTTAACAGGAGTATTTATATGTATAACATTATACATGTATATGTTTTTAAATTTAAAAAACAATTTTTTTTAATGTTCCAGGTCAGATTGTCCTATGATAGTTTATCCCAAGTTTTCCATTTAATGAAAATAATAAGTAGCTGCAAAATATCCTAGGAATGTACAAAAACAAAATGAAAAATTAAACATCCCTCGATTTCTGAATTACCAGGTAGACAATATTTAAAATAGTGCCTATTATTGTAGTAGACATGTTGTATCTTCCCACACTAGAACTTTAAAGGACAAAAGGAAGGTAGATGTCTAAAGGGAAACACATATTTGTTGAATAATAAACATATCAGTTACTATTTGCTAATTTTAAGAAAATTAGAAAAAAAGTTAAAGGCAATAATTAAAATACAACCACATCAAGCAAATAACACTAGGAAACATCTTCATATAAATTCTACCTACACTTTTGAGAATCTTTTCAGGCCAAAGTTACAAAGTCAATTTGGAAATGAATTAAGGAGCAGAGAGAAGGTTTAACTAAACTACTTGTGTAGATCTTTGTTCTTCGGTGTGTAAAGGTTTATTGGTAAAACGTGTCTGAAAGTTTAAAGGGATGTAGTAAACAAACATCTTCATTTTCTATGCAATTTTAAAAATCCAACCTTTGCTGCTGAATTATTTACTGAATAGAGTTTATATCGTCTACAATAAAAGGATTTGCTTGAAATAATTTAATCAAACAACTAGCACAGGAGGAAAAAAAGGAAAAATTGCTTTAAAAAGATCCTAGTCATGTAAGTAATTACATGACTTTTTTTTTTTTAACATGAAGTCCCAGTGATTCTTCTTGAAGAACGGCTGCCCAAATACAACCCACGAGCTTCCTGAAACATACCTTTTCCTAAGCTGACTATCCTTGATAAACTGTTTTATAAATTCCCAACATCACACTGCTTCGAGCGCTAAATGCAAAGTTTCAAAAGAAACATGCTGACGTTGTTTATCCCGATTCTCGTTCAATTTTCAATGCCATCTTACTCGAAAATAAGATTTTTACTTTAAAAAGGGTTACTACTTTTTCGTGCAGCCATGAAGGACATCTGAACGAGGCACCAGGGAAAGCAGCAGCCGCCCACCCAGCCAAGGATAACCGGTGATGGTCTCGAGGCAGAAGCTTAACCTTCTCGCACACCAATGCTTCCTGATTCGCTGTGGGGAAATGGCTTTATTCAAAAATTTAGTGCATGATCCAAACAAAGAAGTGAACTTGGATTGCTGCAAGGCCTCTCTGTGGGGAGAAATGCTACCCTGATTCAGGCCTTGGCCAAGCAGTGTTCAGCCTGAAAACAGAACAAATTCATCTTCCTTTATATTTTTCTTTTAATTTGTAATAATTAAATGCCTAATGTTTAATAACCTAGGTCAAAAAGCAGAGTTTCAAAGTGGAACTTAATACAGAATGCTGATTTTTAAGACAAATTAAATTTAATATTTATATTTAAGACGTGTGTTTTTAAATTTACGCAAAATAAGTCTTTATATTTTTTGGAAGGCTACATAAGTTGAATCCATAAAATCAAGATTTTTTGCAGTTATCTAAGCCAGGTCATTTAATATCTTACTGCTATCGTGTTTCAAATTTTAAAAATTAAGTATAATAACCTCATAGTTAAAAAATCAAATAGAAATAATATAAAATTAAGAGAATCATGTCCACTCCATCCAGTTCTCCCACTAACATCTTCACCATATTACCACTTTTATTAATTTTTAAAACATTTTACTATAAAATATAATTTATACAGAAAAATGAATTTAAAATGTAGTTAAACAAATCATTATAAAGTGAATACCTAGATAAATAGAACACTGTCCGCATCCCAGAAGACCCCTCATTCGCCTTCCTGATCCTCACCCTCCTCACTGAAGATAACCACCCACGTGCCTTCTATGGTAATTCCTTTAATGCTTTTCTTTTTATTCTAATCACTTCATTTTCATCCCTATATTCTATAGTTTAGTTTTGCCTGTTCTGTCATTTATATAAATGAACTTATATACATTATTGTTATGCATTATTTTGTACATAGCTTTCTTCACTCAACATAATATTTAAGAGATTCATCATGTTGAGTGTAACTGTAGTATGTTTATTTTCATCATTGTATAATATTTTTTCTCATGAATATACTATAATTTGTTTATTTTTTATTATAGCAAAACATACATAACATAAATTTACCATTTTAACCACTTTTAAGTATACAATTCAGTGGCATTAAATCTATTCACAGTGTTGTGCAACCATCACCGCTATTTCCAGAACTTTTTCATCATCCCAAACAGAAACTCTACACCCATTAAATAATAACTCCCCATTCTCCCCTCCCTCCTGGCCTTGGTAACCTCTACTCTACTTTCTATCTCTATGAATTTGGCTTTACTCTTGGTACTCCATGTAAGTGGAATCATACAGTATTTGTCCTTTTATGATTGGCTTATTTCACTTAGCATAATGTTTTCAAGGTTCATCCATGTTGTAGCATATGTCAGAACTTCATTATTTTTTAAGGCTGAATAATATTCCATTGTTTGGATATACCACATTTTGCTTATACATTTATCTGTGGAGGAACACTTGGGTTATTTCCATCTTTTGGCTAGTGTAAAGAATGCTGCTGTGAACAACGGCATACAAGTATCTGTTAGAGTCTCTGCTTTCAATTCTTTTGTGTGCATACCTAGCAGCAGAATTGAGGGATCATATGGTAATTTTATGTTTAACTTTTTTAGGAACTGCCACACTGTTTGCCACAGAGGCTGCACCATTTTACATTCCTACCAGCAAAGCACAAAGGTTCCAATTCTCCACATCCTCACCTATGTTTACTATTTTCTGTTTTGTGGGTTTGTTTGTTTTTTTATTATAGCCATGTTTATTTGACTGTTGCTGGGATTTGGGTTGTTTCCAGTCTGGAGCTATTGCAAATAATGCTGACAAGAGCATCCTTATGCCTGTTTCCTAGGGCATATGAGAATACATTTCCATTGGGTGTATACCTGGAATTGGGATTGCTCACAGGACACGTGCATGTTCAACTTTAGCAGAAAATGTCAGATAGTTTTCAAAGCCCTTACACCAATTTACACCCCACCAGCACATATGTGAGTCCCTGGTGCACTTACTATTATAAGGATTTTTCTTTTTGGCCATCTGGCAGGTGTAAAGTGATAGCTCCTCATGATATCTTCTTTTATGAACAACCTATTCAATGATGAATATCCTGTTCAATAAGCTTATCCATTTTTTCTCCAGCATCATCTGTCATTTTCTTATGGAACTTCAGGAGTTCCATAAATGTCCTGGCAAGCTCTTCATCATTACATGTATTGCAAATACCTAATGTGTTGCTTGTGTGTGCTGACAGAGTCGTTTCTTTAAACACCCATATGGGCTAATTAAAATATTTATTTTATTTTTGTTTCCTTGTTCACAAAAAAGACAATAAATATCACATATATTTTTCTGCACATTTCTCTTTTCCCTTACCAATATATTTTGAAGAGTTTCTCCCATCAGTACAAGGAGTGTTTCCTCATTCTTTCGTATAGCTGTAGAATATTCCATTGTATAATTATACCTTTGTTTACTGCACCAGTCCCATATTGATCAAGAGACTCCCTTATGTGACCTCTATTTACAATTAATGCTGCTATGAATATCCTTGTACATATATCATTTTGCAAGCAAGTCTGTAGGATAAATTCCCACAAAGAGAATTGCTGGGTTAAAGGGTAGATCTTTGATAGATACGCCAAAAACCTTTGGAGATTATTCCCATCCATCCCCCCAACTCGCAGCAATGCCAGTGCCTGTTTCTCCACAACCCACAAGCGTACTGTCACCCCTTTGCATTTTTACCAGTCTAATAGGAATATTTAGTTGGAGTTTTAAATTGCGATTTTTAAATGCTGAGTAGGGTGCTTCTGTTTCATATGTTTAAAGGCCTTTTGTAATCACTTGTCTTTTGAGTGTTATGGCTTCCCCTATCAAAGAAGGTCTTGGCTATATCAGTACTAAAACACTGAACATTAATGTCTATGTGAATTTCTGAGGAATCTTGGTAAAATGCAGATCCTGATTCCATAGGTCTGGGCTGGGGCCTGAGTTTCTGCATTTCTAACAAGCTCTCAGATGGTGCCCACGCTGCAGATCCAAGGAATACACTTGAGTAGCACGGATGGTATCACACTCACAGCAACTTAAAGAAGAAATTCAAAGCAAATCGCCATGTAAAATAATGATTTATTTAAAATGACCCAGATTTAGGATGCTATGCTCAAACTACCTTCTCCTTTGTAGGTGGCTCGGTATGATGGCATCTTCATATTACAATGACTCCACATATAATTTTCATGTGTGCAAAGGGAATAAAACTCTCAGAAAAATGCAATGTAATGAATGATGAGCTACACAGGAGTGAGGTCAAGATTGAAATCAAGGATACAGCAATTCAAATCCTCAATTCCAGTGGCATTTCTCATGGAAGGGCTACAGACGTGCTGTTGTATATGTGATTTCCTTACAGCCTGGGCCTCGTGACACAGGCTGAGAGGACGGTTGCTGGGGACAGTTATGAAGGGTGCATCTAAAGCCTGTCCCCAGGAAAGTCCAGTGACTTCACTTGCCTCATGTTTTAACCAATGAAACCAACCTGTTTCAGACAAAAGTTTAAATCAAAAACCAATAGAGTTTATACTTTAAATATTATGCAAAATCTCATTTAAGGCGTAAATGACCTCAAAGAGAATGTACAATAAGAACAGAGCTAAATGAGGAAATTCCCATTGGACGACACAACAGCAGCAGCAGATAATACTTATCAAGCACTTACCAAGTGCTTTCTATATATTTGCTCATCTAACCTTCACAACCACAGTATGAGGCAGGTTTCTGAAGCAGCAGTCTACACACAGTGAAGAATGCAGCAGGAAAATCTAATTAGACTTTGTTATTCTCACTTGTGAACAGGATGGATGCTCAGAAAAAAATTTTCAATATTATTCAATTACTAGCATTTGAAAGTAAAACACAGAAAGCTAGCTCTTCATCTGGAGATATTAATCTGATGTAATTCTACCTTTCGAATCAGTGAGAATTCCTGCAGAAACACATTTTGGAAAGGACAAGATCTTCAAATTTTAAGCATATTTTATTTTAGCTCCTGTTTTTTTAAGTTTTGCTTTCAAAACATTAAAGATGCTGGGGTTTTAAAACAATCGTGACAGCGTGTCTTATCTGAATGTTCCCCTCTCCCTTCAGTTTTGTACATCTCCTCAGATCAAGGAAAAATAAATCAAGAGCAAAAATAAGAATTTCTCAACAACAAGAAAGTCGATGAGGTGTGAATCTTTTTTCTTATTCAGCTTGTAAGTGGTAACAAAAAAAAACAATGGAAAAAATATGGGACCCTTGACACTGGCAAGAGCTAAAAGTAAAAAATAAAAGCCAGTGTGTTCAGTTAAATATCCTTCTCACAAGTTTAGCTCACGCAGACGGATCTTCTCTTCTAGACAGCTTCCCCACAGGGACAACACACCATCTTCAAAGGCCAGAGGAGCAACTTTGTGGGCTTAGGTCAAAATCCTGCACTGATTTTCAGGTTAAGATGGAGGATGAAAACTGCCTCAAAGAATACATTTTAAAAAGAGCAAAAACATTTAAAATACAAAATAAAAACAAACAAACAAGAAATGAAGCTTGACCCAATGCAATAACTCTGACAGCTAAGAAAATAAGAGAAGTTTCTGGGGCAGAGAGTTGCTGTGAGTCACTATTTGATTCAAAACACAGACCCCTTACCCAAGCCAATGGTTGAGTCCAAGC